>NC_081411.1:701071226-701404634 GCF_030272615.1 Cryptomeria japonica | reverse complement strand
AACTACAAAGTATATCAAATGGATATTAAATGTGCATTTCTGAATGGAGATCTTGAAGAAAAAGTTTACATTGAACAACTTGATGGATTTTCTTTGACAGATAACAAAGATATGGTTTGCAGGTTAAGGAAAGCTTTGTATGGGTTGAAGCAAGCTCCAAGAGCTTGGTATGCAAGATTGGATAAGTATCTTTTGAAGATTGGTTTTTCTAAAGGTAATACTGACAGTAACTTATATTATAAAGTGACTAATGATGACATCTTGGTTATAGAAGTTTTTGTTGATGATATAATTTTTGGAGGAGAGGATGGATTATGTAAAGACTTTTCTATTGAAATCCAACAAGAATTTGAAATGTCTATGATTGGAGAAATAAAATTCTTTTTATGATTGCAAATTTCACAAACTGATAAAGGTATATTCTTGAGTCAATCCAAGTACTTAAAGCGGTTACTAAATAAATTTGGGATGGAGAACTCTAAACTGGTAAGCACACCTATGACTACAAATGATAAATTATCACTAAGGGATGAATCTACACCTATTAATCTGACTAGGTACAAATCTATAATAGGAGGTTTACTGTATTTGATACAAACCAAACCTGATATCATGAATGCAATATGTATTGTTTCAATATTTCAGAGTAATCCTAGAGAAAATCATGAATTAGTTGTAAAAAGGATTTTCCAGTACTTACAAGGCACTACAAATCTTGGATTATGGTATCCTAGAGATGAAAACTTTTAATTATGTGCATATATAGATGCAAATTGGGCAGGAGATGTGGATGATAGAAAAAGAACCACTGGCGGAGCATTTTTGCTTTGACGCAGATTAATTTATTGGTTGAGTAAGAAACAAAGTTGTACATCTTTATCAACAACAGAATCAGAATATGTTGCAACAACAACTAACTATACACAGGTATTGTGGCTTAAGCAAATTTTGAAGGATATAAAGGTAAAGTGCAAGGAACCTATTACTATATATTGTGATAACACTGTAGCAATTGATATATCTCAGAACCCGGTATTACATTCTAAGACCAAACATGATTCTATAAAACTGAATTTTCTAAGGGAAAATGTTGAAGCAAAAGAAATAAAAATAGTTTATGTGAATACTGAAGAGTAGATTGCAGATATTTTCACTAAACCTCTGCCTAAGGAGACCTTTGAATATCTTAGAGATCAGCTTGGGGTCATACCCCCACCAGTAGAGACTTAGGAAGTTGATTTTTGTCATCAACCGATAGAATTAACAGAGAAATCTTTTACTCCGACTTTGATGAGGAAGCTACTTCTTAGGAGGAGGAGTTGGTATGCTGAATTAGTTGGTATTTTGTATCTAAAAATGGTATTTATATTACTTTGGCATTTGATGTCAAAGGGGGAGAGATTGGTATATGGAAAAACATAAGAAAGACACATGTCACTCTCAGGGGGAGAGATTGTTACTTTGGGGAAAGATTATTTATATCTGAATTTTGATTTCTGGTTATGATCTCTTTTTGGGAGATTGTTGGTTTTTGGTATTTGGCATTTCTATTTTGGCACTTTGATGGTTTTTCCATCTTGTGTTGCCATCAATGCCAAAGGGGGAGATTGTTGGTATTTTGGTATGGTTTTGTCATTGATGTCAACACCTACTAACACTTATCAACTCCGGCACTTTGGAGAATCAGTAACATTCATTGGCAAGCAAATGACTCATGCATAGTCACTGGTATCTAGTACATCGGCATGATATAATGATCACCGACACTTGGAATGTCATGGAAAACACTTGGTTATGTCAAAGACATCATTTGGACACTTTGTCTTGAAGATTTGTTTATTGGCATATTTGTATTAACATATTTGTTGTTACCAGCAAATAGGTCTAGGTTATACACCGACAGGTTTATCTTTTCCATATCAACATGGAACGCTATGGAGATGATTTATTATTGTTGTAAATGCATTCAGCTGACATGTTGAATCGATTATTGCATCAAACATTAATTTATTTGTAAATTGATTTTATTGTAATATCCTTTAGAGCTGACCTACTAAAATTGGTCCTAGGTTATGATACAAATGTAAGATCTTATTTGTAAGATCGAATGTGGAATGCGAAAAAGGATTGTGTGAAGGTATATGCAAGAATAAGAAGAGCTATACACATAGACATCATTTAAAGGTTGAAGGAGGGTTTTGGTGACGACAATTAGAACTACACCAGTACTGAATCCAGCATAGAAGATGCTAATTTAAGCAGTACATTCTTATTGGATTTAACCATCCAATTGTAGTCAGTGTGACTCTTATTTTGTGTTTGAGCAGTGAGCTCTAGGCACTTGGCCTTTCTGCATGTGCAAACCCCATTTGTATACACTTACTATCTGCAGTAGTATCATCTGATCATGGGTAAGGTTTCCCACCATGGTTTTTCCCCTTACAGGGTTTCTACATATAAATATTGGTGTTATGTGTTGTGGATGACTTTGTCCTTTTGTTTCATGCATTAATCTTTACCAGTATTGCAATTAACTGAGAAAACTATCTACCGGTATAAAAGACTGGTTTAATGGTATTAAGCAATAAGTTGGTTAAGTTGTTTTTGGTTTGAATTTATTTGACAACTGATTCACCCCCCCCCCTCTCAGTTGTTTTTGGGACATAACATAAGTAATGTGTGGCAGATCCTATGTGGAAGGTTGGAGGTGTGACAGAGCAGAGAAGACAATAAACACTTTGGAGAAGACAACAAAGTCCCAAAACCCTTTATAAATGCCATATTTGGTTTCTGTACCTGTACGAACATACCTGACTATCTCACCTCGTGGGTTCAAAACTTCATCCAAAAGGGTATTTAGATCACAAAAGATTTTTCTAGGTTCTTTCAGTTATTTTTGAACAATTTCCTAGAAACTGGTAAGGTAGGGCTAATTGGGGCTTTAGGGCTACTAGGCCTAGAAAATAGGAGAAAGAGGGAACAATGAAGAAACAAAGGAAAGCTAATTGAAGAATGAGATGAAAGGATTGGAAAAACCTTTAGAACAACCATTACCACCTCTGCAAGTAAATGTTAGAGGTTTTCATAGCTTAGAGGTTAGATTTAGTTTTGTGAATCTCAACCATGCTTGAGCAACTATTGAGGATAATTTGATAGGGAGCACTCCTAGAGATTTTGGTTTGTCAAATGACTAGAGAAGAGTGAGAGGATCCCACTGAAATATCACTCAACTTCCTATTGATCAAGGTGAGACTCTCTTGGAGAACCCATCCCCATCATTCCCTCAGAGTTGCCATGCATCACGACATATTCCTTTGAAAACTATGGGCCCAACCCTTTTGTTTTTACAAAACAAATTCTACAAAACAAAACATCAGGTGTGAGGAGTGTGAGACTTAATAAACAAGGAAAGGAAAAGGCACTAGGAACAAGCTTTGTGCCAACATGTGGTGGGCACGAGCCAACCTCTTCAAAACATGGCATGGACAAAATAAAAGTACACACGTTCCACTACAATTTTTTTAGCTTTTCTCCATGACATTCTTGGACAATATACGAGATTCTTTTGTTTTATATGACTTTCAATGATTAAAATGTATAAGAAATTTGATTATTCAATATTTTTTTGTTTGCTCAATACTTTTTGACTATAAAATTCAATGATTTTCATTTATTTTATTGAACTATTTATTTATTAAACTTGTATAATATTTATTAACATATATGATGTTATTTTGGATAATTGATGTTAAATATGGGAAGGACAAAGTGATGAACAACCGAATCATAAGAGATAGAAAAGGAAAGACATAGGGAGCACATGAGAAGACTACGTGAAGTGAGAAAAATGGGTGGAGGAGGTATGCCATCTACACCAACTCAATTACATGTTCTAAATGAACTTAATGCTAACCAAGAACAAGTGTGAATCAATGATGAATCAAATGTACATAATACAAACCAAGAACATGCACCGATATTAACACCTAAAATTACTCGTAGAAAACCAAAGTATCCAATTGACATTGACGAAATTTTTTTCTAGCCAAATCTTGATAAAATTTATGAATGAACTTGTATAAGAAAGACTAATAGAATATGGAGAAGCTATTTTGATAGCTTAAATCAAACTTGAAAATGTCAATTAATTGTTTAAATGATTAAAAATATAAATTTTACAGACAATTAAAATTTTTGGCTTAAGATCATCTAAAAAAAATAGTGAAAAGACTACAATGAGAAATATATTTTATGTGTATCAAGCAATTGGTTTGACATCATGCACTAAATATTCAAATGTTTCCTGACATACTCTTACGTCAACCATAATGTGCATGAAAACTAAAAAATCTCATTTAATAAGCAAAACAAGTCATTAAAGATAATTAGAACAACACTACAACATGCCTTAGGGAGGTGTGAGAAAATTGACCTAACAATAGTTCTATTTGAGAATTCTCAGATTGACTTCCATACAAAAACAAAGTTTTTGTTGATGCATTAAGAGCATTAATTGAAAAATCTTGGCATGAAAAGAGAAGAGTTTTTCCCCAATCAAAGAGATGTTGTTAGAAGGTGAATTGGATTTGTAAATCATGAGCCGCATCCGAAACACTTTTTGGATATGATTCAAACATAATTTTATGATAAATTCATTCAAATCTATCTCATATAAGAATTAGTCGAAGGTTTTTGGAAATGGAAAAACCATTTTATTCTAAGACAAATCATGCATGTACTACATTTTTTTGTAGGATGCAAATTGAATTTTTTATGCATTATGATATTAATCATTGTATATGTTGTACTTTCCATACTAACAATGTTTTGGAGAAATGTGGGAAACCAGTACCTCGAAAGGCATCAAGAGATTTTATTTCAGATGTATTATATAAAAGAGATGATGGATGCATTTTTTATAAGATGATGTGTTTAAAAGGGCCATGTGCTACATGTGGTGGTTTGCAACACTTGCAAAGATGAGTGTATTTAGAGAGTACACATGAAATTGCAAAGAAACTATTCTCTTTAAAAAAATACAAGTTAGTCACGTATGAGGTTAAAGATTGAAAAGAGTTGAAGAGATGTAAATTAGTGTGTAAAGAAATATGTATAGATAATTTTTTAAGGATTTTTTAAGAGAAATTAGTTTATGACTACATAATGAACATACATAGAGCTTAGTGGTTGGATGACCAATTCATGCTATGTAAGGGTACATTTACTCTTGGTTAAATCATCTCTATTGCAGATTTTTTTGAGAATTATACACTACAACCTCAAATTTAAGTGCAATCTATATATTTCCACTCTAAATAGGTTACTATTTTTGTACACATAACATTCATGCACGCACAAGATGACATAAAGGAGGATAGAAAGATACTCAGAGAGTATCACTTCTACATTATTGATGATTTTAGTCATTCGATAGAGTTTGTGAAAGGATATTTTCAAATTTACTATGATAATTTAAAGGGAAAAAATATCAGATACAACCAACACATCATATGGTCATATAACTACACATCACAATTCAAGAATGCAAGGATGTTCTATTGGTTGATTAGGATGCATGTGATGAGTGGTGTAAACCATTTTTTGAATTTCACTAAGGATGGATGTGGAAAGGGATATCATGATGGTCAGCAATCATGTGTTAAAAGAGCCCTTGCTAGAGAACAATTAAACTAAAAAGGTGGCACTGAGTTGATAGATGCAATAATGATTGTGCAATGGTTTAACTCTACAATGGGGCCAAGTAATGAAAGTAAGTCCACTTTTACTAGATATTTTTGGTTGATAGGTGAATATAATGTTCCAAACCATGTAGATTGTTGTACACTTACAAGATCAAGTGAGTTGCACTCATTTATAAGTTCAAATGCAAGTTCACCAATTATTTATACGAGAGAGATTGTATGCTTTTTTTTTTTCATGTATAGATTTTTTGTGGGAAGTATGTGAATCACAAAAGTGGGTTGACAAATGCTCTTGTAGATCTTTACTTCCCATTTACACATGTCAAGTTCCTAAAACACTACACTTTAACTGAATTGAAGTATTAGTAAACTTTGAAAATGTATCTAAGCTAGTGGAACTAGGTATTGTAATTTATTAGCTAGTAGAAATCAAATTTTTAACTCATTTTGTTATATTTTATATGTTTTGGGTATTAAATTATCATTCAATAAAATGTAGGTCATCTGTACATAGTTATTGCTAATGAGAACAATGAAGAAGGAACTAATTTAATTACTTTTTGTGTTGTTATATTGAGGCAAAAGAAATGACCTCCATAATCGTTAATGGAGAGGGTATTGAGTACCCAATAGGGTCTTTTATTGTCATGGGAATATGGTGTAGAAGGTACGCTATCAAGACATATAATATTTGGTTGTTTAAGGGTATGTGTAGGATCATGGTGGGCCAAAACAAGCCCTTAAATTGCAATGAAAATTAGAAAAAAAGAGCTAGGCAATTTGACATAAAAATTTGAATAAGTTACCAAAGTTATTTTAAAAATATGTAAGATATAATCTATAGAAAATTGAATGTACTTCTAAGATACTAGTTGTTTTCTTCAAAAAAATTATTTCACAAAAATTTGAAATTTCAATGCATTAGTATTAAAATTTCAGGAAAAAGATAAGAAGCAAGTGTCTATCTAACCACCCTAACCACAATCAAATCTTAATGTTTTTTAATAATATTTTAGATATAATTAGAAGACTCATGTCTAGATGTGACACATATTTTTTAGTAGTTTTTGTACATAAATAATTAATTATAATTTTAGATATAATTAGAAGACTCATGTCTAGATGTGACACATATTTTTTAGTAGTTTTCGTACATAAATAATTAATTATAATTTTTTTACTACAACTTTTGAAAAATATAGAAACTTGTATGTCTGACCATCATAACTTGGTCAAAACTCTATGAAATTCAATTTTTTTTAAAAATCCTATAGTATACAAAGCATAGAGTGTGAAGACTATTTTGGATTTTAAAAGTGTGATACGATTTGAAAGTTATAAATATATTTCAACTAGCCTATCAATCAGGACTTTAGTCAGAATATCACCACTTTTTGGCCCCTCATGATCATGCACATACCCTTAAAGACTTTGACAGACACAAACATATTCTTCATTACTTTGACTTGGTTGTTGCAACACATATTTAGTTGATTAAATATCATGGTAGATTACTTAATAAGAATTTATGGAAAGTTTGTGAATCTAACACAAGGCAATAGTTGACATAATAAGGGTTAGAGTTGATCCACATGGTTCACCAAACTAAATTTTGCCTAGCTACAAGTATTCAGTGTGTTTGAGTATTAAAATGTTCAGATTGATTCTATGGAAGGGTAGAATGATTTTGAATATTTTGTATATATCCTTGGCCAATTAACATATATCATCTATTCGTTGTGCCAATAATTGTAAATTCAACTTTTTTTTTGTAAATATAAATAGCCATAAACTACTTTGTACCTATTTAGAGGCAATTGTTTCAATATATAAATGACCATGAGATTATTTGTACCTATTTTGAGGCCAACTTTTGTATATAAACAACCATAACCTGATTTGTACTGATTAATAGGTTAAATTATGTATAAATAAACAACCATGAGCTCATCTGTAATTATTTAGAGGCCAAATTTTTTATATAGAAACCACCAATTCATTATAAATGTATAAATGAGATTTTTTGATAAATTTTGTATGACTATATAATACCTTTGTCAGTGTTCAATTCATGAGTGGTGATTCTATCAATGTCTAAATCTTTTGTCAATGTGTAAAACTTATACTTATGACCTACTTTTGTATGCCAGATATGATGATTATGATGAAAAAGATGTACAGAATAAAAAATATTGTGTATGACTTACTTATGTATGGAAATTATAATGATTATGATGTGCTGCCTAAAATGTCATCTCCCTATTAAATTTTCAAATTTATAATTCATGTTTTAGTGTACATGCATCACTTATGTGCTATAGTGTTTAGGTAGTTGTGTTAAATTTTGGTACTTAGTCATTTTTAGATCAATTTAAATTTTTGTCTTGTTTAAGAAACTTTGTCAAATTCCAACAAGTCTTCTCCTACTCATTCAAACTCTTGCTTTCCTTCCTTGTTAATGTTTTTGAATTTTGCAGTCTTTATCTTTAATTTTAAAAGTCATATTAGACCCCGACACAATTTTCTAACCATGTTGGAGCCAAACCATTTACCTCATAATACCATATGCTACTTAATACTTAACCTTCAAACTTAAAGTTTTCAAAAGTATGAAGTTCTAAAACTCTTATTACAGAATGACATCCAAACTCAAACTTGCCAAGTTATGTAGTCTCTCGTGTTTATATTTTATGTTAAATGTGTCAAATCCTTATTTTAAAATAGACATCAAACTTTAATACAACTTTCTAACTGAGTCAAAGGTTGACCATCCAAATTGAAATCAAAGAGAGAACCAAGAAGATAAAAGTAATACATTGAAAATGAAGGCAAAACCGAGTCGTGGAAGAGTTAGAGAACTTCATTTGAATGTAACATTCTATCTTGAACAAAGGAGGAATAATATACATGAAAGCTAAGAAAAATGGAGTTTTGAAACATTGATTAGAATTTGACCATCTAAGTCATACACCAAGTAAAAATGGTGAAGGAAAAATGTGTACCTATAAATCTAAAGAAAAAGTGGGTGACAGAGAGCTTAAAAAGTCATGTTGTACTCTGACTCTCATTCCCAATTAAAAGAAGTGAAGATTAAATGAGTGGCTCATATTGAGTGAGATCAAAACAAAGTTCTACAACCTTTGGCAGATCCCAATGGATTATCCTAACTGATTTGGACCCAAATTGATAAAACAATCTATGAGTACAAAGCATTAATTCCTCCAATTCGTCTAAAAATATTTTGGATCCTAAGTCAAATATTAATAAAGAATTGTTGGAAAATGTGAAAGTTGATAGTCATTTTAGTTGAATATCTCAAAAGAGGATTGAAGGGATTGAAGTCAAAGGGATCCCATTTATTACCAACATGTGTAAATATTTCAATGTACTTGTTTTAGCCAAGAATGTAGTTGCCATGGAAATAATTAATACCAAAATGGAAGATGCCTCATATGTGTAAACCATTAATAAACTTTATGAAAATATAGATATGGTCCTAGAAAATGTAGTTGTAGAGAAAATTATTCCAGATGTCCAAAATACACTTGTTGCTATGTGTTAGCAGCAACACTGGAGGATCATTAAGAGGGGGGATGAATCAGTTTTCACAGGATCTACAAACTTAACCATAAGAATAGATCTAATAAACTGCAACAATAAAAAAGATAAGCAAATTTATAGAACAACACACAACACCAAGAATTGTATGCTCTACAACACCAATCTATCCTCAATAAAAAAAATGAAAGATGAATCCTTGTACACACATACACCACTCTTTGATAATGCAGACACAACCTCGATACATAAATCACATGACAATATCACCTATTTATATAATCATCAACGTTGACAACAAGGTCAGCTAAACTCTCAACTCACAATTATAGAATTACATCACACAATACAAAAATTGACCACCAGACCAATATAATGATATACATGATATAACATGGTCCTAAAACAAATATCCAACTACTCATCACCACTAGAAATCATGCCAGGATCATCTCCAACACACTACACCACCAGAAAAACTGCATAACACGAAGAACATCACTAGTTCAACAAAATCACCAAGAACTTGCACAACAATCAATGCAGATCAACAAATCAAATAGGACATAATTAGGAAAAACCAAAAATCATGTTACAATCATTAATAATAGTTGCACCAACACCACTTTATCAAATATTCATCGATCAACATCTGAAACTCAACACACAAACAATAGCAACTGTTACAAAGAAAATATAACTTTTGGAGCACAAAATCACAAATCATCAAAAATATCTCCCAAAATCTCAGTACAAGATCTGATCACACTAGAATATACCAAAGGAAATACTAAACTCTGCAAAGCACTAATAAAAAAAAACAAACCGCAAAACACCAGATCATATGATATGATCAATTAAGCTTCTCATATCACCAAAACCAATACATAAGAATATAATGATACTAGAAATATTCTATACACAAAACCATGATACCAATAAACTAATCTGCAATCACTAGAACAAGAATATGTTGATATCAATGATGACAACATATCCTAGCAACAACAATGTCCAACAATCTGCCCCTTTGGCATTGATGGTAACATGTGAATGTGAAAAACAATCAATGTAAAGAAGTAAAACATCTCCAATAAACTCCCCCTAAGGTCAAGAAGATAAAATAGTTTTTCACATGCTTCTCTCCCCCTTTGATAGAAATGCCAAAGATCCCAAAACAGACAATCAAACTCACTCCCATAGAATATAAAACATTAATCTCTCTCCCAAACTACTCCATCAGAGGAGTAGCACCAACTTACCAATCTAGATAGAACGATAAGGCTCTTAAATCCACCGGATTGATGCGATTCAATGCATCTAGTTCTCATCAGGAGGGGTGGATATCCCAAACTTGTCTCTCAAATAGGCAAATGTATATGAAGGCAAAGTCTTAGTGAAAATATAAGCAATTTATTCCTTTGTAGACACATATTCCAGCTTCACTTCCTCTTCACTAAATTTTTCTCTCAAGTAATGATATTTGATTGACACATGTTTAGTCTTTGAATGTTGCATCGGATTCTTTGACATGTCAATAGCATTGGAATTATTATAGTATATGACAATAGGCTCATCATGGATAAATTTTATATCCTTCAACATTTGTTTCATCCAAACTACCTGAGTGTAGTTACTAGTAGCAATAATGTACTCAACTTTAGTAGTAGATAAGGACACTGAATCTTGTTTCTTACTAGTCCATGAAACAAATTTCTTCCCTAAAAACAATGTTCCACTAGTGGTGCTCTTCTGTTCATCAACATCACTAGCCCAATCAACATCAGTATAAACACATAACATGAAACCATCATTCTTCGGATACCACAAACCATAATCCACAGTCCCCTTCAAGTATCTAAATATCCTCTTAACAATAGTGGCATGACTCTCTTTTGGATCAGCTTGATATCTAGAGCCATGCACACAACATGCATAATGTTAGGCCTAGTTTAAGTAAGATATAGCCATCCACCAACCATAGATTTGTACAAACTCTGATTAGCTTTCAGAGATTCATCATTTTTAGATAATTTGCAGCTAGACACAATAGGAGTTCCAACCATTTTGGAGTCATCTAACACAAACTTCTTCAACAATTCCTTCACATATTGAGTTTGAGATATAAAAATACATTTTCCAGTCTATGAAATTTGCAATCCCAAGAAAAATTTCATCTCTCCTATCATAGACATCTCAAATTATTTATGCATATCATCGAAAAACTTCGTGCTCATGTCATCATCTCCTCCAAAGATAATATCATCAACAAAGTCTTCAACAATTAGGATGTTATCATTCTCAATCTTAAAATACAGATTACTGTCAGCCATCCCTTTATTAAATCCCAATTTCAGCAAGTACTTATCCAACCTAGCATACCAGGCTCTAGGGGCTTGTTTCAATCCATAAAGAGATTTCTTTAGTTTACATACCATGTCACCATTTGATAGTAAAAATCCATTAGTTTTCTCAATGTAGACCTCTTCCTCAATATCACCATTCAAAAAGGCAGATTTGACATCTATCTGATATCAATTAAAATCTTTATAGGCAACATATGCAAGTAATAGTCTAACACCTTCAAGTCTAGCTACCAGAGAAAAAGTCTCCTTATAATCAATTCCTTGTTTCTATGGATATCCTTTGCATACCAGTCTTTCTTTATTTCTAACAACTTCAATGACTTCATTCAATGTATTCCTCAATACCCATTTAGTACCAATAACATTCTTATCTTTAGGTCTAGGCACAAGCTCCCATGTGTTATTCTTTTCAATCTGATCTAATTATTCTTCCATAGCTCTCATCCAATTTTCATTTTTACAATCCTCAACAACATCTTTAGGTTCAACTTTAGAAATCAAACATACCTTTTAGCAACTAGCCTTCTTCTAGTCATCACACCTTTATTTTTATCACCAATAATTTGATTTTTTGAATGATTCAATCTTACATACCTTGGAGTCTTATGATTATTTTGATTTTTGGGTTCCTACACCTCTCCACCGACAACATCAACATCTAGATAAATTGTCTCTATTAGATCATTCTGCATTGATTCTTTAGTCTGAATAGGCATTATAACAACATGCTAACCATCATCATATCCACATGCTTTGATGTCTTTTCCAAGGTTCTCATCAACCTTCATATTTTCACTTTCTACTATCTTACTCAGTCTCTTATTGTAGCACCAGTAGGATTTTCTCTTTGTTGGATATCCCAAGAAAATTCCTTCATCACTTATTGCATAAAACTTTCCTATATCCTCGTCTCTCTTGATATAAACTTGCTACCAAAAATTTTGAAATATCTCACAGTAGGAACATGACCAAACCATAGCTCATAAGGGGTCTTACCAGTATCATAGGCTTGAATATGAACTTGGTTGAATGTGTAAACAACAATGCTAATATCTTCATGACCAAACCATAGCTCATAAGGGGTCTTATTGGTATCACAAGCTTTAATATGAAATTGGTTGAATGTGTAAACAACAATGCTAATAGCTTCTCTCTAATAGATCTTCAGAATATTCCATTCAATCAGCATAGTCCTTACAACATCCAAAACAATCCTATTATTTCTTTCAACAACTCAATTTTGTTGAGGGGTTCTAGGAGTAGATAATTATCTTCTAATCCCATGCTTCTCATAGAATTAATCAAATTCACCAGAACAAAACTCTCTACCTCTGTCAGATCTCAGAAATTTCACCTTCAATCCTGATTCAATCTTAAACTTTGCTTTGAATATCTTGAACTTTTCTAATGCTTTTGAGTTTTCTTTTAAAAAGACAACCCACATCATCCTGGAATAATCATCAATTAGAAACATAAAATATATGTCTCCCTACACACTTCTAATATTTGTAGGTACACATAGGTTGGTATGTACAATATCTATAAATCCATCAAATGTATATTGCTTTCTCTTGAAAGAAATTCTTGTTTTCTAACCCGATTGAAATTCTTTACATACCGGATTAGTAGGCTTAACAATCTTAGGAAGATCTCTAACAGTTTGAATAGAACTAATTTTAATCATTGAATCAAAATTAACATGACACATTTTACTATGGCACAACTCTTTCATCAATCTAAGAAATCAAGCAACTTTTCTCACCAGTCATATGATGTGAACAACCACTTTCAATCACCCATTCATCTTTCTCTTCAACTTTAGCAGCTAAATCTTTCTCCTCAATAGTGTAGCTAGTGGAATCAACGGGTACCGGTCAATCTTCTTTAATTGCAAGAAACACAACTTCATCTCCTTCTGATTCTTCATCTATAAAACCTTCATCAACAACATAATAACAATTATTCTTATTCCTATAATTTATGTCATGTTTATCACACTTCTCATGCTTCTCATGCTTCTCATATCTACCATTTATGTCATGTTTATCAAATTTTCCATGCCTATCATATTTAGCCATTATCTTTGGGCATCTATAAGAAAAATGTCCTACCTTATTGCAAGAGAAACACTTTAAAGGAAATTTTCCATCATACTTACTGGCTCCTTTACGTAATCTTCAGGCAATAAATGCTTCAATCTCATCTAGTTCTCTTAATTTCAATTTTATCTTTCTCCTTTCTCTTTCATATCTAAATATTTTGCATTGTTCAAGATCATACTTCTGCTTTCCGCATACAGATTCTTTAAATGATGTCTGATACTTTCCATGTGATTCACTAGACTCACTCAACTCAAATGCAACAATCTTTCCAACTAGTATAGCTCTTGTTACAATAGTCACACTATGGATTTGATCAATAGTAGCTAAGTTATGTTTAGAAGGAGGCAAAGATCTCAGCACCTTAGCAACAATCTCATCTTCTTCAAGGTTTCCACCAACATATCCGATACCTAGGACAAGGTCATTCACCTTAACCATAAAGGTATTTATGTTCTCATCTTCTCCCATCCTCAACATCTCATACTTCCCTTTCAAATTCTACAAATTAGCAACTTTGACTTGTTTATCTCCTTCATATAGGGTGCCAAGATTCTCCCAAATTTCATGCGCAATCTGAAGTCCATCACATTAGTCATCTCTGAATCAGTTAGGGCACTCAGTAATGCTTCCTTCACTCTAATATTATTTTTAGCTTCCTTGATCTCATCAGGAATAACCCATCCATTCTGAGTTCTAAGGAACAACATAGACATTCTTTGTAATCTTCCAATAATCTTCTCCAAGACATCTCAAGTGCACTTCCATCCAATTCTTCCATATAGCATATTTACTACTATCAAATCTTAGATTGTCCTTCTTAAAGATAACACTTCCACTTTCTAGTTGTCATGTTGGATCTACTCAAGTGGTTAAGCTTCTTCCAGAGGATCTAGTTCTAATACCAATTGTTAGCAACAACAATGGAGGAAAATTGAGAGGGAGGGTGAACCAGTTTTCACCAAATCTACAAAATTAACCACAAGAATAGATCTAATAAACTCCACCAATAACAAAGATAAGAAAATTGATATCACAACACACAAAACCAAGATTTTGACATGGAAAATGGTGGGATGCCATGGAGACAGGTCCAAAACCTATTATGGAATTAGGGATTGATTCTGACCTAGTTAAGGGAAAAACCATGGTGGGAACATACCCACAATAAGATGATACTTTGCAGTAGTATGTGAAAATATTATAATGGGGAATGCACATGCATTCAAGATCACTCCCTAGATCTCACTACTCAAAATATATTGAGCCAAAAGGCTACAACCCTCAGAGAAGTCTCACTAACTTACAACAAGATTCAGGCTACAATCTGGAAGGAATGAACTGAAAGAATAGCATCTCCAATTCCTTGATGACAGTTTTGGTTAAGTACAATTGTCTACTCTGCAACACTAATCTCTCCTCAATCACAACACTGAAAGATGAATCCTTGTTCAAAAATACACCACTCTTTGATAATGTACACACAACCTCGATACATAAATTACATGACAATATGACCTATTTATACAATTCATTGACCTTGATAATAAGGTCGTCTAAACCTTCAACCCACAATTAAAAAATTACATCACAGGATACAAAGATTGACCACTAGACCAATATAATTATATACATGATATAACATGGTCCCAAACTGAATATCCAACTACTCATCACCACTGGAAATCATGCCAAGATCATATGCAACACGCCACACCACCAGAAAAACTGCATAACATGAAGAACATCATTGATTCAGAAAAATCATCAACAATTTTCTCAATGATCAATGCAGATCACGAAAACAAGTAGGACACAATTAGGAAAGACCATCAAGCGCATTAGAATCATCAGCAATAGCTGCACCAACACCACTTTATCAAATCTTCATTGATCAACATCTATAACTCAAGAACACAGAAACAACAATAATTGTTATGAAGAAAAGATAATTTGTAGAGCACCAAATCACGAGCCATCTAAAATAAAGATACAAAAGACCATCCCAAACAATCTCCTAAAATCTCAGCACAATATTTGTTCACACTAGAATATACCGAAGGAAATACTGAACTCTGCAAAGTACTAATCAGAAAAGAAAACTACAAAACATTGGATCATATGATATGATCAATTAAGCTTCCTGGATCACCAAAACCAATACAAAAGAATATAAATACTAAAAATACTCCATACACCAAACCATGATCCCAATAAACCAATCTGCAATCACCAAAACAAGATATGCTGACATCAATGACAACAACATATCCTAGCAACAACAATGTCCAGCACTATGTAGATTGAAGGACACATATTGAGGCTTACCTTCTTGTAATAGAATCTCTTTAAGCCAGGAAAATTATTAAAGGAAGGAAATAAAATATTTAGATAGGTTATACAATAATTCTCAAACATCAGGTGTTAAATGAAGAAGAAAGATAATTCTAAGAGTGCTACAATTAAACAACTTAAAATAGAATTATAAGATAACATCAATACTTTGTTAGATCCCAAGGCATTTGACCAAGAGAAATATGCCAAGTTGGCTAGGATGATGCTACTTTAATTTGGTGTACTAATCATGATAAAATATTTCTCTCCAAAAGTGAAAATAAGGAGAGGGTGTTATGGGCATTAAGGACCAACAATTGTGTGTATAGCTCTTGAGAGCGAAAAAATGCACTTGTCTTGCAAGTGTTGTAGGATAATTATATTGATAAGTTCAACAACTACCAATGGGAGAAGCAATGCTAGAGATAAAAAAAATTCCACCTCAGCCATAGGGTTATTGAGATTTCTTATTTTTATGATCTTTATTTGATATTTTAAAAGGCTCTTAAGTTATTGAAAGGGTTCTTTAAAAGAATTGGTTTGTCAATAAGTTTAGATAGTTACAATTTATATTCTCTAAATATGAGGGTCTACATTTTTTATCCCCCTATTATGCTTTGACATATGAGTGAGTATCAATCAAATTTCATGGCCATTGTAGTTTTCTTGGATTTATGTCTCTATGTCTATGTGCATAAGAGTTGAATATTGTTCATATTTTGTTATAAATCTTTGAATTTATTCAAATGAATGTGCCTCTCTTTTAGGTGTTAGTGTTCTCATGAATGATCTTTTATCCTCTCAAAATTCCAATTACTTCTTTAAATTCACAAGTTACTTCTCTAAGAACATGTAATTAATCTTTGAGTTAGTGCCTTGTTTGGAATCATTTTCTATGTAATGAGATAATTATTGAGTTATTAAGTTTCAAATGTAAATTTCATGTAGCTTTCTATTTTATTTTTTATTTTTTTCGCATATCTATCATGGTGGTGGGAAAATGTTAGTATCTTTACTACTTTCATGTCAAAAGTATACCCAAGTCTATAAGTTTAAAAATCAAAATTTGATCATATGAAGGGAGTTGTACCTTCTTTTAGAATTCAAAGGGAAATCATTTTTTAGTTTACCCAACTGTTGTTTGACAAATTAGTATTGTGTAAAGGGGAAGAGATTATTTTCTATTAATCATTGTAGAAAGATAATTTTTTTAACTAGCATATTTTGGCTACTTTGGTGGGGAAGAGAATAGACGTTGTTAAATATATTAGTTTCTTGTTATGAATAAAAAATGTCATTCCATACAAAAATGTTTTCCTATTTCTACAACCCAATTTAGATTGGGTTCATGTGAAGAAAGAAAAATTCATCTCTCAATTGAACACATTGTCTTAGAGAAATAGAAGAAGTGCAATTGAGTAGATGAGGTTAATTTAGTCCTAGAAGATGAAGAAGATCAAATCCAAAATCTTGTGGTAGTTTGTGAGGGAAATTGAAAGGTTTCCTCTTTTTATTGTATCGAGAAACCCAACACCTCAGTACACCTCAATAACCAAGACCAAATCAAAATTATCCTTAAGATCAAATACAACAAAGGTCTTAACTTGGTTTAATTGTATGAAATTTAAAAAATCTAAAGTACATCCTATAGTCTAGAAAGTTTACAAGGGGAGAATGTAGTAGAGGAATAATTGACCCAATCTTTAGGTAGTTACATGAAGTAATTTTTTCTCATATACTCCCTTTAAGGAGGGATAAAATTAGACCCCCCCCCCCCCCCCCCCCTTCTACTAGAAGTGTCACATAATATCCTACCTGTCAAGTACTAGTATTGCATGGAAAAAATCTCTCACCTTAAATTGTATTTTTACTTACGATGGATCAACTTGTGTTATGTGAAGCATCAATCAATCCTCTCAATTTGGGCACCCAATTAAATTATTTACCAAAGGAATATAGAAAGAACCTAACAAGTTTTAGGGCTGATGGGAAGGTATCAATAGATGATCATTTGGCTACCATCTTTGCCACATGTAGTGTCCTTGGTTTACAACATGAAGATGTAGTTGCAAAATTATTTGTTGAATTGATAATTGAAGGTGCTGCAAAATGGTTCTACCACCATCCAACCAGATCTACTCATTCATATATTATGAAGATAAATTTTGAAGCTAGATTCAAGGGCATTGAAGATGAACATTTTCTATTGACACAACTGAGCTAAATCAAGAAGGAAATTGATGAGCCCATGAGAGAATTTGTAGCTAAGTTTAATAAAATTGTGAACAAATTTTCCTTACCTAAAAGACCAACTACCAATGACCAAAAGTGCTTCTTTATTAACTTAATTCTTTTGGGTATAAGTTCAGATCTAATGTGAGTTAGGGTGATAGACTTGAGCATTGCTCAAAATAATACCATTGAATTAAAAGATTATTTTATCACTATTGGCAAAAAGAAGAAAGAATCACAAGTCGGTGCTATTCAACCTTCAACATATTGATATCCTATGATCTAAAGATTAGTTACTGATATAATTTATCTAAAGAGGTAGTTACCCAAAATTGGTTAACCATTTCAAAATCAATGCCAAGAAGCACTTAGGAGGAGTTTCAATTAGAAGTCTAAAAATAATAACAATAACAATTAGCAGTTACAATTATCGCCTACTCAACAAAGGTTGACAATAGAAGCACTAGTGAGAGAAAATAGAAATAATGTGTATATTTTATCTAATTGTCGATCATTATGGAAATACTTGCCTTGAGATGAGTAGATAGATGAAAAGGATCACTACAAATGAATTGGTGGAGGAATTAATGAACGAAGAAAATGTTCCAAGTACACATGGCAACTCTAACATAAATTACTTGGAATATGAATGTAATTTTTATAGAGGATGTGAAATCTTCACTACTTTGAATGTAACCTCATACACTATCCTCACTAGAAGTCGAAAGGGTGCAAACTAGAAAGGTACACCTATTTTTCATAATACCAAATATATAATTCAAAGTAATAGTTCCTCACCCAAATATTCTGAAATTATTTTTAAGGTCTTACAATTGCAACCTACAAATAGGAGTACTAGTTCTTTTCACATTATTGAATTTTGTGAGTCCTCTTAAATACAAATTTCTCTTGTTGAGTACCTAAAAAGGAATCCTGGTAAGCTTCATAGGCTAATTAAACATGTCAAACTAGACAATGCCAAATCCAATCTGTGTGAAGACTAGTTAATCAATGTCGAAGCATCCATCTCTAGTCCTTCCTCAGATGCCAAAGGTTATATGCCCACTTTATTAGACCTAAAGCCAAAACCACTTTAAATATCTATTTTTTTTAATTGTGATAGTCTTAGGAATTATATAATTATTTCTGGGGCATCCGGTAACGTCATGTTTGTACATCTGTAGCCAAATATTTAGGGATCTTCTTCACTAAGACCTTTTCCATATTTTATTCCATATATTTTAAGAAAATTCCCTTGATAGGTTATATTAAATATTCTCAAGTATCCTTAGCCACTCATCCAGGGAAGAGGCTCAAATTAACTATTTTAGCTGTTGACATTCCTACTAGTTATGACATGCTTCCTGGAAAAAGTTGTTTCAATGAATTGGGAGGTAAAACTTAGATAGATTACTCCCATGCCCTCATTTGATCAGGAGATAAAAAAGGTTCAATTGGAGTTATAATGTAAAGCTAAGTTCACGGTTCTAAAATCAAATGACCCCAAATCTTAAATACTTTATGAAGAGGTGGAGTTTCGAAATTACATGTTGTTCTCTAATAAGATACTTAGTAAGGTATCATTAGGAATAGATATATATTTAGAACCTTGGACTTTGGAATTTGATGGTATTTGCTCAACTTCTAGTTTTGGTGTGGGGATTATTCCGGTCTAGCCAAATACAGAACATTTCCTTTTCTCTTATAAGCTAGTATTTAAGAATAGCAATAACATCGCTAAATATCAAGTAATGTTGTTCAATATTGTAGCAGTCAAGGATAAGGGTATCATGCTATTAAATGCAGTAGGCAATACAGTAATGATTGTCAAATAGGTGAGAGGAATTTTTAATATTTACAATGAAATACTTAGGCATTATAAGAATAGAGTTTTGGATGAGGCTGAATATTTTGATGCATTCTCCATTGAATTTGTCCCAAGAGAACAAAACACAAGAGCAAACTCATTAGTTGTTTTAGTATCACTACTTCTTCCTTGTAAGATTTCATAAAAAAGATTCTTATAGAGTGGAGATGATATATCAGCCAAATGTCCCAAACAATATTGATTGCTGACATGTTTTCAAAGATGGAAAGAAAATTAGAAAATTCCTGGAGAATGTAGAATCTTTCATTGAAAATTTTTTTTAAGTGAGTGAGAATAGTTGTAAGGAATTATGCCCAAAAAAGAAAAATAAATTAGAAGAAGGTGTAGTGTAGTCGAAAGGAAACAATATTCCTAAAAAATGGTCTCTCTTGATAAATTATTGAGTTACCATGATAATTATATCAAGAAGAAAATAGTTGAGCGAGCTAATGTTTTAGGCAAATATGGGACAATTAATATTGGAGATTTGAATAATATCAAGATGTCCTATACTAAATAGTGTCACACACCTAAAGAAAGGAATGAGTTGATAAAAAATATTATCAATTATAAGGTGTTAGACTTGTGTGAGTGTTATCATTGATGTCAAATCATGTGATCCAGTTGGGCCCAAATATTTGTGATGTTGAGAAATAATGGAAGTTAGGTATGTATGTAATATTGAGCAGCAATAGAAGATAGGTATGTATGTGATATTGAGTAGTGAAGCATGTATGGTCTACAGGAGTAATTTTTGGAAGATCCTTTGGTTTGGAATCTAGTGTTTTGCTAGTCTTGATTGAGTTTTTTCTTTTGTATCAAGTGTTGGTATTAGTTATGATAGTTGAATTGCTATCCAGATGTTTGTATTGCAATATGATCCATGAATTCCATGCTCTGAAATCTATGGCATTCATATCTTGAATATGGAAATCATTATGCTTGGAATTTGTGTTTATGAGTCCATGTCTATGGCTCCAACATACCTTTGTTTTGCTCTAGTAATTGAAGCATGTGTTCCAGTAATTAAAAAGGAAGCATATAGAAGATCAATGAAGGCCAACTTGGTTACCCTATTTTGGTCAAGGCATATTTGAGTATCATGTTGATTCGAGCAATGCATTATTTGTATAACCTTTTTTTCTTGGCCGACATATTATATTGATATATGTGCTTATCGATATATGTGTGTGTGTGTGTGTGTGTGTGTGTGTGTGTTGGCAACAACAATGAAGGAAAATTGTGAGGAGGATGGGTAAGTACACAAAGATGGTGGTCAAAAAGGGCGATATAAGTGGACACCTTTTTTCTGAAATCAGGTGAACCTGAACTTCGAGGTAAAATTTGAAAGTCATCCACTCAAGATATGAAGATAATCAAACAACAAATATTTGATTACTCTGAATCTAGTTTCCAAACTACTAAAAAATTTCAAAATTGGATTATATTAAGGGGGTCAAATCTTTTGCGCACGAAAAATTGACCCTGATTTTTCAGAAATAACATAACATAGTGTCTGATGTGCGCATCCAAAAAGTCATAGTTAGATTTAGTATTTTAACAAATCCTTTGGCAGAAAGATAGTTAAGAGTGAGCACTAGAAGATGTGTATTTTTTGTAATTTTTTATTGAGTAATTTTTTTTTATGATTTTTCCAAACGAGCACATCCTAAAAATTAGGTACTTGTTCGTGCGCGAATCATAAGGTTCACTAGAAAAATAAAAAATATAATTTATTTTCTTTAAATTATAAAGAATCAAGTGCACTACAATAATATATTTTTTTTCTAAAATTTGGATAGCTATATAAAAAGTTATTAAAAAAATGGTGCATGTATGTCTGTGAGAACTATGAAGACATTGGTAAAAGAAATTCAATAATAATATGTTATTGTTATTCAAATTTTTAAAAAATTATATGGTTAGAAAGCCCAGAAGATGGGTAAAAATATGGTGGCACTTTTAGAAATACCCACTTGATGAAGTGTAAAGCTAATGATGACAAAGTTGAGAAATAAAGTTGATAAAATAAAACACGTCAAAAAGGAGGGAAATGGAGGGAGATCAAACTTCCAAACCGTAGCTTTATCATCCAGGCCTATTCCCAAGCCTAAACAATCAAAAGCGCGTACGAGGTACCTATGGTATAAAAAGCGCGTACGGGGTACTTATGATGTAAGAAGCGCACATGCTCTATCTTAACAATAAAAAGAGCGTACACATTATTTTTACTATAAAAAGAGCGTATGCGCTATTTTTACTATAAAAAGTGCATACGTCCTATTTTTACTATAAATAGCATGTATGTGCTTTTTATGTTTAAATTTTGGGAGTGTGTATAGTATGATATTGTATATATAATATATGTATATACATATAATATATAATTTATATATAATGTAAAAATATATAATATATAATATTTATATATATATATATATGTATATAATAATATATAATATATATATATATAATATATTAAGTATATATATACACACATATGTGTGTATGCATGTGTATTCTTTCCCTCTCTCCCCCTCTCAAGCACGTACAAGGTGCCTCTCTTTCTCTCCCTCTCCCTCTCCCCCCCTCTCTCTCTCTCTCTCTCTCTTCCTCTCTCCCCCTATCTCTCCCTCTCCCCCTCTCTCTCTCACTCCCTCTCCCTCTCTCCCCTTCTCCCTTCCTCCATACTCTCTCTCTCTCTCTCTCCAATATATCTTCTTTCTATTTTCATATAGATGAGGTGATAAGAAGATTGACAAGGAGGTCAATTTTTTTGTTTTTTTTAAAAGAAGATAGGATATGAAGTAGAATGTTTGAAGAAGATGAACGTATTGATTTTTATGGATCATGTGGATTTATTGGTTGGATAATCTTTATGGATTGTATGGTGTACTAAGCGGTCATATGGTGTCCTAAGGGGTCATATCCAGTGTTCTATGATCCCTTAGGACACCATATGACCCCTTAGGGCTCCATATGGTGTCGTTATGGGTCGTATGGTGTCCTGAGGGGTCATATGGCATCCTATGACCCCTTAGGACACCATAAGGTGTCATTATGGGTTGTATGGTGTCTTAAGGGGTCATATGGTGTCCTATGTGGTCTTAGGACACAATATGACCTCTTAGGAAATAATATGACGTCTAATCACACCTAAGGGATCATATGGTGTCCTAAGGGGTCATAGAACACCATATGGTGTTCTTTGACCCCTTAGGACACTATTTGGTGTCATTATAGGTTTTGTGATGTGTTAAGGGATCATATAGTGTCTTATGACCCCTTAGATGTTGTTAGGGGTTATATTGTGATCTAAGGGTCATATGGTGTCGTATGACCCCTTAAGACACCATATGGTGTTGTTATGTGTCTTATGGTGTCCTATGACCCCTATGACACCTTATGACCCCTTAGAACACCATATGGTGTCGTTAGGGGTCATATGGTGTCCTAAGGGGTCATATGGTCTCCTACGACCCCTTAGGACTCCATATGGTGTCCTAAGAGGTCATATAGTGTTCTATGACCCCTTAGGACACCATTTGGTGTCATTATGGGTCATATGGTGTGCTAAGGGGTCATATGGTGTCCTATGACTCCTTAGGACTCCATATGACCTCTTATATGTTTTTATGGGTTAGAACACTATATGACCTCTTAGGACACCATACAACCCATAACAACACCATATGGAGTCCTAAGGGGTCAAATCGTGTCCTAAGGGGTCATAGGAGAACTTGAACTTGGAGGACACCATTTTATGTTTTTTCATCTCATATGATATTCTTAGGGGTCATATGGTATCCTAGGGATCCATGCATGTGTCCTAAGGAGTCATATTGTGTCCTATGACCCATTAGGACACATGCATGGATCCCGAGGATACCATATGACCCCTAAGAATATCATATGAGATGAAAAAACATAAAATGGTGTCCTCCAAGTTCAAGTTCTCCTATGACCCCTTAGGACATGATTTGACCCCTTAGGACTCCATATGGTGTTGTTATGGGTTGTATGGTGTCCTAAGAGGTCATATAGTGTTCTATAACCCCTTAGGACACCATTTGGTGTCATTATGGGTCGTATGGTGTACTAAGGGGTCATATGGTATCCTATGACCCCTTAGGACTCCATATGACCTCTTATGTGTTGTTATGGGTCATATGGTATCCTAAGGAGTCACATGGTGTCTTAGGACCCCTTAGGGCACATGCATGGATTCTTAGGACACCATATAACCCCTAACAATACCATATGACCCTAGAGAGGGAGAGAGGGGGATGAGAGGGAGGGAATGGGAGGGAGATATACCTAAGAGAGGAGGAGAGTGAGATAGAGAGATATAGACTGAGAGGGAGAGACAAGAGATAAATAAGAGAGAGAGAGTGGGGGAGATAGAGATAGAGAAAGGGAAAGGGAGGGAGAGAGAGAGATGGAGAGAGAGGGAAATAGAGGGAGGGAGAGAGAGAGAGAGAGAGAGAGAGAGAGAGAGAGAGAGAGAGAGAGAGAGAGAGAGAGAGAGAGAGATAGATCTAAGAGGTGGATAGAGGGATTGGGAGAGAAAGAGAGACCTAAGAGGTTGAGGGAGGGAAGGTGAGAGAGAGAGAAAGAGAGGGTGAGAGATAGAGAGAGTCCGAGTGAGAGGGAGGAAGGGATAGAAGGAGAGTACAAGAGACTATAGAGAGAGAGTTGCGAAGAGAGGGAGAGAGTGAGAAATAGAGGTAATGAGAAAGGGAGAGAGGGAGGGGGAGGAGAGAGGGAGAGAATGATAAAGAGATACACCTAAGAGAAGGAGAGAGTGGGATATAGAGAAAGAGGGTGAGAGGGAGAGACTTCAAAGAGAGAGAGAGACTTAAGTGAAAAATAAAAATGGAGGGGGGAAGGTAGGGAAAGATTGGGAAAGTGATACAGTTGACAAGGAGAAGAGTGAGATAAAGGTAGATAGGAAGAGAGACTTAAGAGAGAGAGAGAGAGAGAGAGAGAGAGAGAGAGAGAGAGAGAGAGAGAGAGAGAGAGAGAGAGAGAGAGAGAGAGAGAGAGAGAGAGATAGGTTGATAGCCAAAGACTTGATAGAGAGAAGGAGAGAGACTTGAGAAAAAGGGAAGTAGAGCGAGAGGGGGAGAGAGAAAGAAAGTTAGAGGGAAAGAAAAAATTGACAAAGGAAGAGAAAGGGAGGGGGAGGGAGAGGGATAGAATGAGAAAGAGAGACACTGAAGAGAGGGGGAGAGAGACACTAAAGAGAGGGGGAGAGAGTGAGAGATAGAGATAATTGAGAGAGGGAGAGAAAGAGAGGGATAGATGAAAGAGAGAAAGAGGGTGAGGGAGATGAGAAAGAGAGGAAGAGATACTCGAGAGAGGGAAGAAAGTAGAGAGGGAGAGATACCTGAGAGAGGGAAGAAAGTAGAGAGGGAGATGTGTAATAGACAAAAAGGTAGGGGTTAAGGAAGAGAGAGGGGGAATTTAGGGAAGAGATGAGAGAGATAATGCTGATATAGGAATGTTGATTACTAAAATTTGACTAAGTCTGAAATTTATAAGAATACTCAAAAAACTAGAATCTGCATTATAATTCTTAGAGATCTGGAACCACTCTCAAACATCCTGACAATATATATATAAAATATAACTTAAAGTATAAGTGACAAGATCTTTGTCTTTTATATTTCTTGTCACTTATACTTAAATGTTATATTTTATGTATATATCCTACCAAAAAACCTAATGGAATGCTAAATGAATTGCATTTTAGTTTCTAAACCACGTACGCAGTTTTAGTTTTTAAACCGCGTACCTGGTTCTTAGTTTCTAAACCATGTACATGGTTTTAGTTTTTAAACCGCATATGTGGTTAGTATACTTTAAACCTCGTACACAGTTTAGCTTTGGTTAGGCTCAACAAAACGAGCCTAAATGCGTATGGGGTTCTTTAAATTTGAAATACCCCATGTACGTTTTGTTGTTTTTCATGTTTTTTTTTGGGTGTGTCCATTTTTCTAACCACCATCTTTGTGCACTTACCTAGATATTGTAATATATGTAAATATTACAATGGGGAATGCACATGCATTCATACACACTTCCTAGAGCTCACTACTCAAAGTACAATGACCCAGAAATCTACAAACCTCAAGGAAGCTTCACTTCCTTAGAACAATATTTAGACTGCAATTTGGTTAAAATGAACTGAAAGAATAACATCTCCTAATACCTGCTGACAGTTCCAGTTAAGAAAAAATTTCTTCCCTACAACAACCTTTGCTCAATACACTATACCGAAGGATAAATTCTCTTATGTGCTCATACATCACTCTCTAATAATGCAAACACCACATTGACACCCAAATTACATGAATATGACACCTATTTATACAATTCATCAACCTTGACTACAAGGTCATCCAAACCCTCAACCCTTGATTACAAAATTACATCCCACGATACATAAATAAACCATGAAACTAATACAATGCCATGTATGACATACAATGGACCTAAATCAAATGCTCGAATATGCAGCACCATAAAAAATCTTGCCAAAATCAAGCACAACACGCTATATCATCGAAAATACCACATAACATGAAGAATATCACCGAACCCAAAAGATCTTCAGTTATCCACACAATAATCAATGCAGACCATCGAAATAAATAGGAAATGATCGGGAAACACCAGAAAAACATATTAGAACCATCAGTAATCGATGCGTCAACACTACTTATTCAAATCTTCATTGATCAACATGCTAGAACTCAAGAACATTCAACATCATCAATTCAGACTAGAAAGATAACTTGCGAAGCACCAAATTATGAACCATTTGAAATGAAGATACAAATGAACATGCCAAATACTCTCCCAATATCCACAACTCAAGATCACATCATACTAGAGCCCAACGGATCAATCATCAAAACACTGCAACACTGAGCACTAAAATTTAATTCCATATCAAAATCCATAATTCAACCAAATCACCACATATCATCATGAAATTAATAAAGAATAAAGTAGAGAAACTAGAAATAATTCATTATTGAACCCAAAATCCTCATTAACAAACTATACCAAATCAATTTTGCAACACCAAAACACAAGAATATGTTAACATCAATAAAAACAACATATCCTACCAGCATCAATATACAACAATCTTCCCCTTTGGCATTGATGGAAACATATATCTGTGAAAGAAAATTAAGGCAATGGAATGAATCAACACCAACAATATCCAACAGACTCCCCATAAGATCATCCACACAAAGCTTCAAGAATAAGGTAGTTTTTCACATGCTTCTCTCCCCCTTGGACAACAATGCCAAAGACATAAGTGAATCATGTTCTCTCCCCAAACCAAATAATCTCTCCCACTAAGAAGGACAATCTCCCCCTTAGCATAAAATTTACAAATGAACCACTTATTAACTACTCTAGCTGAGTAGCAGCACCAACTCATCATAAGAAGATAAGACTCTGAAATCCACCAAATTGATACATCCCCGTGCATCTAGTTTTCCTTAGGAGGGGCATAGACCCCTAGTTTGTCTCTCAAATAGACAAATGTATCTACAAGAAAAGGCTTAGTGAAAATATTTGCAATCTAATCCTTTGCAGATACATATTCCAATCTGACATCTTCATCACTCACTCTCTCCCTCAAGAAATGATACTATTGATAGATTCTTTGTTTTAGAATGTAGTACTAGATTCTTTGGTATATTAATTATACTTGAATTATCACAATATATAATAGTAGGATTATCATACATAACTCTAGTATCCTTCAACATTTGCTTCATCCAAACTACCTAAGTACAATTGCTAGCAACAACAATGTATTCAGCTTCTATAGTAGACAAATATACAACATCTTATTTCTTATTGGACCATGAAACCAACTTGTTTCCCAAAAATAATGCACCACCAGAAGTTCTTTTCTAGTCATCAATATCACCTGCCCAATCAACATCAATATAGGCACATAAAAAGAAATCATAATTCTTTGGATACCATAAACCATAGTGATCAACTGTCCCCTTCAAGTATCTAAAGATCCTCTTTACATCAGTAACAAAAGTCTCTTTAGGATCAGCTTGAAATCTGGCAAAAAGATAAACAACATGCATAATATTTGGCCTAGCCTGAGTTAGGTACAATAGTCCATGAAATATAGATCTATACAAAGTTTGATTGACTTTCTAAGATTCATCATTCTTAGACAACTTGTATCTAGTCACCATAGGAGTTCCAACAGGTTTAGAGTCATCTAACCCAAACTTCTTCAACAATTACTTCACATATTTAGATTGAGAAATAAAAATACCTTCATCAGTCTGTGTAATCTACAATCCTAAGAATTTTTTTATCTCACCTATCATAGACATCTCAAATTCCTTTTCCATATCATCAACAAAAATTATGCTCAAGTCATTATCTCCACCAAAAATAATGTCATCAACAAATACTTCAACAATCAAAATGTTATCATTACCAACTTTCAAGTATAAATTACTATCAACAATACCTTTACAAAATCCCAATTTCATCAAGAACTTGCCTAATCTGGCATACTTGTCTCTAGGGTCTTGCTTTAGTCCATACAGTGATCTCTTCAATTTGCATACCATATCTCCTTCATCTTATATACAAAATCCATTTGTTTTCTCAATGTATACTTCCTCTTCCAAATCACCATTCGAAAAGGCTAACTTGACATCCATCTGATATACCTTGAAATTCTTGTAAGAAGCATATGCAAGCAATAATATAACAACTTCAATTCTAGCTACCAGAGAAAAAGTCTCCTCATAATCAATACCTTCGATCTAAGATCACCCTTTACATACCAATCTTTCTTTGTTTCTAACAACTTCATTGGCTTCATTCAGTTTATTTCGGAACACCCATTTAGTCCCAATTACATTCTTGTGTTTAGGTCTTAGAATAAGTTCCCAAGTGTTATTCTTCTCAATATGATTCAGTTCTTCATCCATTGCTTTTATCCAATTCTCATCTTTACATGCTTTTGCAACATCTTTAGGTTCAATTTTGGAAATCAAACATATCTGTTCAACAATAATCCTACTTCTAGTTATCACACTTTTATTCTTATTTTTTGAATAATTCAGTCTTACATACCTCAAAGTCTTCTGATTGTTCAGATTGTCAGGATCTTGAACTTCTTCACCAACAGAAGCAATATCTGGATTAAGTATCTCTACCAGAGCATTCTTCTTTAAGATCCCAGTCTACATAGGCTTTGAAATAACATCTTTATCATCAAACTCATATTAGCATGCTCTGATCATCTTTCCAAGACATTTATCAACCTTCATATTTGCACTCTCCACTAACATTATCAACCTCTTATTGTAACATCGGTAGTCCTTGCTCTTAGTAGAATAACCAAAGAAAATTCCTTCATCACATCTTGCATCAAACTTTCCTATATCCTCATCTCTTTTGATATAACATTTACTTCCAAAAACTCTAAAATATCTAACTTTAGGAACATGACGAAAACATAACTCATAAGTAGTCTTACCAAAATCAGCTTTTATATGCACCCAATTGAATGTGTAAACAATAGTGCTAACAACTTCTCTCCAAAAGGTTTGTGCAACATTTCCTTCAATCAACATAATCTTGGAAGCATCCAAAACTGTTTTGTTCTTCTTTTCAACAACTTCATTTTGTTGAGGGGTTCTAGGAGCAGAAAATTGCCTTCTAATTCCATTCATTTCACAAAATGTATCAAACTCACCTAATGTGAATTCTTCTCCTCAGTCAGATCTCAGACACTTCAGCTTCAACCCTATCTCAATCTCCACCCTAGCTTTGAATAACTTGAATTTCTCCAGTGCTTTTGATTTCGCCCTTATAAAGGTAACCCAAATCATTCTAGAGTAATCATCAATCAGCAACATGAAATATATGTCACCCTCCATTCTTCTCACTCTAGTAGGACCACACAAGTCAATATGCACAAAATCCAACAATCTATTGGATGAATACAACTTACTTTTGAATGTATTTCTTGCTTTCTTTTCCATCTAATTGTTTAAATATCCAATTAGATGCCTTCACAATTTTAGTCAAATATCTAACAACTTGAGTAGAACTTATCCTTATCATGCGGTCAAAATTAACATGACACATCCTTTTATGCCACAACCAACTTTCATCAATCTGAGCAATCAAACAACTTTTCTCACTAGAATTCAAGTGAAAGATATTACCTTTAGTATTTGTCCTTAATGCAATCTCTATACTGAAGGTATTTAGGATCTTGCACTTGCCATTCTTGAATTACAAATCACATCCCTTGTCAACCATCTACCTAGCACTCAAGTTGTATTGTTATCGGTAAGGAAGTAACACTGGTAAATATTACCGTTTGAGGTCATACAGCTTAACCATTGTAAAAGCACACGAAACAACTCAACAAATAAATAAGGAAATGAAAGCTCATTTTGTTTACCTTTCTTTCATTTGTGCATTCGTGAGCTCCTAGTGCAATCAAAGGCTTTGTAATTCTATTAAGTGAATTTCATGTAAAGTAAGTTTGGAGATCAAGTGGTGAATTTTATTAGCCATTTGGAGGAATTTATTATGTGTTTCACTAAGGTTTTGTCATTGATGTCAACACTAGCTATTTGGATGCTTTACCGATACCCTTCTAGTCCTGATACGTTGAGTGGTTTCTGGTTGGTTTAGATTCGACATAATCTGGTAGGGTACGGTATGGTTTGGTTATGGAATTGGCTTATTCATGATACTCATGTTCATATTCAGTAAGTTGGGTTTGGTCTGGTGATCAGATGCTATCCTTCTTATTTGGAAGCTTGGCTTGTGGTTCTAGCGAGGGTTTCACTGGCAGAGATTTCGATGAAGATCTTTGACGATATGTATAAGTAGTGTTGGTACAGATTTTGGTGGAGATTTAGGATGCTGTTAGTGATCATGTTTGAGGCTTAGCTAATTGGGATCATTGCTTTAGAGTGTGTAGACCTAAATTGGGTCCCAGTTTATCTAGGTTATGGAGTGACTTAATGTAATGTGTGCATTGGACTTCTTGATATGTTTCTAGGATGTCTTATGTGTTGGCTATTATTTGTTTGGTCTAAGACCGACATGTTTTGTATTTATATAATCAGTTTATTGTCTATTGGCCAACCTAATAATTTATGGTCGAGAGTTTGTATATATAAATGTAAAATCTCATTGTAGATCATATATGTGGGTTATGGGTTTATGAGATTGTCTGTGTGAATAATCTAATTATCATTCAAGAAGAGAATTTGGTCAATCATTGGAGATTGAGTTGGGTTTATGTACGAGGATTTAGTCCTCTGGTATTGAGCTTAACCAGAACTGTACTTAAGCATAGGAGATGCTATCATTGCAGTTCATTCATTCTTTCGAATTGTTCTCTAGATTTTTATGTAGTCAGTGAGGCTCCTTTTGTGATGAGCAATGTGTTGCAGGCTATTGGCCTTCTTGCAAGTGCAGGACCCTGAATTGTAATCACATACTTACTGCAGAAGTATTATCTGACTATGTGTAGGCTTCCCACCATCGTTTTTTCCTTTACCAGGTTTTCCACATATAAATCTTGGTGTCATGTGGTGGTATTTATTATATGATTATTGTTTATGCTTAATTGGTTTAACTGTTATTCTGGTATTAATGTTTTGGGTTTGGTATTAAAGTTTTAATTGCTAAATATTTTGGTAATTTGTGACAACTAATTCACCCCCCCTCTCAGTTGTCTTCTAGTTATTTGAACTGTCTAACAATTGGTATCAAAGCTTTGGTCCTTTGTGAAAAAATCTTAACTACTTGAGGAAGGTCCTAGGATGACTAATAGTTCAAGTTCATCTAGATAATTTGGAGCTATCTTTTGGAGAGATATCCCTAGGCTTTATGGAACAAATTACATAGTATGGAAGATTCCAATAGAGACTCATCTGAGATGTCTTGGCAAGGAGATTTGGGAGATCACATAGAATGGTGTTACACCTCATAATCTGACATCTGGAAATCCTCCTCTGGCAAACCTAGATAAGGATCTTGAGAATGATTGTAGAGAAAGAGAAGCCCTCTTGTGTGCAATTTCTAATTAACAAATAATAGGATTGACCAAAAAATCATCTGGAAAGGCTATATGAGATAAGTTGGAGACTCTTAATAAAGGTGACCCTATAGTGAAGATTGCTAAACTTGATGGTTAACGGGTGAGATATGAAAAACTGAAAATGGAAGAAGATGAAATGATTACTACATTCATGGAAAGGGTAAATGAGAGTGTTACAGGAACTCAATGTTGTGGTGGAACTCTGAGTGAAGAAGAAATTGTTTCTAAAGTTTTGAGAGCTCTACCACCGGCTTACAAGATGAAGGATACTGCTATTAATGAGTTGAGAACAATGGATAATACATCTGTCAACAAAGATACCTTGGTTGGGAAATTATCTACTTTTGAGCTTGAAGAATTTGGACCTTCTAGAGCTGTGAAGTTTGAACCTTCTTTTCATGCATCTACATCATCAACCGACAAACAATATTGGAAAGATTTGTATACAAAAGAATTGGATGATATGAAGAGAGAAGATGAAGAATTTGAGCAACTTGAAGCCATATATGTTAGAAGAGTACCTAAAGGACCGGTAGGAAGTAAGTATGAAGGAAAAACACCTTTTAAATTTTTTGCATGTAATAAGATTGGTCATTTTCCATCTAGATGTCCTGAAAGGAATTCAAGATTTGAAGAAAGAGTTATAAGAGATCTTTTAAGCCTAACCCTAGATATCAGAACAAGTATGAGTACAAGTTAAACAAAGACAAATCATGCTACATGGTGGATGAGGAATGCACTACTGATTCTGATGATGAACCGACATAAGACTCTGCTAGTTGTTCTGACAATGGGAAGGAATGACAAAGCATGTATGATCAAAGGAAAAGGAACTATATCGTTGGATGGTAAGAACAATATTGACAATGTTTATTATGCTGAAGGTTTAAAGCATAATATTTTGAGTGTAGGAAAATTGGTGGATAAGAGATTTGAATTATAGTTAAAGGATGGAAAATGCAAAATCATTAATAGATCTAGTTTGGAGATTGCAACTAGTACACAGACAAAAGGTAGTATATTTCATTTGAATTCCGGTGAGAAGACATGTTTGATTGCACAAATTGATAAGAGTTGGCTATGGCATAAAAGGTTGTGTCATGTTAATTTTGATTGCATTGTGAAAATTACTTCTACCTAGGCAGTTAGAGATATACCTAAGATTGCGAAGCCCTGTAATCCAATATGTAAGTAATGTCAAATGGGGAAGCAGGTCATAACCTCTTTTAAAAGTATACAAGATAAATCTAATAATGTTATTAATCTTTTTCATACTGATTTGCGTGGCCTTGCTAGAGTTAAAAGTTTTCAAGGTGATAGATATTTCATGCTAATCATTCCACATTATTCTAGAATGATGTGGGTTACTTTTCTAAGAGAAAAATATGAAGCATTTGAAAAGTTTAAAATCCCTAAGGATAAAGTGGAAACTGAGACATGTTTGAATATTAAATGCTTAAGATGAGATCATGGTGGAGAATTCACATCCGGTGAGTTTAATAACTTTTGTGAGAAGCATGGTATAAGAAGACAATTTTCTGCTCCCTGAACAACTCAACATAATGGAGTTATGGAAATGAAGAACATAACTATATTTGATGTTGCTAGAATAGTGATGATAGAAGCTAGTCTACCTCATATCTACTAGAGAGAAGCAATGAGAACAATGGTTTATACATTCAATAAAGTACATATCAAAGGGGAAACTGGTAAGACATCTTATGAATTACGGTTTGGCAATACACCTACAGTTAAGTATTTCAGAATGTTTGGTAGTAAATGTTATATCAGGAGTGATGATTTCATTGGAAAATTTGATCCTAGATGTGATGAAGGCATATTTCTTGGTTATTCTAATGAAAGAAAGGCATATAGATGTTATAACAAGAGATTGTAGATAATTGTGGAAAGTACTAATGTCAAAGTGAATGAGCTGAATAGAGGTCAAATCAGAGTTTATGAGAAGGAACTGGCAGTGGAAATGATTATATCTAAACCGGTAGTACCTTTACTAGAGCAAAGTGTTGAACTAGTTACTCCGACAATATCAAAAAAATGTATAGTAACTGAAGAACTAGGAAGAGGAATAGAGAGTGAGAAGACTCCTAGGTATGTGAGATTGAATCATTCAGAAGATCAAATCATTGGGGATAAGAATAATGGAGTAATGACAAAAAGAAAACTAAAAACTAATGAGGTGTGTTTAATTTCTCAAGTTGAACCGGTATCAGTAATTGAGGCATGTAAAGATGAATATTGGTTGAAAGCTATGGAAGAGGAATTGGATCAGATTGAGAAAAATAACACATGGAATTTGGTTCCCCAGCCTAAAAATATGAATGTTATTGGAACTAAATGGGCTTTTAGAAATAAATTGAATGAAGATGGACAAGTTGTAAGAAATAAAGCTAGATTAGTTTGGAAAGGATATTCTTAGAAGGAAGGAATTTATTATGGAGAGACTTTTGCACCCGTAGCTAGGATTGAAGATATAAGATTATTTATTGTTGGTATTTTGGATATGTTGGTATGGTTTTTTCATTGATGTCAACACTTGTCAACACCTTTCAACACTTATCAGCACTTGGAGATTCTTGATTATGTTCACTGGCATGGTTCAGTGACTTATGCACAGTCACGCATATCTGGTTCACCGACAGTTTATATTGTTCACCAACACTTGGAATGACTTGGAGATTACTTGGTTATGTGGAAGACATTGTTTGGACACTTTGTTTTGGTGATTTGTTCATTGGTCTAATCAGGTTTGCATATTTGTTGTTACCGACAAATAGGTCTAGGTTATGGACCAAAAAGTATATCTATTCCAGATCAACACGATACATTATGAAGATGATTTGTTATTATTGTAAATGAATTGAACCGACATGATGCATTACATATTGATTCATTTGTAATTGATTTCATTGTAATATCTTTAGTGAGCCGACCTACTCATTTGGTCTAAGGTTTTTGTATATATGTAAGATCTCATTTGTGAGATTGTAATAGGGATAGGAAAGAGGAATATAATAAGGTATATACGAATATAAGAAGAGCTATACATGTAGACATCATTCAAAATTGAAGGAAGGTTTGAAGAAGGCAAAACAAAGCTTAACCGGTACAGAATCTAGCATATGAAGATGCTATTTTGAGCAGTACATTATCATTGGATTTAATCATCCAATTGTAGTTAGTGTGACTCCCATTTTGTGATTGAGCAGTGAGCCCTAGGCAGTTGGCCTTTCTGCATATGTAGACTCCATATTGTACACACATACTATCTACAGTAGTATCATCTGATTGTGGGTAAGGTTTCCCATTGTGGTTTTTTCCCCTTATAGGGTTTTGACGTACAAATATCTGTGTTATGTGTTGTGGATGTTATTGTCTTTCTATTTCATGCATTAAACTTTGCCGGTACTGCAATTAACTGTTAAAACTATCTACCAGCATAAAGTTTGGTTCACTGATATTATGCATTAAGTTTGGTTAAGTTAGTTTTGGTTTGAAATTCATAGACAACTAATTCACCCCCCCCCCCCCCTCTCAGTTGTCTCTAGGACCTAACATTTCTCGCCTATTCTACCCACAAAAACTACAAGGTTTATCAGATGGATGTTAAGTGTGCATTTTTTAATGGGGATCTTGACGAGGAAGTTTATATTGAGAAACCTAATGTTTTTTCACTATTAGATGATATATACATGGTTTGCAGGTTAAGGAAAGCTTTATATGGATTGAAACAAGCACCTAGAGCTTTGTATGCAAGGTTGGATAAATGTCTTTTGAAGCTTTGTTTTACCAAGGGTAATTGTGATAGTAATTTATATTATAGGATCACTAATGATGATATACTAATTATTGAAATATTTGTTGATGATATTATTTTTGGAGGTGAAGATAAGTTATGCATGGAATTTTCTAAGAATATGGACAAAGAATTTGAAATGTCTATGATTTGAGAAATGAAATTTTTCTTAGTTTTGTAGATTACTCAAACTCATAAAGGTATTTTCATCTATCAAACTAAGTATGCTAGAGAGTTATTGAAGAAATTTGGTTCAGAAAACTCTAAACTAGTTGGTACTCCCATGGTTACAAGTGAGAAATTGACAAGAAAAGATGTTTCTGCATAGGTAAATCCTACCAGATACAAATCTATGATTAGAGGTCTAGTTTATTTGACTCAGACTAGGCCTGACATAATGAATGTTTTTTGTATTGTATCTAGATTTCAGAGTGACCCTAGAGAAAATTATGTGAGTGTGGTGAAGAGGATTTTTAGGTATTTGTAGGGAACAACAAAATATGGTTTATGGTACCCTAAAAATGATGACTTTACATTATGTGCATATACAAATGCAGATTGGGATGGAGATGTTGATGACCAGAAAAGTACTTCCGGTGGAGCTTTCTTTCTTGGAAAGAAGTGTGTTTCATGGATCAGAAAGAAGAAGCCATGTACCTCTTTATGTACTACTGAAGATGAGTATGTTACTGCTGCTACTAATTGTACACAAGTTTTATGGATGAAGCAAATGTTGAAGGATATCAAAGTGCATTGCACTGGAGCGATAGTTTTTTGTTGTGATAAATCTACTGCCATTGACATATCAAAGAATCTAGTATTTCACTCTACTTGACAAAGCACATATCTTTGAAGGAGAAGGTGAAAGAAAATGAAGTCAGAGTGGTTTATGTGAACACTAAAGAGAAGATTGCAGATATTTTCACTAAACCTTTGCCTAAAGAATCATTTGAATACTTCAGAGACAGATTGGGAGTTTTTGGCCCTCTAACAGAGGCTTGATTGATACTGTTTGGCATCAGTCCGGTATACATTATTCAAGATATTTTTCATTCCGACACTAATGTAGGGATGCTACTGCTTAGGGGGAGTAGTCAGCTTTGTGATTCAATGGTTTATGTTTTTACTTTTCTATTTTTGTCAGATTTCTGGCATTGATGTCAAAGGGGGAGAGATACTGATGTGAACAAGAAAAACTTAAGGAGTTGTATACATTATGGGGAGAGATATATGTATAATTCAGATCTTTACAAAGATATCATTCATAGGGGGAGTTTAGCCTTTATTTCAAAACTTCATTACTACATCTGTATGTGGGAGATTATTGGTTGTCTTCCGTTGGGGGAGACTTGTTTGGGATTTCTTGGTACTTAGATGTTTTTAACATCTAGTGTTGCCATCAATGCCAAAGGGGGAGATTGTTGGGCATTTGGAGGAATTAATTATGTGTTGAACTGATGTTTTGTCATTGATATCAACACTAGCTATTTGGATGCTTTATCAACACCCTTTTGGTCTTGGTAGGTTGAGTGGTTTCTGGTTGGTTTGGATCCGGCATAATGCGGTAGGCTCTGGTATGGTTTGGTCATGGAATTTTCTTATTCATGATACTCATGTTCATATTCAGTAAGTTGTTTTTGGTCTAGTGATTGGATGCTATCCTGTTTGCTTGGAAGATTGGCTTGTGGTTCTGGCGAGGATTTCATCGATAAAGCTTTTGATGAAGATATTTAATGATATGCATAAGTGGTGTTGGTGTATCTTCTGGTAGAGATTCAGGATGCTGTTAGCGATCATTTTTTAGGCTTAGCTGATTGGGATCATTGCTTTATCCTGAGTGGACCTAAATTGGGTCCCAGTTTATCTAGGTTATGGATCAGTTTAATGTAACATGTGGATTGGACTTCTTGATATGCTTTTGAGATGTCTTATCTATTAGATATTATTTGTTTGGTCTAAGGCCGACATGTTTTGTAATTATGTAATTGGTTTATTGTCTAGTGGCCAACCTAATTGTTTATGGTCGAGGGTTTGTATATATAGATGTATGATCTCATTGTAGATCATATATGTGGGTTATGGGTTTATGAGATTGTCTGTATGAATAATGTAATAAACATTCAGGCAAAGGATTTGGTTGATCATTAGAGATCGATTTGGGTTTATGTAAGAGGATTTAGTCCTTCGGTATTGAGCTTAACTGAAACTGTACTTGAGCATAGGAGATGCTATCATTGGAGTTCATTCATTCTTCCAAATTATTGTCTAGATTTTTTATGTAGTCAGTGAGGCTCCTTTTATGATGAGCAGTGTGCTCTAGGCTGCTGGCCTTCCTACAAGTACAACCCCCTCAATTGTAATCACATACTTACTATAGAAGTATTATCTGACTATTGGTAGGATTACCTCCATGTTTTTTCCCTTTATTGAGTTTTCCATGTATAAATCTTGGTGTCATGTGGATGGTATTTATTCTATGATTATTTTTTATGATTATTGTTTATGCTTAATTGGTTTAACTGCTATTCCGGTATTTGGCTTAAGAATTTTGGTATTAATATTTGTTGGTATTATGGATGTGTTGCATTAGTTTTGTCATTGATGTTGACACATCCTTCTGGAGATCTACATTGTTGTTTTGGCACTATGGTTATACTGGTTTACTATTGAACCGACACATTGTGTTCACCTGCAATGTCAGTGACTTATGCACAGTCAACGACATATGGTTCACCGACATTGATAATGACTTGTTATCATCTAGATATCACTTGATTATGTCGAAGACATGGTTTGGATACTTGGGTTTTATGTTTTGGTTATTGGTCTAATTGGGTTGACATATTTGTTGTTACTAATAGATTGGTCTAGGTTATAGACCGATATGTGTTATCTATTCGAGATTAGCACAACATGTTATGAAGATGATTTATTGATTGGATATTGTTGTAAATGTATTGAGCCGACATGATGCATTGCATCAGGACTTATTTGTAATTGATTTTATTGTAATATTTTTAAGTGACCTGACCTACATATTTGGTCTTAGGTTTTGTATATATGTAAGATCTCATTCATGAGATGAGACATGGGATAGGGTATGTAAGGTTATGGTATTATAACATGGTATGTGCGAATATTGAAGATCATATGAGAAGACCATAGACAAGGTTCAAGGAAGTTTTGAAGGTGATTATCAGAGCTTAACCGGTACTAAATCCAGCATTGGAGATGCTATTTTGAGTAGTAAATTATTCTAGGATATAACCATCCCACTGTAGTCATTGTGACTCCCATTTGAGCAGTGTGGTCTAGACGATTGGCCTTTCTGCATGTACAGACCCCATTTGTATACACATACTATCTATAGTAGTATCATTTGATTGTGGGTAAGGTTTCCCATCATGGTTTTTTCCCCTATGTAGGGTTTCCACATCAAAATCTTTGTGTTATGTGTTGTGGATATTGTTTCTCTTTCTGTTTCATGCATTACGTTTCCCCAATATGTATGTTAATTGTTAATCTATTAACTGACAAAGAGTTTGGTTTACTGGAATTAAGTATCAAGTCTAATTAAGTTATAATTGGGTTGAAATTCATAGACAACTGATTCACACCCCCCCCCCCCCTTAGTTGCCTTTCAGTTCCTAACAATTGGTATTAGAGCCAAAACCTCTTTTTGCAGAAGCCTAACACCTTGAGGAGATCCTATGGCAACAAACATTTTCAAGAAAGATAGTTTGAAACTTGATGGAACTAACTATGGCATATGAAAGATCAGAATGGAGAAACATCTGAATTGGATTGGAAGAGACATATGGGAAGTTACAAAGAATGGCTATGTTGGTCCTACACTGAATCAACCTAATCCACCAACATTGGGTAAAGATCAAGAAAATCATTGCAAAGCAAGAGAAGCACTTTTGAGCATATTTTCAGATCAACAAATCAAGGAATTATTAGACCAATCTACTGGTAAAGCTATTTGGGATAAATTGGAGACATTGAATGAAGGAGATACCACTGTTAAAATTGCAAAACTGGAATGTTTTCGGGTTAGGTATGAAAATTTGAAAACGGAAGAAGATGAAAGAATTTCTACTTTTATGGAAAGATAATGAAGTTGTTTTAGGAATACAATGTTGTGGAGGATCCTTAAGTGAAGATGGAATTGTTTCTAAAGTCTTAAGAGCACTGCCACTAGCATACAAAATGAAAGTAACTATTATTAATGCATTGAGAACAATGCCTAATACATCAGTATCTAGGGATACCTTGGTTGGAAAACTTTCAGCATTTGAGCTTGAGGAATTTGGTCCTATTGCTACAATTAAGACAGATTTAGCCTTCAGAGCATTATCATCATCATCTAACAAATATGATTGGAAAACACTGTATGCAAAAGAACCTGAAGATATTAGAAGGGAAAATGAAGAACTGGACGAACTTGAAGCACTATTTGCAAGGAAAATGCCTAAAGGTCTAGTTGGAAGTAATTATGAAGGTAAAGCAACGTTTAAATGTTTTAACTACAATAAAGTTGGTCATATAGCATCTAGATGTCCTAACAGACATGCAATATTGAGAGAGGAAGAAAAAAGAACATACAAGCATAACCTTCAATATCAGAGATACATATTTAAGAAGAACAAAGACAAATCTTGTTACTATGCTGATGAAGGAGTTATTGATGAAGAATGGATAGAAAATGGATGCGGTTTTGTTGCAATAAAAGAAGATCAACTAGCACCTAGTGTTCCATCGGTAGAGCAGGGTCTGACAGCTAAAATTGAAGAAAGGGATGAATGGATCATAGATTCCATATGTTCACATCATATGACCAATGATAAAAGTAAATTTTTATCTTTTCAGCAATATAGTGGAGGTCTAGTAAGATTTGGCGATGATAAAGCCTGTTTAGTCAAAGGAAAAGGTATTATATCTTTGGATGGTAAGGACAATACTGACAATGTTTATTATGTTGAAGGTTTGAAGCATAATCTTTTGAGTGTTGGTCAATTAGTTGAAAAGGGATTTCAGTTACAGTTCAAAAATGGTAAATTCAAAATCAGAAACAAAATTGGATTGGAGATTGCAACTGGTAATCAGACTAAAGGTAATATCTTTCATTTGAACAACAATGATAAGACATGCTTGATTGCACATATTGATGAAAGTTGGTAATGGAATAAGAGACTTTGTCATGTAAATTTTGATTGCATTGTAAAGATCAATTCAACTAAGGCAGTAAGGGATTTACCTAAGATTGTGAAACCTCATAATCCAATATGTAAGGAATGTCAAATAGGAAAGCAAGTTAGAACAACCTTTAAGAGTATTTATGAGAAATCCAATAATGTTCTTGATTTAATTCATACTGACTTGTGTGGTCTAGCAAGAACAAGAATTCTATAGGGAGATAGATACTCTATGCTAATTATTGATGATTATTCTAGAATGTGTTGGGTTAGTTTTCTCAGGGAGAAATTAGAAGCTTTTGGAAAATTCAAACTATTTAAGGAAATGGCAGAGAATGAAACTGGTAAGAAAATCAAATGTTTGAGATCTGATCAAGGAGTTGAATTTACATCTAAGGAATTTAATACATTCTGTGAAGTGAATGGAATCAAAAGACAAGTATCAACACCCCAGACACCTCAACACAATGGAATTGTGGAAAGGAAGAACAAAACTATTTTGGAAGCAGCTAGAAGCATGATATTGGAAGCAAATCCACCTCATGTGTATTGGAGAGAAGCAGTGAATACAATGGTTTACACTTTCAACAAAGTTGACATCAAAGGTGAAATTGGTAAGACCCCTTATGAACTATGATTTGGTAATGCTCCTACTCTTAAATACTTTACAATTTTTTTTAAAAAATGCTATATTAGGATAGATGAGTATGTTGGTAAATTTGATCCTAGAAGTGATGAAGGAATATTTCTTGGTTATTCATCTAAGAGAAAGGCGTATAGATGTTTTAATAAAAGATTGTGGAAAATCATTGAGAGTGCTAATGTTAAAATAGATGAACACTTTAGAGGAAATTCAAGGTATGTACATTCTAAACCGACAGTTGAGATGATCATAAATGAACCTATACAGAATGCACCTGTACAAAATGTGGATCCAGTCACACCGGCATCATCAAAGAATTCCACAATGACTGAAGAACAACAATATGTGAATAAACCTAGGTATGTAAGACTGAATCACTCAGAAAATCAAATAATTGGGAATAAGTATCAAAGTGTTATGACAAGAGGAAGACTGGAAAATGAAGAGGTGTGGTTAATTTCTCAAATTGAACCGACATCTGTTATTGAAGCATGTAAAGATGAAAATTGGATTAAAGTAATGGAAGATGAATTAGAACAAATTGAAAAGAACATTATATGGACATTAGTTCCCTGACCTAAAGACAAAAATGTAATTGGAACTAAATGGGTATTCAGAAATATACTTAGTGAAGATGGTAAGGTAATTAGGAACAAAGCAAGATTAGTGTGTAAAGGATATTCATAGAAAGAGGGAATTGATTATAATGAAACCTTTGCACCGGTAGCTAGAATTGAGGCAGTCAGATTATTTCTTGCATTTGCAGCTCATAAGAACTATAAAGTATATCAGATGGATGTAAAATGTGCATTTCTGAATGGAGATCTTGAAGAGGATATGGTTTGTAAGGAAAGCTTTGCATGCATTGAAACAAGCTCCTAGAGCTTGGTATGTTAGATTGGACAAATATCTTTTGAAGCTTGCTTACACTAAACATAATGCAGACAACAACTTATATTTCAAAGTGACTAATGATGACATCTTGGTTATTGAAGTTTTTGTTGATAATATCATTTTTGGAGGAGGAGATGGATTGTGTAAAGACTTTGCTAACAAGATGCAGGAAGAATTTGAAATGTCTATGATTGGGGAGATAAAATTCTTTTTAGAATTGCAAATTTCATAGACTGATAGAGGTATATTCATATGTCAAACAAAATACCTGAAGGAACTATTGAAGAAATTTGGTATGGAAAAATTTAAACCGGTAAGTACTCCTATGACTACAACTGATAAATTGACATTGAAGGGTGATTCAACTCCTATTAATATGACAAGATGCAAATATATGATTGGAGGTTTACTGTATTTGACACAAACAAGACCTGATATAATAAATGCAGTATGTATTGTTTCAAGATTTCAGAGTAATCCTATAGAAAATGACAAATCAACAGTATAAAGGATTTTCTGGTATCTAAAAGGCACAACAAATATTAGTTTATGGTATCCTAAAGATGAAAATTCTGATTTATGTGTATACACCGATGCAAATTGGGCATGAGATGTACATGATAGAAAGAGAACCACTGACAGAGCATTCTTTCTTAGTAGCAAATTGATTTCATGGTTGAGCAAGAAGGAGAGTTGTACATCATTATCAAAAGCAGAATCAAAATATGTTGCAGCAACAACTAATTGTACTCAGGTATTATGGATTAAGAAAATGTTGAAGGACATAAAGGTAAAATCCAAAGAACCTATAATCATTTATTGTGATAATTCAACAGCAATTGATATATAAAAGAATCTGGTATTTCACTCTAAGACTAAGCATGTTTCTATCAATTATAATTTTCTGAAAGAGAATGTTGAAGCAAAAGAAGTAAGATTGGTCTATGTGAATACTAAAGAGCAGATTGCAGATATCTTTACTAAGCCTTTGCCTAAGGAAATTTTTGAATACCTTAGAGAGCAACTTGGGGTAATACCCCCATTGGTAGAGACTTAGACAATTGAAGATTGGTATCAAAACAACAGAAACTAACAGAGAAATCTTTATTTTGGCTTTGATGGAGGAGAGCTACTTCTCATTGGGAGTAGTTGGTTGAATTAGTTGGTTATATGTTCTGGTATTTTTTTTTTTGGCATTTGATGTCAAAGGAGGAGAGAGAAACTATGGAAAAACATTCTTGGGAGAGAGATCTATGAGACAGTATTCATTGGGGGAGAGATATATACTCTTTGTATTTTAATTTTGATTTCTGGTATTGATCTATTTTGGAGATTGTTGGTTTTTGGTTTTTGGCATTATGTTTTGGTACTTAGATGTTTTTCCATATAGTGTTGCCATCAATGCCAAAGGGGGAGATTGTTGGTATTATGGATGTGTTCCATTAGTTTTGTCATTTATGTCAACACTTATCCTTCTAGAGATCTACATTATTGATTTGGCACTATGGCTATATTGGTTTACTGTTAAACCGACATATTGTGTTCACCAACAATGTTAGTGACTTATGCACAGTCATCGGTATATGGTTCACCGGTATTGATGATGACTTGTTATCATTTGGAGATCACTTGATTATGTCGATGACATAGTTTGGATACTTGGTTAAGGTGTTTTGGTTATTGGTCTAATCGGGTTGACATATTTGTTTTTACCAGCATATTGGTCTAGGTTATGAACCTGTATGTGTTATCTATTCTAGATCACCACGACATGTTATGGAGATGATTTTTTGATTGGATATTGTTGTAAATGTATTGAGCCGACATAATGCATCACATCAGGACTTATTTGTAATTGATTTTATTGTAATATTCTGAAGTGAGCCGACCTACACATTTGGTCTTAGGTTTTGTATATATGTAAGATCTTATTTGTGAGATGAGACATGGGATAGGGTATGTAAGGGTATGGTATTGTAACATGGTATGTGTGAATATTGAAGATCATATGAGCAGACCATAGAAAATGTTCAAGGAAGGTTTGAAGGTTATTATCAGAGCTTAACTGGTACTGAATCTAGGATTGGAGATGCTATTTTGAGTAGTATATTATTCTAGTATTTAACCATCATACTGTAGTCATTGCGACTCCCATTTGAGTAGTGTGCTCTAGGCGGTTGGCCTTTCTGCATGTGCAGACCCCATTTGTATACACATACTATCTGCAATAGTATCATCTAATTGTCAGTAAGGTTTCCCACCATGGTTTTCCCCTTACAAGGTTTCCATGGGAAAATCTATGTGTTATGTGTTGTGGATATTGTTTCTCTTTTTGTTTCATGCATTAATTTTCACCAGTATTGATATTAACTGTTAATCTGTTAACCGACAATAAGTTTGGTTTACCAGTATTAAGTATCAAGTTTAATTAATTTATAATTGGGTTGAAATTCATAGACAACTAATTCACCCCCCCCACTCTCAGTTTCCTTCTGGTTCCTAATAATGTTTTGTGTTCCGGTATTAAAGTTTTAATTGCTAAATTTTCTTATAATCTGTGACAACTGATTCACCCCCCCTCCTAGTTCTCTTCTAGTTATTTGAATTGTCCATCAAAGTTTTGGTGATCAGAAGCCCTATAAGAAATAGTAGAAGATGTCAATCTGTGAATTCTATTGTAATTCATCATGGTAATTTTTGTGTCAACTCCTATGTTGGTTTAGGTAGTTAAGGAACCACAACCCAGGTTCAAGTTGCATCCTATGAAGGCAGGAGAGATCGATATGACTGGTGACCTATCATCTATTCCCTTTGATGTGTTATTGATTGAAGATATATTTTCTTTCATCCACTTTAATCTTGAAGAACTTGGAGTCCAATTCATTCAAGATGAACTCAAAAGGTTCCATGACAATGATTTGTTGAAGGTAGAAAATATGTGTTTGAAGACCAAGGGTTTTTCGTATGTAGTTGATATTCCTAACCAATTCCATGCCAATTGGATTAGGTATGTGCTAAGTAGAGTGCATTACCAGTTTCTATGGTTGGGAAATGAAGCACCAATCAAAATCACAAAGGAGGTGATCCAAAGAGTAATAGGGTTCAGCGCAACAGGTGAAGCACTAACCCTAAAGACAATATCATTCGATGATGTCACTCGGTTGACCCAATCCCAATTTGAAAAAAGAGAAATGGAAATCACTCACATTAAGGACTCAAAAGTGAGGTTTGCATCTGCAGTGATAGCCTATAGGGTTTATCAATCAAGATGCATGAATAGTGTACCGAGCGATGCTATCCATGCAACTTACTAGATCATCAAGGAGGATGCAACATATGACATTTTTGATATGATAAGAAGACAATTCCTAGTGAACATGGGGCAAATCAAGAAGGACAAAAGGAAATCATTCAAGTATGGTTCAATACTAGTATGCATCTTCTTCTATGTGCAAAATTTATTTCCTAGTAAGGGCAATGTAGTGTGGTCTTCTAATAAACCTATCATAGTTCAAATAGGTGAAATGATTAGAGACTTAGGTGATAAGTTTGGAGAGACAATGTGGGGTTATTTTAAATATTTCCAAACTAGAATGCATCAACAAGAGAGAATCCCAACCGGTATAGTCCAAAAGTTCAAGGAAACCATTTATTTTCTTATTGATATTGATTGTTGCATTTTTCAAGTGGTTCAACCTAGAACTTTCTGGGTACCTCCTATGGTATATGAGATCAGGGTAGACACTACCAAATTATATGCAAACATGTTACTGTCTAAACTGGTAGATAGAAATGCAAAGATATTTGAAACTTATAAGGAGGCAAGCTCCAAAATAAAGAGGGAACTCAAGGAGCCTATGACACAAAAGAAAGTAAGGAAAATTATTGACACCTTAGATAAGAAGTATGGAGGTGAAACATCTAGTGCCACTACTTCCACCAATACAAGTGAGCAAACAAGGGCTAAATCAAGCAAATATGGAGAAAAAATAGATGAAAAGAAGAAATTGTCGGAGATAAAACCCAAGGGTGTTGCATCTATAAAATCAATAACATACATGAAAGAAAAGGACTCAGATACTCCTACATCTTCCCAAGGTAAAGGTAGACCGGTATGAGTCACATATGCAAGAAATAAAAGGAACGAAAGGACAATTGACACAAAGGCCAAAAAGAAGCCCGAGAAGGATGAAAAGGAGGGTGATAACTCTGACACCCAATCTGATAAGATAGTAAAATAAGTTAGAAGAAGTGGTAGGAATATAGCTCCAACTATTGATGAATTGGTCCATGGGATCAAAGGCTATGGAGGTTTAGTTGGTGTTGGGAGAGAATATCCCCTTTATAATGAGGAAGACAAGAAAAATTGAAGATGCACTTATTTGAAACTTACATAATTTATGTAGAACTCCCAGTGAACTACATGGAATTATTCCATCAGATCTACAAAATCTCATTGAAGAGAGATAGAAAACTACCCTAGCCATTCAGAAGGAAAATAGAATTAAGGCACTCATGGAAGTGCAATATGAATTAGATTATGATCAAGCATTTGTAGTGGCTGAAGCATGTGGACAAAATTTCAAAATAAGGAACATGACATGGAGAGTGGCCATAGGAGATATTAAAGGTGTGCATGATGATGATGTTACAATATGGAAAATAATTTTAAGCCAGCAAAAGGAAGTTGAGGAGGAAATAGAAAAAGAAGTAAAACAAGGACAAGATGTAGATGCTCAAGAAAAGACAAGGAAACCACCAATGAGTTTGATGTAATTACAATTGAAGATATCATAGGTGATATTCTATTAGATATTCCTAATCTAATAAAGGATGAAGAGCCACCAGTTGAACAAAAATCAAATGTTGAAACTATTGATTTTGATGATACAATGACAAAGGGAACCGAACAAACTAAGAATCCTAGAGAAGATGAAGTCATAATTGAGGAGATCCCTTATGAGGAAAGACCTCAAAGGAATTCGGTGACAATAAATAATCCCTTAATAAAGATTACTGACACCGAACCTCATTTGCCAGAAAAAGGTGCAGAGGAAGAAACCCCAATGGTGATAGATTCATCAATACCATCTATTGATGAAGCAGAAAAGAAGGAAGAAAAACAAAAGGAAGAAGAGAAGAAGGAAATAGAGGAAAATAAAATAGAAAGGAAGGAAATAGAAACAACCGATACAGGTCCAGAGGAGACCAAGGAACCAAAATAGGACAAGAAGAAAGAGGATTCCCCATCCAGTCAACCTGAAGCCAACAATAAAATGGACACTCCTCTAGTGAAAAGGAAGTAAGATTTAGAAAAGGAAAGTGAGAAGAAGAAACATAAACTCACCATCTCAGCCAACTTTGAGGTAGAGGATGAAGAAGAAAAAGAAGAAAAAGAGGAGGAAGAAGAGGAAGACTTAGTAAAAGATACCAAGAAGATGACCCCCAAACAGTTAATGAAAGTTTTAAAAAAACTGAGAATTCAAGTTGAAAAGGCCAAAGTTGGAGCAAAGAAAAAGAAGGAAATAATTCTTAATACTGCAAAGACAATTCTATCTGATCTCATTCTTGACATTGTTGTTGACGAGAATGCATCCATCATTGGTCAATTGGGTGCTCTTTCTAACAGAACTGGAGAGGTGAAATATATCTTAAATAAAGTTGGCCAATTATTGGTCAAATTATCAAACTTCACCGATTTCATCAAAGATCTTGAATATAAAAAGTACAAACTCAAAAGGAAATCCAAGATCTGATAGGTACTTTTGATCCTTTTACAAGCTTTGCAACAACCTTCAGTGGAAAAGTCAAACAGTTGACTCATAAAATCAACAAGCTAAAAGGGGAACATGAAAAAAGAGCTCTCAACTGGTAAGAGCTATAGTTTTACCTTGCACCCGTCATTGATTTAATGCAAGGGAATATGAAAAAAGTAGAAAGTCTCATTAGTTCACCTAAATGTAAGATAGTAGATGATATGGAGGATTTTATCACAGATCTTCATGTACAAATCCACACTATGAATCAGGTGAAGCCTTCATGTGAATCTACTTTGAAGGCTTCTAAGGTCAATTTCAAAGACATTTTTGATTCACTCTCATCTTTATAAATTCTTTTTTATATTGTGATTCTTTTATGCTTTGTCACTGTTTCAAAAAGGGGGAGAATAAATGTATACCATATTGTACATATGAGGACTATGTGTACAAAGAACAAGAATGTATATAGTTAGAATACAACCAGTAGAGGTAGAGTAGTACCAATAGAGGCAAATAACGGCTCTAATGTCATCACAACCGATTGGAAAAGGATTATAGTGGATTGGTGAGGAACATGGGACTAAAGACTTCCACTGGTGAGTAGAGACCAGTTTAGAAGAAGTAACCAATAGTTTAGCTGAGTGAAGATGGTTTACCGATATAAAGGAAGCAATTGGTAGTAGATCATAATGGTGATTGATAAGCATGCGAAGTAAAAAGGATAAGCACACATAGTCATCAACATGATGGGGATTTGATAAATTTAGAAAGAGCTTGTTGAAGACGAAGTGCTTGCTAGAGAACTAACAAGATTTGTGCCATGAATGGATAGTCCCATCGATATAATCGGCAAGATTTGAGAAACGAATGGATTTGTGTATAAAATTATTTTTGAGTTCAAATTTTGGAGGGAAAGTTCGCGCCAAGGTTGAAGACAACTATATACATGTTTTCATCTTGATTTTTAAGTGTCATGGGAGTTGTGAATGAATTGAGATTGAAAATCAGAGTAAGGTGAAGAATGAACTAAGTGTTGAAGGGTTCCTTATGAATCACTGAAGTCATCACTGAGTAGAGATTAAAGCAGATATAAAACAAATCTATTCAACTACAAAAGTGTCATTGTTAGATCAATAATTTGTTTCTCTCTAATAATTGCACCAAATTAAATCCCTTAACAGGGTGAACCTTAACTGATTCTATTTATAAAATCCCCTAACAGGGTCAATCCATGATGGAAGTATAAAATCATTTTGCAAGGTGAATCCTAATAGATTCTAAGGTATTCTTAATAGGATACCAGTCATGTTTTACAGGGTGATGTTATCAGAAGGAACAAGATTGCAAGCTCTTAACCTAGAGACTCTTTTTACTGCAGTAAAAGAGTTTGTGGGTTATCCCCACCATGGTTTTGTCCCTCTAACTAAGGGTTTCCACGTATAATTGCTGGTGTTATGTGATTTTTATTTGATGCATGCAAATCTCTTTCCTTCAATGTTCTTGCTTTCATGATTAATTCAATGCTTTAAGTTAATTTGAAAAAGGTAGTTGCTAACCGGTTAGTTTGGAATATTATTGTTTATAAACTATTTTTACTGACTAACCCCCCCTCTCATTCACCAGTTAATACCAATAGATATAGATGGAGAATATTATTTGGATGAAGAATTGAAGATAGCCCTTGAAGATCTTGAGAGTGTACAATTTGAGCATGAAAACTTGAAATAAAATGTTAAGGCAACAAATGACTGTGTGCGTAAGCTAAGAAGTTAAATGTAGAAGTTCAAAGGAAGGAATTGAGAAGTTAACAAGGAATTAAAGCAAGAAAATGAGACTATTGTGAATCTAAAGTTGAAGATTGAAGAAAGGATGAAGGTTAAAGAAAGATGGAAAAAAATAATCAATTTGAAGATTGAAGAAAATGGGAAGCTAGAAAAAGAGTTATTGAAACTGAACTCAAAAGCTAATGTCATTGAAAGCAGTGTATTATTGGACAAACTAATATCCATGTACAAATCTTACATGGAGAATGAAAAATGAATATCCATGTACAAATCTTACATGGTTTTCCTAGTGAATGTAAAAATGACAAAGGTAAAGGAAAAGGAAAGGTGGAAGATCTTAAGAAACCTGGAGATTAAAACAAAGTCTAGAATCCTGGACCTACGGTAAACAAACCTCTGATTTAACAACCTAATGCTTAAAGGTACTCATTATTTAATAGCTATTATTTTCAATGCAATTATTTTGGACATAAAATTATATATTGTAGGTGTAATGTGAATTAGAATATTCAATGCTTTACATGTGTGAGTTTTGGACACAAGGCTTATAATTGTAATAATCAAGTAATGAATAGAATCTATAAACATTTTGTGAATGGAGTAAATAGATCATTCATGAATAAGCCCTTTCAAGGTTATTATCACATATGCTATTGTTATTATTATGGATGACTTTGTCTTGTGTTGCATTGGTTTTGTCGTTGATGTTAGCACTTGTCTTCTTGGAGGTTTACATTATGGTTCATCGGTATGTTAGTGGCCTATGCACAATCACTGGTATATGTTCACCAATAGGTTATATTGTTCACCAACAACAATGATAACTTGGAGATCATTTGGTTATGTCGAAGACATGGAATAAAAGTTTGGTTTTGGTGTTTTTCTTATTAGTCTAATCAGGTTGATAGATTTGCCTTTACTGGCAGATAAGTCTAGGTTATGGACCGGTACTCCAGATCAACATGACACGTCATGGAGATTGTTTATTGATTGGTTATTATGGTAAATGTATTGAGCAAACATGTTGTATTGCATCAAGACTCATTTGTAATTTATTTAAATATAATATATTTAGTGGGCCGAGCTATTCATTTGGTCTTAGGTTTTGTATATATGATTGTAAGATCTTATTGAAGATCATGATAATCATGAGTGAGTGTGGATATTGAAGAGTGAGTATAAGAAAATCCTTATGCGAATCATGCAGACATTATTTGAAGGTTGAAGGAAGGTTATGAAGGTGTTTTGACACTCATGTTCAGAGCTTAACCGGTACTAAATCCAGCATTGGAGATGCTATTTTGAGTAGTACATTATAATTGGATTTAACCATCCAATTGTGTAGTTAGTGTGACTCCTATTTTGTGATTGAGAAGTGAGCTCTAGGCAATTGGCCTTTATGCATGTGCAGACCCCATTTGTATACACATACTATCTGCAGTAGTATCATCTAATTGTGGGTAAGATTTCCCACTTTGGTTTTTCCCTTTACAGGTTTCCACTTGTGTTATGTGTTGTGGATGTTGTTTCTTTTTATGTTTCATGCATTAAGTTAAACCAGTATTGCTATATCTATTAATATGTTTTACCGACACTTAACTTTGGTTCACCGGTATTAAGTTTAAGTCAGAATAATTTGCATTTGGTTTATAAATTACTAAGAACTGGTTAACAACTGATTCACCCTCCCATCTCAGTTGTCCTTCTTGGGACCTAACAATTGGTATCAGAGCTTAGTCATCTTTTTTGCAGAAGCCTAGCAGCTCGAGGAGATCCTATGGCAACTAAAATTTCTAGGAAGGATAGTCTAAAGCCTGATGTAACTAATTATGGCATATGGAAGATCAGAATGGAAACACATTTGAACTGCATTGGAAGAGATATATGGAATATTACAAAGAATGACTATGTTTCTCCTGTTCCGAATCAACCTCATCCACCAACATTAGCTAAGGACATGAAAAAAGATTGCAAAGCAATAGAAGCACTTTTGAGCACATTATTAGATCAAAAAATCATGGGATTATCAGACCGGTCTATTGCTAAAGCTATTTGGGATAAGATGGAGACATTGAATGAAAGAGATATCACTATCAAAATTGCAAAACTAGAATGTTACCGGGTCAGGTATGAAAATTTAAAAATGGAAGAAGATGAAAGAATTTATGCATTTATGGAAAGAGTTAATGAAATTGTTTTAGGAATACAATGTTGTGGAGAATATTTAAGTGAAGATGAAATTGTATCTAAAGTTTTAAGAGAATTTCCATCGGCTTACAAAATGAAAGTAACTTCTATTAATGAAATGAGAACAATGCCTAATACTTCAATTTCTAGAGATACTTTGGTTGGAAAACTTTCAGCATTTCAACTTGAGGAATTTGGTCTTGTTGCTACTGTTAAGACTGATTTAGCTTTCAAAGCATCATCATTGTCATTATCATCATCATCATCTGACAAAACTAATTGGAAGGTACTTTATGCAGAAGAACTTGAAGATGTGAGGAGATAAAATGAAGAACTTGAAGCACTATTTGCAAGGGAAATGCCTAAAGGTCCAACAAGAAGTAAGTATGAAGGTAAAGCACCTTTGAAATGTTTTAATTAAAATTAAGTTGGTCATATGGCATCTAGATGTCTTGATAGACATGCAAGATTAAGGGAAGAAGCAAAAATATCATATAAACCTAACCCTGAATATCATAGATATAGATTCAAGAAAAATAAAGATAAGTCATGTTACTATGTAGATGAAGGTGTTATAGATGACTCGGATGAAGATCCAGTAGATAACGGATGGGATTTTGTTGCAATAAAGGAAGATCAACCGCCACCTATTGTCAAACAGGTAGAGCACGCATTGGCAGCAAAAATTGAATAAAAATATGAATGGATTATAGATTCCGAATGCTCACATCATATGACTAGTGATAAAAGCAAATTCTTATCTTTTCAAGAAATTCACGGAGGTCTAGTAAGGTTTGGAGATGATAAAGCTTTTTTAATCAAAGGAAAAGGAACTATATCTTTGGATGGTAAGCACAATACTGACAATATTTATTATGTAGAGGGTTTAAAGTATAATCTTTTGAGTGTTGGTCAGTTAGTGGAAAATAGATTTCAGTTATAGTTCAAGAATGGGAAATGCAAAATCATAAACAAAACTGGATTGGAGATTCCAACCAGTAATCAGACTAAAGGTAAGATTTTTCACTTGAATACCAGTGATAAAACATGTTTGCTTGCACACATTGATGAAAGTTGGTTATGTCATAAAATACTCTGTCATGTGAATTTTGATTGCAGTGTAAAGATCAGTTCAACTAAGGCAGGAAGGGATTTACCTAAGATTGTGAATCCTCATAATCCGGTATGTAAGGAATGTCTAATGGGAAAGCAAGTTAGAACAACATTTAAGAGCATTGCTGAGAAATCAAATAATATTCTTGATTTAATTCATACTGATTTGTGTGGTCCTGCAAGAACAAGAAGTATACAAGGAGATAGATACTTTATGCTAATAATTGATGATTATTTTAGAATGTGTTGGGTTACTTTTCTCAAGGAGAAATCATAAGCTTTTGGAAGATTCAAGATATTCAAGGCAATGGTAGAGAATGAAACCGACAAGAAAATTAAATGTTTAAGATTAGATCAAGGAGGATAATTTACATCTAGGGAATTTAATACATTCTGTGAAGTGACTGGAATCAAAAGACAACTATCAGCACCCCAGACACCTAGTAGAATGGAGTTGTGGAAAGGAAGAACAAAAATATTCTTGATGCAACAAGAACAATGTTAATGGAATCAAATCTACCTCATATGTATTGGAGAGAAGTAGTGAATACAACAGTTTATACTTTCAACAGAGTTCACATCAAAAGTGAAACCGGTAAGACCCCTTATGAACTATGGCTTGGTCATATTCCTAGCCTTAAATATTTCAGAATATTTGGAAGATAATGTTATATTACAAGAGATGAGTACATTAGCAAATTTGATCCTACAAGTGATGAAGGAATATTTCTTGGTTATTTGTCTAAAAAAAAGGCATATAGATGTTATAATAAAAGGTTACAAAAAATCATTGAGAGTACTATTGTGAAGATAGATAAACACTTTAGAAGAGATTCAAGATCCATTGAACCTGTTGGGACTCATTAAATTTGAGTCAAGTTTTGAGGCCCATTTAAAAATTTTGCTTTCGCATTTTCAAAAAGGCACCTAATCTCATACAGGTGGCCTAGTTAGAGAGAGGGTAAAATGGAGCCAGTTGATTTTCAAAGGGTAAGGCTTGGGAAATATGTCCTACACCTTTCATTTGACATATGAAGTGTTCTGCAACTCTCGGTTTTTAGTTTGGATTAGTTTATCAAGTACCCATTTCAAGGGATGAGCTGAAAGTGCATTTTAGGTGCAAATGCAGATTTTATTTAGTAGCCTACTTTGATCTCCTATAAATTTTGACCAAGTGATCATCATGATGAAATTCAAAGTGGATTGCATTCTATGCATAAAAGTGTGCCTTCGTGCAAAATTTCAAGTCTTTATGAATCCATTTGCTCAGTTTAGTAGGCTCAATCCATTTGCAGTTTGTGTTGTTTGACAAGTCCCTATTTCGACAACTAGTCAGAGCCTCGCTTTGCACATTTGTAAAAGATGCCCCAGTGAATGTCATGTCAGAATGCTCTTTTTGGGCTATTTTTGGTATAAAAGAAAAGTTATGTTTCAAATTTGAAGCTCCTCCCAATCCGTTTGATCAGTTTTCAAAAGGGTTTCTTGAGCCACCTTATTCAATGTTCCGTATTTTCATTGCTACAACAGTTAAAGTTGCTATTTTCATGAGCGCGCCATTTGCACCCTATTAGCCTTTTGGTTGAACTGAGCATTTTAAGTTTTGATATGTACTTTAAGGTACCTATGCCTCAAATTTGAGGGTCTATGGAGATTATTTGATATTTTTAAGAAAGGCATCATGAGTTGCCTACGCATTGACTTCATCAGGTCCGCAGTGCTGACAAGGTCAGCTGGTCATCTTTGACCATTAATATTTCTTCACTTGGGATTCATATTGAGAAAGTGCTTGGTATATTTCATGTTTGTATATCAGAGTACACGCTTATCAGTTGGCGAAGTCCAAAAAGGTGTGTTGACCAGTTTGAAAATTACGTCTTTGCAATTAAATGCGAAAATGTGGCGCAACCACCTAAAGGTTACCAAATTCAGTTTGATGATCAGAAAACTACGCTGAGTGATTCCAGAGGCATGTTCAAGGTTCTTAAGGTATTTTTAAGGATAATTTGCATGAAAATAAGATTTTTTTTAGTCGGACCCACTTTGGGGCCCGACCTGGCTCATTCACATGCTTTAATTTTATGACGAAATGGTCTTAAATTCATGGCGATGTATATAAATGTTAGTTCAATTGCAATTTGCTAGTAGGATGGTGAGAGGAGACTTCAGTTTACTTGTCAATTATGGATTGATGGACGTATATCTTGCATGCTACTTGTGAACCTCAAATAATTCAGAGAGAGATTGAAATAATTATCAAACAGTATATGCAAATTGTAACGCTAAGCCTAGGTTCCCCTCTGCATGGTGTTTGAAGGGACATTTGGAAAACTTCAAAATATAGATGGTGTGGTGGTTAAAAGGAGTTTAGAAATCCTCTAGCGGATGCAAGCAGTAGCCAATGCCTCCTCCCTGTTGTGCATAGTATGGAGAAGGTTGTAGACCCTCTCAAACAAATGCAAAGTGAAGGCATAAAGTTGCTGACCTTGCTTCTTCCCCCATTGCGTGGTGTTTGGGCTGAAGAGCCATTTGAAACTGAAGCAATGCTTTTGGCAAATGAAATGCCAGTCAACCCCCCCTCACGTGCCTCCCCATCTCCCTGCTGGCAGTGGTGTTTGAGTAGGTTTTAATACCTTTCATGGAATGTAATGTGGTAGGTGTTAAACTGCCCAGGCTACAAATGTCCTTTGTGGAAAATGAAAGAGCACCAAACCTTTTAGTAAATGCAATAGAAGGTGGAGATAAACTACTGCAACCTTTGCTAGAGCCCTCTCATGTACGTGGTAAAAGACATTTGCTGGAGTTAAGCCAACTTCCTCCCTCGCTATGGTGCATGGCATAGTGAAAAAGGCACAGGAAAAATTTATGCAAATGCAATTAGAGCAATTAACCTCCTCCTATGTGAAATGTTGAAAAGGTTTCATAAAGTTTAAAGTGAATGCAATGCTAGAAGGTGCAAAAGCTCACGATCCATTACCTCTGCCAACACACTCCCTGCGTGGTATGAGCAAAGGGAGGCTTAGAAGGTTTTCTAGCCAATGCATTTGTAGGTGTAGAGCCTAGTCCCCACAACACTTGCTAGAATCATCCCATGCATGCTGTTGAAAAGTCCATAGAAACTTCAAATAAATTACAAAATTGGCAACAAATGCATTGCAATGTAAAAATGAAGTCCTCCTTGCCTGCGTAGTATGACTTGGTGTTCTGAAAAGGCATCTAAACTTATGAACAACAGATTGGGCATGAAAATCTTCAAAATATACAGTCTAAGGCTAAAAGCCATTATCCCACATTCGCTAGGTGAAGGGATATTTTGGTACTTAAATACAAAGCTCTACACTACTATAGTGTCAAAGCCTAAAGGGCTTTTGATGCATGGTGTTGGTTGGGCGCCTGGTGGACCCCACGCGAACAGGCACAAATCTCGACGAGACCGAAGAGATAGCTGGTGACTAGGTGGACCCCTCCTATGTACGGTTTCTGAGGCAGGCAAATTTTGCAAAGAAAGGGCGGATTAAAGAGTGAGCAGGTTCATCGCAGATCGACGACTAGCATTGTTTCGCAAGCAAAAGATGCTTGAAGATTAACCATCGCTAAATGGCGAAAAGAACGTGCAGAAAAGGGGATGGTAAAGATCGTCCATGTTCATCAAGATCTGATGGCCAATGTTGTTTCACAAGCCAAAGTTGCTCGCCCATTAACCATCGCAAAATGGCAAAAAATGATGTGGCGTAGAGGTGGCAATGATGGAGCAGTCCAGTGGCGTACAGGTGGTGGTGACTGGCAGTCCAAGTGGTGAATCAGTGAGGTGTGATCCTAGTGGACCCTATCAGCGAATAGCAGACTGCCATGTGGCAGGGCGTTAGGCCAAAAATTGGTGAAAAATTAAAGTTAAATTGCATAGTTGAGACTATAGGTAAAAATAAAAAATTTAAATGATGGATCCATTTGAGTGATTAATTCACCCAGAAGTTAATTGTTGGCCAAATATGCAAGTATTATATATCACCAAAAATCACTCGGAGTGGGGAATGTAGGTATGGAATTAGTTTCAGCAAATCTAAGATATTTTGAGAGTAGTTTTCATGGGAAGGAGAAAGGAAAGTATTCAGTTAGAGAAAGGGGACACTAGGCAATGTGTTATGCAGACCTAATATTTTCCCTCTCCTTCATATTCCCATTTCTTCTCAATTGTAGGGGTTCCAAAAATTTAAAGAAATGCTCTAGATTTTCATGGTTTCCAATTCTGAATCTCTTTTCAAAACCTTGTAAAATTCTATGGGTCTTTTCAAGGTACAGAGGTTACATTGCAGTATTGTAGATTGTTTTCTAGTTGCAGGTTTTACTTGCGTCAGGCATGAGTAAATTCCACACAATATTGTCTCTAGGCATGTATTTCATTGTTATAAATTGAATCCTCAAGGAAGATGGAATTTGCCAATTTCTATGAGATTGTTGTGACTGTTTGTAGGTATCCTTCAATGAAGGTTTTAAATTCTGTAATCAGTCATGAATAAATGGAATATGTGTCCCAGATTTGATAATTTTTTGAATGAATCAAGTAATGCATTAGTATAAGGTATTGATGCAGGAATATCTTGTAAGGAAAACAAATTTGTAGCTAGGATACACATTTATAGTTCTGTGTGTGACTCCATGCCCAATGAACAAGGCACTCGTCTTTGAAATATTTGGGGATAGTCTTAGATTTATACATTTAAAGAAAATCTATTTCCCTTTGTGTTTAGGGGTTGCGTTCCATTCATTCCAAGCCTTGTTTCATGTATTATTTATACAAATTTAGGCAATCTATGGTGTGTTTCTAATTGGGTGGGTTTGTGGAATGATCTATTTGCTTATTGTTTGATGTTGCCATATGTTTGTAATTATTGTATTTAATGCATCAAAAGGGTGTGCCCCCCTAGGTCTAGCAGAACCTGAAGTGCAGGAGGATCAATTAGGGTCCTATGTTATGTTGTCCAAGTCCTGATGTGTTCCATAAATTGAAATTGGCCATTTCATAGAAGGATTGCAGGTGAGCTTGGTTTAACCAGATTTGGTGAACAACAAAAATGGCGACTCTATTGGGGATGGTTGATAGAAATTGTCTAATTTCATCTAGTTAGTCAATCCATTAAGATTTGCACAGAGTTGAAAGTGAATTTATGGTGAAGAGAGTGTTCCTTAGTCCTCATCTATAGAAAGATATGTTATTTCATGTCATATTTTATGAAAGGGTAACAACAAATTCATGTTGCTAAGTTGTGAGCAAATCATTGTAGCTGTATGCAAACTTTTCCCCAATTCCTTATTTGGGTGGCGACTCCATTGTTCATACCAGTGTTGAATGTCTATGCAATTAGTATTGCATAAGGTTTTATGGTTTTATATATAGTGCAGATATGGGTTATCACTGCTAATGAAGATTTACAGATAAATTCTTCATCATAAAAGTTTGATAAGAAAGTGCAGTAGAAAGATACATATAGATTTGGTGTTAATTTCCCAAATCTAGATTTTGGTGGCATGGAAGAGTGTTTATCGCAGCAGATTTGAAGAAGGTTAAGTAATGAATTGCAGGACAACAACTTTTGTTCTTCAAAATTGTTCCTCTATGCAAGAGGTGGCAACTCTGAGGTAAAAGACCAAGCTAAAATGTGAATAAATGTTAAGATCTACAAGAGTTTACAACTGCAAATACCCAGGTACTTTTAGAAGTTTCAATGCAAGATAATTTGTTCTGAAAATTTGAATGAGTAAAATAGTTTTACCATTAAGTGAACAACACTAGTAAAGAGGGAAAAGAGAGGATTTACAGACTTATTTGCATATCTATTTTGCTGAAGTTTCCAACATGTATGTTCTTTCGTAGTATGCAAATTTGGAGAAAGTTTATGTCAAGCAATGTTATGAATAGATTTGAATGATGATATGTGCTTGAAGTGTTTCATTGTTCTATCCAAGGTGGTATAATCATTTGTGGAAACACGTAGAAATGTGTTGTGAAGTTTTTTAGCTGGGTGTACTTCCACATATGACCATGTCCAGTAAACTAGAACAACCATGTATTAGGAAAAATTTTAGTATGACGTATTAGGCTTCTCTAAATTTCAAAGATATTCTGGGCTGCCCAAATCCCATACCCCCGGAAATTAGAAAGTATTTGCTAGTATTCAGTGGGAAGAAATCAAAATCAGCATGTCAACATTTGAAAATATTTTTAGACTTGATGGGAGAATTTGAAATTTGTCAAGAAGATGTGTGTATGAAGTTATTCGTTCAGTCACTGAAAGAGGATGCAAGAGATTGGTTCTCTTTTTTGCTAGCAAATTGTATTTCCTCATGGGAAGAATTAATTTCAAACTTCATAGACCAATTTGCTGAAAAGGTGAGTGATTATGATATGCTGAGAGAATTCACATACATACAAATCAGGGAAGATGAATTGGTACCAGCATTTAATATCAGGTTTTCACAAACATTGTCTAAAATTTCCAGCAAGTATAAGTTCTATGATAAAGTATGTTCGGAAATTTATATGAGTTCCTTTGACGAGAAGATGGGTTTCTTATTAAGAAACAAAGAACACAAAACTTTGCATGAAGCTTTTAACACAGCTAGGGACATTGAAAATAACTTAAATTTTGGGATCTCAAAGAGATTTGTGTCTGCTGTTGTTTCTTGTCAAAACACCTTCAATGGTGAAAGTAAATGTGAAGCCGAGCAAAACATTCCTTGTCAAAATATGTCAAGCTTTGTTGTTCCAAATGGTTTTGTTGATATATATGATTCAAATTTAAATGAGAGTCAATAATATCTGCTGACAATGTTGGTTGTCTCTCATAGTAATAATGGAATGATCAGTGGCAAATATTGTGATAATGTTGTTACAGAGATAAATATATATAAAGGATATGTACCATTTGATTTGTATGCCGGTTATGCTGATTATGTGGGTGCAAATTATGAAGTTAATCATGCATCTCCCAAGGATAATGATAATGAAAATAATGATGGTGATGACCATTGATCTTTACATGTTGCTGATGTATTTGATGTTGAAGTACTAAATACTGAGGGATCACTAAATGTTGCTGATTATGCAAGTGAGCATGTGCAATATGATGTAAATCAGATTTTGATCAAGTCTGATAAAGCTGAAAGTGAAATTGTGAATGTTGATGGTGTTCTCAATACAAGTATACCCAGTGCTGAATGTGTTTTAGAATGGAGTGGTGGTGCTGATTATGAGGACATTGAGTTCAATTCTCAGCACTTTGAAGGTATACAAATGAACAATGAAGATCAATTTCAGAACAAGAGTGGTTTTGACACAAATTTTTCATCTTCTTATGATCAACAAATGAATGCCAGTTATGCAGCTAAGGATGCCTATGAGAGTTCTTATTATTCATATTGTGAAGATGATATAAGAGGAGACCAAGTTATATATCTCAGTCATGAATCTGAAAATGAAAGTATTTTTGAAGATAAAAACATATGTAAAAATGCAGATAATGTTTTATTTTCAGATTTAAGTGAACCTATATTTGAATGTTTTCAAAATTTGAAGTACCATGAAGAGAATGTGAATGTTGATGGTATGCTTGAACCGGATATGGAGTTCTTTGTCTTTGATATAAATGTTCATGGTGCTAACCTCATTGATGAAAATGCTGAAGTTTCCCTTTGTGTCGAACAAGTTTGTTATGCTGATGAACTTCCAAATAGCAGTAGCATGTGTTGTAAAAAAATACTTCATGATAAAGATAAGAGGCATGGGCTGTGTGATGATTACTTCAAACCACAAATGGAAGTTTTTTAGGTGAATGTAAGTCTGAATGAGAAAGACTTAGCTGAGGATTTGCTTCAACCAGAGGTATGCATTCTTTTCCATAAATGGGATATTAAGGATGCAGATGTATTGAGTTTGATAAACAAGGATAATATAGAGTGTGATCAACATAGTGAAATATCACATCTAAACCAAAATGTTTATGTTTCTTGTTTGTGTCAATTGGTTATTAATGTCCCTCGCTATATGAATGTAAATGATAACAAGGTGAGTGCTGATAAGAACTACAATGGTGAGAATGAATGTTTTATTTTTTAAATTTAGCATGATGATGCCCTTATAAATGATAGAGTTGATTGGGATAGTGAAATGTATGGCATCTTGTGGGAAGGCCTCTATAGTGATTTGTCTCATGATTTTACTTTTGTTGAAGTAGTGTGTGATTACAAAGTTCAAAATCAGGCAAAAGGTGTGCACACCAGCTGTTGTGGTAATGAGATGAAAGTGGTTGATTATAAGGATTATGCTTAGTTGTTGTTGAAAGGTGTCTTTGTTTGGATCATGATATCAAGTGATGAGAATCATATTTGTGACAGAGGTAAATGATGAGGAAGTGAGGCAATTTATAATTAGTTGTAACTATGTTCGTATATATTGTATAGTTGGTTTGCGTCAGTTGTATGGTTTTCAATAAAGTGCCCTGCTGCTTGGGTAGAATAAGGAGCCCTTTGGTTTTTAGAAGAGAAGAGAGTGATCCGTTTTTGGTGGTCTACTCTACCATAGATTCTGAATTATTATGTTGATCTTGCAATCAACCATCCCCAGTCAAAGCCACTATTGGGACTCATTAAATTTGAGTCAAGTTTTGAGGCCCATTTCAAAATTTTGCTTTTGCATTTTCAGAAAAGCACCTAATCTTATTCAGGTGGCCTAGTTAGAGAGAGGGTAAAATGGAGCCAGTTGATTTTCAAAGGGTAAGGCTTGGTAAATATGTCCTACACCTTTCATTTGACCTATGAAGTGTTCTGAAACTCTCGCTTTTTAGTTTGGATTAGTTTATCAAGTACCCATTTCAAGGGGTGAGCTGAAAGTGCATTTTAGGTGCAAATGCAGATTTTATTGAGTATCATACTTTGATATCCTATAACTTTTGACCAAGTGATCATAATGAAGAAATTCAAAGTGGATTGAATTCTATGCCTAAAAGTGTGCCTCCATGCAAAATTTAAAGTCTTAATGAATCCATTTTCTCAGCTTAGCAGGCTCAATCCATTTGTAGTTTGTGCTGTTTGACAAGTCCTTGTTTCAACAACTAGTCAGAGCCTCACTTTGCACATTTGTAAAAGATGCCCCGGTGAATGTTATGTCAGAATGTTTTTTCTAGGCTATTGCTAGTATAAAATACAAGCTATATTTCAAATTACAAGCTCTTGCCAATCCGTTTGATCAATTTTCAAAAGGGTTTCTTGAGCCACCTTATTCAGTGTTCCATATTTTCATTGTTGCATCAGTTAAAGTTGCTATTTTCATGAGCACACCATTTGTACCCTATCATCCTTTTGGTCGAACTGAGCATTTTAAGTTTTGATATGTACTTAAAGGTACCTATGCCTCAGATTTGAGGTTCTATAGAGATCATTTGATATTTTTAAGATAGGCATCATGAGTTGCATGCGCATTGACTTCATCAGGTCCGCAGTGCTGACAAGGTTAGTTGGTCATCTTTGACCATTAATATTTCTTCACTCAGGATTCATCTTGAGAAACCGCTTGGTAGAGTTCATGTTTGTATATCAGAGTACACCCCTGTCAGTTGGCAAAGTCCAAAAAAGTGTTTTGACCAGTTTGAATATTACGTCTTTGCGATTAAATGCGAAAAAATGTCGCAAGCGCCTGAAGGTTGCAAAATTTAGTTTGATGATCAGAAAACTACTCCGATCGATTCCAGAGGCATGTTCAAGGTTCCTAAGGTGTTTTCAAGTGTCAATTTCATGAAAACAATTTTTTTTTTAGTAGGACCCACTTTGGGGCCCGACTTGGCTCATGCCCGTGCTTTAATTTTATGACGAAATGGTCTTAAATTCATGGCAATGTATATCAATGTTAGTTTGACTGCAATTCGCCCATAGGATGGTGAGAGGAGACTTCAGTTTACTTGTCATCTATGGATTGATGGACGTATATGTTGCATGCTAGTTTTGAACCTCAAATAATTCAGAGAGAGATTCAAATAATTATCAAAAGAGTATATGCAAATTGTAATGCGAAACCCAGGTTCCCCTCTGTGTGGTGTTTGGAGGGGCATTTGGAAAACTTCAAAATACAGATGGAATTGTGGTTAAAAGGAGTTTAGAAATCCTCTAGTGAATGCAAGCAGTAGCCAATGCCTCCTCCCTGTTGTGTGTAGTATGGAGAACGTTGTAGAACCTCTCAAACAAATGCAAAGTGCAGGCATAAAGTTGTTGACCTTGCTTATTCCCCCTTTGCGTGGTGTTTGGGTTGAGGAGCTATTTGAAGCTGAAGCAATGCTTTTGGCAAATGAAATGCCAGTCAACCCCCCCTCACATGCCTCCCCATCTCCCTTTAAGCGGTGGTGTTTCAATAGGTTTTAAAACCTTTCATGGAATGCAATGTGGCAAGTGTTAAACGACCCCTACCAATGTCCTCTATGGCAAATGAAAGAGCACCAAAACTTTTAGTAAATGCAATAAGAGGTGGAGATAAACAGTTGCAACCTTTGCCAGAGCCCTCCCATGTACATGGTAAAAGGCATTTGCTGGAGTTAAGCCAACTTCCTCCCTCACTGTGGTGCATGGCATAGTGAAAAAGCCACAAGGAAACTTTATGCAAATGCAATTAGAGAAATTAACCTCCTCCTATGTGAAACATTGAAAAGGTTTCAAAAACTTTAAAGTGAATGCAATGCTAGAAGGTGCAAAAGCTCAGGGTCCATAACCTCTGCCAACACACTCCCTGCATGGTATGAGCAAAGGGAGGCTTAGAAGGTTTTATAGCCAATGCATCTGCAGGTGCAAAGCCTAGTCTCCACAATACTTGCCAGAATCAACCCACACATGCTATTGAAAAGTCCATAGAAACTTCAAATAAATTATAAAATTGGCAGCAAATGCATTGCCAGTAAAAATGCAATCCTCCTTGTCTGCCTAGTATGGCTTGGTGTTCTGAAAAGGCATCTAAACTTATGAACAACAGATTGGGCATGAAAATCTTCAAAATACACAATCCCAGGCTAAAAGCCATTATCCCACATTCACTGGGCGAAGGGTAATTTTGGTACTTCAATACAAAGCTCTACACTACTATAGTGTCAAAGCCTCAAGGGCTTTTGACACATGGTGCCGAGTGGGTGCCCAGTAGACCCCACGCGCGTGAGCGCAAATCTTGAGGCGAACGAAGAGACAATTGGTGACTAGGTAGACCCCAACTATGCATGGTTCCCGAGGTAGGCAAATTTTGCAGAGAAAGGGCAGATTAACGAGTGAGCAGGTTCATCATAGATTGAAGACTGGCAATGTTTTGCAAGCCAAAGATGCTCGAAGATTAACCATCGTGAAATGGTGAAAAGCACGTGTGGAAAAGGGGAGGGTAAAGATCATCTAGGTTCATCAAGATCCAATGATTGACGTTGTTTTGCAAGTTAAAGTTGCTCACCCATAACCATCGCGAAATGGCGAAAGATGATGTGGTGTATAGGTGGCGATGATGGAGTAGTCCAGTGGCGTACAGGTGGTGGTGATGTGGCAGTCCAAGTGGTGAATCAGTGAGGTGTCATCCTAGTGGACCTCATCAGTGAATCGTAGGTTGCCATGTGGCAGGGCATCAGGCCAAAAAATAGTGAAAAATTAAAGTTAAATTGCATAGTTGAGACTATAGGTAAAAATAAAAAAATTAAATGATGGATCCATTTGAGTGATTAATTCACCCAGAAGTTAATTTTTGGCCAAATATGCAAGTATTATATATCACAAAAAAGCTCTTGAAGTGAGGAATACAGTTATGGAATTAGTTTTAGCAGATCATAGATATTGTGAGAGAAGTTTCCATGGGAAGGAGAAAGGAAAGTATTTAGTTAGAGAAAGGGGACACTTGGCAATGTGTTATGCAGACCTAATCTTTTCCCTCTCCTTCATATTCCCATTCCTTCTCAATTGTAGGGGTTCCAGATATTTGGAGAAATGCTCCAAATTTTCATGGTTTCCAATTCTGAATCTCTTTTCAAAACCTTGTAAAATTCTATGGGTCTTTTTAGGGTATAGAGGTTACATTGCAGTATTGCAGATTGTTTTCTAGTTGCAGGTTTTACTTCTGTCAGGCATGAGTAAAATCCACACAATATTGTCTCTAGGCATGTATTTCATTATTATAAATTGAATCCTCAAGGAGGATGGAATTTGTCAATTTCTAGGAGATTATTGTGACTGTTTGTAGGTATCATTCAATGAAGGTTTTAAATTTTGTAATCAGTCATGAATAAATGGAATATGTGTCCTAGATCTAGTAATTTTGTGAATGAATCATGTAATACATTAGTATAAGGTATTGATGCAGGAATATCTTGTAAGGAAAACAAATTTGTAGCTAGGATACACATTTACAGTTCCGTGTCTGACTCCATGCCCAATGAACAAGGCACTGATCTTTGAAAGATTTGGGGATAGTTTCATATTTAAACATTTAAAGAAAATCTATTTCCCTTTATGTTTAGGGGTTGTGTTCCATTCATTCCAAGCCTTGTTTCATCTATTATTTATACAGATTTAGCCAATTTGTGGTGTGTTTCTAATTGGGTGGGTTTGTGGAATGATCTATTTGCTTATTGTTTGATGCTGCCATATGTCTGTAACTGTTGTATTTAATGCATCAAAAAGGTGTCCCCCCCTAGATCTAGCAGAACCTAAAGTGCAGGAGGATCAATTAGGGTTCTATGTTATGTTGTCCAAGTCTTGATGTGTTCCATAGATTAAAATTGGCCATTTCATAGAAGGATTGCAGGTGTGCTTGGGTTAACCAGATTTGGTGAACATTAGAACTGGCAGTTGAAATGATTATAAATGAACCCGCACAGACTCCATCAGTACATAATGAATATCCAGTCACACCGGCATCATCAAAAAACTCAACAGTGATTCAAGAACAACTTGTAAATGTTAATCAGAACAAACCCAGGTATGTAAGATTGAATCATTCAGAGAATCAGATAATTGGAAACAAGAATCAAGGTGTTATTACTAGAGGAAGACTGGAAAATGAAGAGGTATGTTTAATCTCTCAAATAAAGCTAGAATCTATTATTGAAGCATGTAAGGATAAACATTGGATAAAAGCAATGGAAGATGAATTAGAACAAATTGAAAAGAATAACACTTGGACATTGATTCCCCGACCTAAAGACAAAAATGTAGTTGGAACTAAATGGGTATTTAGAAATAAACTTAATGAAGATGGAGAAGTAATAAAAAATAAAGCAAGATTAGTTTGTAAAGGTTATTCATAGAAAGAAGGAATTGATTATAATGAAACCTTTGCATCGATAGCCAGAATTGAGGCAATTAGACTATTTCTTGCATTTGTAGCTTATAATAACTATAAAGTCTATCAAATGGATGTAAAATGTGCATTTTTTAATGGAGATCTAGAAGAGAAAGTTTACATTGAACAACCTGATGGCTTTTATATGACAGATAATAAGAATATGGCTTGCAGGTTAATGAAAGCTTTATATGGATTGAAGCAAGTTCCCAGAGATTGGTATGCTAGATTGGATAAATATCTTTTGAAGATTGGTTACACAAAAGGTAATGCTGACAACAATTTATATTACAAGGTTTCCAATGATGATATTTTGGTTATTGAAGTCTTTGTAGATGATATCATTTTTGGAGGTGAAGATGGATTGTGTAAGGACTTTGCTAACCAAAGGCAAAAAGAATTTGAAATGTCTATGATTGGAGAGATAAAATTCTTTTTAGGTTTGCAAATTTTACAAACTGATAAAGATATATTCATATGTCAAACTAGGTACTTGAAGGAAATTTTGGAGAAATTTGGTATGGAAAATTCCAAACCGGTAAGTACTCCTATGACTACAACTAATAAATTGACATTGAATGATGATTCATCTCCTATTAATCTGACAAGGTATAAATCTATGATTGGAGGTTTACTATATTTGACACAAACAAGACCTGATATAATGAATGCAATATGTATTGTTTCAATATTTCAAAGCAATCCTAAGGAAAATCATAAATCAACAGTAAAAAGGATTTTCCGGTACCTACAAGGCACAACAAATCTTGGTTTATGGTATCCTAAAGATGAATACACCGATGTGAATTGGGCAGATAATGTAGTTGACAGAAACAGTACCACTAGAGGTGCACTATTTATTGGTAGTAGATTGATTTCATGGATAAGTAAGAAGCAAACTTGTACATCATTATCAACAACAGAATCAGTATATGTTGCAGCAACAAGTAATTGTACTCAGGTTTTATGGATTAAGCAAATGTTGATGGATATAAAGGTAAAATGCAAAGAACCAATAATCATTTATTGTGATAATTCAACAACAATTGATATATCAAAGAATTCGGTATTTCACTCTAAAACAAAGCATGTTTCTATTAAATATAATTTAATGAAGTGAAATTGGTTTATGTGAATACTAAAGAGCAAATTGCAGATATCTTTACAAAGCCTTTGTTGGTATTATGGATTTGTTGCATTGGTTTTGTCATTGATTTCAACACTTATCCTTCAGGAGATATTTGGTTATGTTGAACCGACACATTATGTTCATTGACATATTCAGTGACTTATGCACAATCACTAGTATATTGTTCAAGGATAGGTTATATTATTCACCGACACTAAGGATGACTTGTTATCTTCTGGAGATCACTTGGTTATGTCGAAGACATGGTTTGGACACTTGGTCTTGGTATTTTGGTAATTGGTCTAATCGGATTGACATATTTTCTATTACCGGCAAATTGGTCTAGGTTATGGACCGACATGCATTATCTATTCTAAATCAGCATGACACATTATGGAAATGATTTAATTAATTGGATATTGTTGTAAATATATCGATCCGACATGATGCATCACATCTTGAATTATTTTTAATTGATTTAATTGTAATACTCTTGGTAAGCAAACCTACACATTTGGTCTTAGGCTTTGGTATATATGTAAGATCTCATTTGTGAGATGAAGTGTGGAAGTGTGGTATTGTAACATGGTATGTGAGAATATTGAAGATCATATGAGCAGACCATAGAGAAGGTTCAAGGAAGGTTTGAAGGTGATTATCAGAGATTAATTGGTATTGAATCCATCATTGGAGGTGCTACTTTGGACAATATATTATCATTGGATTTAACCATCCAATTATAGTCAGTGTGACTCTTATTTTTTGTTTGAGCAGTGAGCTCTAGGTGGTTGGCCTTTCTTCATGTGCAGATCTCATTTGTATACACATACTATCTGCAGTAGTATCATCTGATTGTGGGTAAGGTTTTCTACCGTGGTTTTTCCCCTTACAGGGTTTCCATGTACAAATCTTTGTGTTATGTGTTGTGAATGTTGTTTCTCTTTCTGTTTTATGCATTGAGTTTCACTAGTATTAATATTTACTGTTAATTTGTCTGTCAGCATTAAGTTTGGTTTACCGGCATTAAGTATCAAATTTAATTAAGTTATATTTGAGTTGAAATTAATTGACAATGGATTCACCCCCCCTCTTAGTTTCCTCTAGGTCCTAACAATTGGTATTAGAGATAAGTCCTCTTTTTACAGAAGTTTGACAACTTGAGGATATTCTATGGCAACTAACTTTTTCAGGAAAAACAGTCTGAAGCTTGATGGAAGTAACTATGGTATATGAAAGATCAGAATGGAGACACATCTAAATTGCATTGGAAGAGACATATGAGATGTTACAAATAATTGATATGTTTCTCCTTTACTGAATCAACCTCGTCTACCAACATTGGCTAAAGATCAGGAAAATGATTGCAAAGCAAGAGAAGCACTTTTGAGCGCATTGTCAGATCAATAGATCATGAAATTATTAGACCGATCTACTGCTAAAGCTATTTGGGATAAATTGGAGACATTGAATGAAGGAGATACCACTATCAAAATTACAAAACTGGAATGCTTTCGGATCAGGTATGAAAATCTGAAAATGGAAGAAGATGAAAGAATTTTTGCTTTTATGGAAAGGGTTAATGAAATTGTTTTGGGAATACAATGTTGTGGAGGTTCCTTGAGTTAAGATGAAATTATTTATAAAGTTTTAAGATCATTTCCACAGACATATAAAATGAAAGTAACTACTATTAATGAGTTGAGAACAATGCCTAATACAACAATATCTAGAGATACCCTGGTTGGAAAACTTTCAACATTTGAGCTTGAGGATTTTGGTCCTATTGCTACAATTAAGACAGATTTAGCCTTTGAAGCATCATCATCTGATAAATCTGATTGGAAAGCACTTTATGCAAAAGAACTTGAAGATATCAGGAGGGAAAATGAAGAAATGGAAGAACTTGAAGCACTATATTCAAGGAAATGCCTAAAGGTCCTATTGGAAGTAAGTATGAAGGTAAAGCACCATTTAAATGTTTTAACTACAATAAAGTTGGTCATATGGCATCTAGATGTCCTGATAGACATGCATGATTCAGAGAAGAAGCTAAAAGAACATATAAGCCTAACCCTGAACATCAGAGATACAAATTTAAGAAAAATAAAGACAAATCATGTCACTATGTTGATGAAGGAGTTACTGATGATTTTGATGAAGAACTGACAGATAATGGATGGGATTTTATTGAAATAAAAGTAGATCAACCAACACCTACTATTCCACCGATAGAGGAGGCCCTGATAGCTAAAATTAAAGAAAAGGATGAATAGACTATAGATTTTGGATGTTCACATCATATGACTGGTGATAAAAGTAAATTCTTATATTTTTCAGAAATATAATAGAGGTCTAGTAAGATTTGGGGATGATAAAGCTTGTTTGATCAGAGGAAAAAGCACTATATCTTTTGATGGTAAGAACAATATTGACAACGTTTACTATGTTGAAGGTTTGAAGCATAATATTTTGAGTGTTGGTCAATTAGTTGAAAAGGGATTTCAGTTATAGTTCAAGAATGGTAAATGCAAAATCTTAAATAGAACTTGTTTGGAGCTTGGAACTGGTAATTAGACTAGAGGTAATATCTTTCATTTGAATAACAATGAAAAGACATGCTTGATTGCACATATTGATGAGAGTTGGTTATGGCATAAAAGATTTTGTCATGTGAATTTTGATTGCATTATAAACATTAGTTCATCTAAGGCAGTAAGGGATTTACCTAAGATTGTAAAACCTCATAATCTGGTATGTAAGGAATGTCAAATGGGAAAGCAAGTTAGAACAAATTTTAAGAGCATTTATAAGAAATACAATAATGTTCTTGATTTAATTCATATTGACTTGTGTGGTCCAGCAAGAACAAGAAGTCTACAGGAAGATAGATACTTTATGCTAATCATTGATGATTATTCTAGAATGTGTTGGATTACTTTTCTCAGGGAGAAATTAGAATCTTTTGGGAAATTCAAACCATTCAAGGCAATGGTAGAGAATGAAACCAGTAAGAAAATCAAATTTTTAAGATCAGATCAAGGAGGTGAATTTACATCTAAGAAGTTTAATACATTTTGTTAAGTGAATGGAATTAAAAGACAACTATCAGCACCCCACACACCTCAGCAAAATGGAGTTGTGGAAAGGAAGAACAAAACTATTCTAGATGCAGCTAGAAGCATGTAATTAGAAGAAAATCTACCTCATATGTACTGGAGAGAAGAAGTGAATACAATGGTTTACACTTTTAATAGAGTTCACATCAAAGTTGAAATAGGTAAGACCCCTTATGAACTATGGTTTGGTAATACTCCCACTCTTAAATACTTCAGAATATTTGGAAGGAAATTCTATATTAGGAGAGATGAGTATATTGGCAAATTTGATCCTAGAAGTGATGAAGGAATATTTGTTGGTTATTCATCTAAGAGAAAAACATATAGATGTTTTAATAAAAGATTGCAGAAAATCATTGAGAGTCCTAATGTGAAGATAGATGAACAATTTAGAGGGAATTCAAGGTCTATGGATTCTGAACTGATAGTTGAGATGATCATAAATGAACCTATACAGAGTGCACCAGTACAAAATGTGGATCCAATCACACCAACATCATCAGAGAATTCCACAGTGACTGAAGAACAATAGCAAGTGAACACACCCCGATATGTAAGACCGAATCACTCTAAAAGTCAAATAATTGGGAATAAATATCAAGCTTTTATGACGAGAGGGAGACTATGAATTCAAGAGGTGTGTTTAATTTCTCAAAGTGAACCAACATCTGTTATTGAGGCATGTGAAGATAAACATTGGATTAAAGCTATGGAAGATGAATTAGAACAAATTGAAAAGAACAATACATGGACATTGGTTCCCCAGCCTAAAAACAAAAATGTAATTTGAACTAAATGGGTATTCAGAAATAAACTTAATGAAGATGGTAAGGTAATTGGAAACAAAGCAAGATTAGTGTGTAAAGGATATTCAAATAAAGAGGGAATTGATTACAATGAAACCTTTGCACTGGTAGCTAGAATTGAAGCAGTCAGATTATTTCTTGCATTTGCAGCCCACAAGAACTATAAAGTATATCAAATCGATGTAAAGTGTGCATTTCTAAATGGTGATCTTGAAGAGGAAGTTTACATTGTACAACCTAATGGATTTTCACTAACAAATGATAAAGATATGGTTTATAGATTAAAGAAAGCTTTATATGGATTGAAGCAAGCTCCTAGAGCTTGGTATGCTAGATTAGACAAATATATTTTGAAGCTTGGTTACACTAAAGGTAATGCTGACAACAACTTATATTTCAAAGTGACTAATGAAGACATCTTGGTTATTGAAGTTTTTGTTGATGGTATCATTTTTGGAGGAGAAGATGGATTGTGTAAAGACTTTGCTGATAAGATGCAAGAAGAATTTGAAATGTTTATGATTGGGGAGATAAAATTATTTTTAGGATTGTAGATTTTAAAGACTGATAAAGGTATATTCATATGTCAAACAAAGTACTTGAAGGAACTGTTGAAGAAATTTGGTATGGAAAACTCTAAGCCGGTAAGTACTCCTATGACTACAACTAATAAATTGACATTGAAGGATGATTTAGCTCTTGTTAATCTGACAAGATATAAATCAATGATTGGAGGTTTACTGTATTTGACACAAACAAGACCTGATATAATGAATTCAGTATGTATTGTTTCAAGATTTTAGAGTAATCCTAGAGAAAATCATGAATCAACAGTGAAAAAGATTTTCCGGTATCTAAAAGGCACAAAAAATCTTTGTTTATGGTATCCTAAAGATAAATTTTTTGACTTATGTGCATACATCGATGCAAATTGGGCAGGAGATGTAGATGACAAAAAGAGCACCACCGACAGGGCATTCTTTCTTGGTAGCAGATTGATTTCATGGTTGAGCAAGAAACATAGTTGTACATCATTATCAACAGCAGAATCAGAATATGTTGCAGCAACAACTAATTTTACTCAGGTATTAAGGATTAAGAAAATGTTGAAGGACATAAAGGTAAAATAAAAAGAACATATAATCATTTATTGTGATAATTCAATAGCAATTGATATATCTAAGAATCCGGTATTTCACTCTAAGACTAAACATGTTTCTATCAAATATAATTTTCTGAAAGAGAATGTTGAAGCCAAAGAAGTGAGATTGGTTTATGTGAATACTAAAGAGCAGATTGTATATATCTTTACTAAGCCTTTGCCTAAGGAAACTTTTGAATATCTCAGAGAGAAGCTTGGGATTATACCCGCACTAGTTGAAACTTAGACAATTGATGATTGACATCAAATCGATAGAATTAATAGAGAAACTTTTTCCGGCTTTTATGGAGGAGAGCTACTTGTCAGGGGGAGTAGTTGGCTATAACAATTGGTTATTGTAATTGGTTCTATGAATTAGTTGTATGTCCTATTATTTGTATTTCTTTGGCATTTGATATCAAAGGGGGAGATATATCTATAGAAAAACAGTATCCTTTGGGGAGAGATTATTCATTGGGGGAGTGATATATACTCTCTGCATTTGTATTTTGATTTTTGGTATTGATCTATTTTGGAGATTGTTGGTTTTTGGTTTTTGGCATTCTATTTTGGCACTTAGATGCTTTTCCATCTTGTGTTGCCATCAATGCCAAAGGGAGAGATTGTTGGTATTATGGATGTGTTGCATTGGTTCTGTCATTGATGTGAACACGTATCCTTCTAGAGATCTTTGGTTATGTTGAAATGACACATTATGTTCACCGGCATGTTCAGTGACTTATGCACAGTCACCGATATATTGTGCACCAGGTTATATTGTTCATTGACACTGAGGATTACTTGTTATCTTCTAGAGATCACTTGGTTATGTCGAAGACATGGTTTGGACACTTGGTCTTGGTATTTTGGTTATTGGTCTAATCAGGTTGACATATTTGTTGTTACCTACAAGTTGTTGGAGTTGAGACAATACAACACCATAGGAGCCCAAATGATCTCTGCAAGCTGAAAAACCTGTTACAAGAAGAAGCAAGGAAGCAAATCACAGAAGGAACAAAAACACAGAAAATATGCTCAAAAAGAGAGAGCTCTGTATTCACAAAATGTGTAATGACATAATAATCCTTCTTACAATGAAAAGAAAAGAACTTAACCTTTAATAGGTCAAGAAACCCTAAATGGAAAAACCCTAGGCTTGCACATAATAATTAATAAAAGAATTAATTATTATGCACCTAAAGTTAGCTTAAGTGTAAAAGAGATAAAGGGAACTTAAATAATTAAACAAATATTATTTAATTAATCAAGTAAATACCCAAATACTCTAACACCCCCCCTTAAGCTAGACTTAAGGAGAAGCTAAAACCTAGAACAACTACTGAAAGCAAGAAAGATGGGTCCCGGCAACAAGGCCTGATCAAGTACCCAAATACAATGAAATCTCTATGAACTGGAGAAATAGAGAAAACCACATGGAAAAAAACTCTACTTCAAAAAGAGATGGAAAAGAACACCACTAAAGCATGAAGAACCTGCAAACTCTATCGAAGAATAACTACTGGTCTGGAGATCCTCCACTAAAATAGAACATGACCAGGTAGAAAAGACTGTACTCTGTATGAGTGCCCTCAAATGACACTACTCGAATCAAAAGGCAAACAAGGCAAAACAACTGAAATCGAAGATACAGATGGCATGAAAACACCAAAGCCTAAAGAGTTGATCAATCTAACCATAGAAGCATTAGAACCAACATGACAAACCTTCCCATAATGCGAAAGAGGGAGAGGGACAAGTACACTAAAAAGAAGGGCCAACAATAACTGCATGACGAAGAACCAAAAACATCAAAGGTGTTGAGAAAAGTAAATGGTGTGGTGGAAGGAACACTCACTTGACACACAACATGAGGTGAATGTCGTGGAAGGAACACTCGCTTGATAAAGGTGGATGGCAAACAAGGCAAACATCAATCCCCTCATGGCACTTAATCAATAATGCATGTACAACAAGGCACAAGATGTGCAAGATCCCAAGTAAACAATGCATGATGGCACTTTATCTTAGTGTGTTTGCATAAATACAATGCTACAATGATAAGAAGACTGGAAATAGAAAGGAGAACCAAAAATAGAGACACCCTACTCAGAGAAGAGATCCCAGGACCTAAAACAATCACGATATCCACCATAGTGCTGAAAAGAAAAAAACTAAATAAAATATGTATGGAGCAGAATCTGGAAATAAAAATTAGATGGCTGGAAAGTAAACAACACATGCTTTCCAAAAATATAAACTTTTGAAAAATGGAGTTTGGATGCTCATTCTACGTCCCCTGGAGTACAAAAAAGAGACCTCACTTTGACTAGAAAAAAACACAGTCAAACAAAAATATTGGAAAAATTTACCAACATGACGAGGTCCGGCTCGGAACTAGCTTTTCAACACCTATTCATTTTTGAAAAAATGACTTCGTATGCCCAAGATATGACCAAAAAACCAAAACCCCCTTCAAACCAAGAGGAAGGCGTAGTTTGGTGGCTTTGGCGAGCAGAGGTGGCGAGTGGGTGGCGCTCCAGTGGCAGTCGGGCAGAGCTTTGGTGGTCGAGGGTTTGCAATGATTGCCGATTGGTGGATTTGGTGGGGCTGCAAGGAGGCTGGCGGCGGCAGCGAAGCAGGGCCGGGCGGCGAGGGCTGCAGGGAGGCCGGCGGTGGCGGCAGGGCTGGGAGGTGGTCAGAGCTGCTGGCAAAGTAGAGGAGGTAGGCTGAGAAGAGTGGTTGTTGCTAGGGGCTGGGCAACCGGGAAGCGATGGTTGTAGGGAGGTGCCGGCAGGGGGCCGGAGGCCATTGCTGGCAGGAGCTGGAGGGCTGGCGAGGGGCCGGAAGCTGAGGCCAGTGAGGGACCAGGGGCCAAGGCCGGCAGGGGGCCAGACTGACAGGTCTGGTCTCCGTAGGGCGGTCGGATTGTCAGCATTGTACCCTTCGAAAATAAAAAATCAAATTTTGGCCTGCATGCCATAAAAAGGCAAAAAATTACTTTTTTTTGAATTTTTTCTTGATTTGCATGCCATGGCAGTATAGCTTGGATCTGAGAAAAAATTACTCCCGGAGGCTCAGGAGTCAAAAATAAACAAATTTTATATGACTATAGGGGTTTTTGGGTCTTCTGAGCATGATGGTGAGGTCCATTTAGGCCCAAAGTGCTCAGAAAAGAAGGCCTAACCCTAGGTGCATAAAAAACTTTCTGAAACCCCAGATCTATTTCTAAAGCAAAAATTTTCAAAACAAGAACAAGTAGTTGTAGATCTGAAGCTTTGATACCATGTTGGAGTTGAGAAAATACAACACCACAGGAGCCCAGATGATCTCTACAAGTTGAAAGACCTATTACAAGGAGAAGCAAGGAAGCAAATCACAAAAGGAACAAAAACACAAAAAATATGCTCAAAAAGGGAGAACTCTATATTCACAAAATGTGTAATGACATAATAATCTTTCTTACAATGAAAAGAAAATAAATCAACCTTTAATAGGTCAAAAAACCCTAAAAGGGAAAACCCTAGGCTTGCACATAATAATTAATAGAAGAATTAATTATTATGCACCTAAAGTTAGCTTAAGTGTAAAAGAGATAATTAAACAAATATTGTTTAATTAATCAAGTAAATACCTGAATACTCTAACACAAATTGGTATAGGTTATGGACTGACATGCATTATCTATTCTAGATCAGCATGGCATGTTATGGAGATGATTTAATTAATTGGGTATTATTGTAAATATATTGAGCCGACATGATGCATCACATCTTGACTTGTTTGTAATTGATTTAATTGTAATACTCTTGGTAAGCCGACCTACACATTTTGTTTTAGGCTTTGGTATATATGTAAGATCTCATTTGTGAGATGAAGTGTGGTATTGTAACATAGTATGTGTAAATATTGAAGATCATATGAGCAGACCATAGAGAAGGTTCAAGGAAGGTTTGAAGGTGATTATTAGAGCTTAACTGGTACCGAATCCAGCATTGGAGATGCTACTTTGGGCAATACATTATCATTGGATTTAACCATCCAATTGTAGTGAGTGTGACTCTTATTTTTTGTTTGAGTTGTGAGCTCTAGGTGGTTGGCCTTTCTGCATGTGCAGACCCTATTTGTATACACATACTATCTGCAGTAGTATCATTTGATTGTGGGTAAGGTTTCCCACCGTGGTTTTTCCAAAGGGTTTCCACGTACAAATCTTTGTGTTATGTGTTGTGAATGTTGTTTCTCTTTCTGTTCTATGCATTGACTTTCACTGGTATTAAGTATAAAGTTTTATTAAGTTATATTTGAGTTGAAATTAATTGACAACTGATTCACCCCCCACCCCCCCCCCTCTCAGTTACCTCCGGGTCCTAACAACCTTTGCCTAAGGAAACATTTGAATATCTTAGAGAGCAGTTTGGGGTAATTTTACCATTAGAAAAGACTTAGGTGTTGAAGATTGGCATAAAATCGGTAGGAACTCACAGAAAAATCTTTTTCTGGCTTTGATGGAGGGGAGCTACTTCTCAGGGGGAGTAGTTGGCAAAATGTTAAGTTTTTAATTATTAATTGCTTTGGCATTTGATGTCAAAGGGGGAGAGATATCTATGGAAAAACATTATTCATTTGGTGAGAGGTTATTCATTGAGGGAGAGATATACTCTTTGGATATATGTATTCTGGTTTTGGTTTATGTTTCTTTTACAGAACTTTGTATTTTTCTATCTTTGGGAGATTGATTGGTGTAATGGTTTTGGCATTGTGTGTTTTTGGCACTTGGATGTTTTTCCATCTAGTATTGCCATCAATGCCAAAGGGGGATATTGTTGGTATTATGGATGAATTTGTCATGTGTTGCATTGGTTTTGTCATTGATGTCAACACTTGTCCTCTTGAAGGTTTACATTATGGTTCACCGGTATGGTTAGTGGCTTATGCACAGCCACTAGTATATGTTCACCAACAGGTTATATTCTTCACTAACAATGATGATAACTTGGAGATCATTTGGTTATGTCAAAGACATTGATTGGAAGTTTTTTTTTGGTGTTTTTTTGATTGGTCTAATGTGGTTGACAGATTTGCCTTTTCTGGCAGATAAGTCTAGGTTATGGACTGGTACTCCAGATCAACATGACACATCATGGTGATTGTTTATTGATTGGTTATTATGGTAAATTTATTTAGATGACATGTTATATCGCACCAATACTCATTTTTAATTGATTTAAATATAATATCTTTAGTGAGCCGACCTATTCATTTGGTCTTAGGTTCTATATATATGATTGTAAGATCTTATTGAATATCGTGGTAATCATGAGTGAGTGTGGATATTGAAGAGTGAATATAAGCAAATCCTTGTGTGAATCACATATACATTATTTGAAGGTTGAAGGAAGTTTATGAAGGTGTTTTGAAACTCATGTTCAGAGCTTAACCGATACTGAATCTAGCATTGGAGATGTTATTTTGAGCAATACATTATCATTGGATTTAACCATCCAATTGTGTAGTCAATGTGACACCTATTCTGTCATTGAGCAGTGAGCTCTAGGCACTTGGCCTTTCTGCATGTGCAAACCCCATTTGTATACACATACTATCTGCAGTAGTATCATCTGATTGTGGGTAAGAATTCCCACTGTGGTTTTTCCCTTACCAGGTTTCCATGTCAAAATCTCTTGGTTATGTGTTGTGGATGTTCTTTCTCTTTATGTTTCATGCATTAAGTTAAAACTGTACTGCAATATCTTTTAATCTATTTTACTAATACTTAACTTTGGTTCACTGGTATTAAGTTTAAGTTGGAATAATTTGCATTTGGTTTATAAAGTAATGAGAATTGGTTAACAATTGATTCACCCCCCTCCTCTTAGTTGTCCTTCCCTGGACCTAACAACTATAAATTTGATCACAAAGCTAATCAGTGTAGATCTAGAAAAAGTTTGGTGAATTTGGGATAGAGGAATCATGTTAAATATTATAACTGCAACAACTATGGACACTTTGATAAAAGATGTAGGAATGTGAATTCTTTGATGAAATCCAATGAACTTAAGAAGAAAAATTATATGGTTTGGAGAAAGAAAGAGACAATTGAGTTTGTTGCACCTAAGTCCGATCTTTGTGCTTCTTCCTCTAGAAATCAATCTGGGAGCTTCAGATTAGGGGGAGATTCAAAGAGAAATCTATTTGTACCCCCTGGAGTGAAAGAGATGCATGTGGTAGATTATGTTGTTATATGCTCTGGTGGATTTTGTATGTTTAAATGTAAAATTTGGATGACATCACTTTGATAAGACGATTTTTGGTGGTGAAACCCTAGGCACATCAAACAAGGTAAATATCTTATTTTTGGGTCAATTTTGTATCATGTGTTGAAGTATTTTAAGAGAAAAGTAGTTGGAGAGAAGAAGGAGATTTAGATAAAAGTTTGCATAAATTTATTCATCACATCCTTTCTCTATGGATTCAAAGAAATCTACTTCAAACGAGTCTAGTAGTAAGAGTATTGAAAAAAATTAGAAGGTGCAATTAGATGAATACAATCATAAGAAAATCATACATTTGGGAAATTATTTGTTGAGTGAAATATTGTAGGAAATCAAAGATTTAAGGAATAAAGGCTTAGATGTGTGGAGTGAATTTTTGTGGTTTCTAGACAAAGATATGGTTAAATTTATTTTTGATTGTATCAAGGATGATTATATGATATTGGATAAGCCGTATCAAAATTTGAAGGAAGCTATACTTGCAGTTTTGGTCTATGTGATAATGGACCCATTTCGGTGAAGAAATCAATTAAGAACAAATAAGTTGAAATCCTAACTGGCGTCATGGGTGATCAATAGGCATTAATAGTCGATACTATCATTGACCCTATTATGAGGTATGTTGCATATGGAATTTCATATAAACTTCAACAATTGCAGTATATATTGCTCATCAAATGGTAAAGGAAGACAAAAAAAAATTGATTTATGTGAATTGTTGTAGGCATAATTAGTAGAAAATGTTAAAATGAAAAAATTTCAGGGGTATTCATTTCACTTTGGTTCTTTGATAGTGTTCTTAATTCTCTATTTCACAAGATCTTTACCCTTGAAGGAGAATATAGTATGGAAATCAAATGTCTCTATTGGGAAACAAATTTATGGATATCTAGCTTGTTTGGATGATTAATATCAGGTTTGTATGAATCACTTTATAAATTTTCAAAAGCAACTATTATCTGGTATGGTTTCTGGCATTATTAGTTCTCTTGAGGAGAGTCTCTCCTCTAGTAGTATAAGTTTGAAAAGAAGAATTATTTTGTCTTCTCCTAATTCAATGAAGAAGATGAAAGGTGAAGAAGAAAGAGAGATTATTTCCCTAGATGACCTTGAACCATCTTTAATGGCTAAGGGAAAATTGGGTTTGGTTGAAAAAATTAAAGAGGAAGATGAACCCTGTAGTGTGGAGAATTATAATTATTATTAAGGAAGATTATGGAATGAAGAAGATTGCATAATTATGGCCTGAGAAACCCTCATATGATCAGGATTAGATTGAAGAAGTTCTAGTTCAGTATTTGGTGTAGAACAATATTGTTCTTGGTGATCTTGAAAACATCTTGTTAGATGTCCTTTGTGATGTGCTTAAGGATCATTTGAAGAAGCCTCTTAAAGCACTACCTTTTGCAAAGGATGAAGTTATAGATGATATGGAAAATAAATGTGCATATGGTCAAAGGAGATTATCAGAAGATATTAATAACATGAGAGACTGTGTTGCAGAAGTGGGCAGAGTGTACAAATGTTTTCCTTAGTGGTCGGTAGCTATTGGAATTTTTAAAGTTAAGATTGATTCTATTGAATCTGATTTGAACTCCATGGGAAAATATTTTGACTTTTTTAGTGATGTAGATGATGAACAAAGGAAGAAAGTCAATTATTTGCACTCGGATCTTATATTCTATCACAAGAAGAAATAAGATGTGGTGAATGTGTTCTTGAACGTGAAAGAGATTATTGAGGCTAGGTTAGAACATATTTTTGGTCTCCTTATTGAAGCTGAGAAGTGTGTGCAAAACCCTATTATTCCTAGTTCTTTATGAAAATAAGTTAATGAAATAATCAAGAATGATACTTTGAGTCTATGTCTACATTTGGAAATGAACTCTTGGAAGAATTTATTTCTACAATTGAAGGAGAAATATAAGAGAATCTTTCAGAAGTGTAAGTGAAGCATTCTTTATTTTGTAGTACAAATCCTTTTGGTAATCTATTTGTTGGAATCAAGTGAACATTGAGAGGGGGCGTGAATCAGTGTTCAACAAAATTGACTTTATTAACCTGATCATACAACCACATTATGCAAATGAAGTAAAGTAAATCTAGAAACTCAAAGCCAAGATCATCAACACCATAGCACCAAGATTTTTACATGGAAGCCTGGTTAAGGTAAAAACCATGGTGGGATTGAGACCCACAATATTATAATACTATGATCATGAGTATGATAATATTACAAGAGGGGAGTGCACATGCAATCAAGCACACTAACTAGAGCTCACTAGTCAATTACAAAGAGGGCTACAACTTGGAGGAAGGCTTACTGACTTACAATTGATTACAAATAAGAATAAGAATGTTTGAATTGAATAATAGCATCTACAAATGCTAGAAAGAAGTTCCTATTAAGCACAAAGGGTCTTATTCCATTGTTCTATCTCGCTACTTTGTTCTTCTTTGCTCTGTCATATACCAGAGCACAGATCTCTCAAAAGCACAAGTGAAACTACACCCAATCACTCATACATGCTTCCTTTAATAGGAACAACCCAAATGATCATATCAATCAGACTAATATATTTGCACCATAAAAATAAATCAATTCCCATGTCAGCTCCAAAAATTGCATAACATGTAACATAAAACATGTAATCCAAGTCCACTTAAACTGATCCAAAAATAACTATCTGGACCAAGACAAAATGTCCAAACACTTCGCATAATTAGTCTCATCAACCTCAAATACACAAACAATCATCAAAATTACTCTGCACAATCTGCACAACAAATCTTTACACGTTACTACACCAAAACATTGTTATACTGGAAAAAAGGTCTACTAAATCTTCTAACCAACATCAAACTCAACACTAGGGGTTACAATCATGGAATAAGGTGATTTATATATATCCATAATACATATCCCAAATACGCAAACAAAAATACTTAACCAAAATAATATGCTGACCAAAGAACGACACACTCTGTCAGATACATTGTTCTTCTTACCAGACCTTACTGAACCTCAATCAATCTTCCCCAATGAAGGAATCACGGACTGCGGATTGGATAATTGACTCACCAGATGCTAGTTGCCATCAATGAAAACAATTGATCATCAGGGCAATGCCTCATGCTGACACTATTCTTGTTGTTACCCTTTGTCCTTGATGTCAAAGGGGAAGAAATATTATGTATTGAGAGAAACATTGAGTTTTGATTTTTGGTAGCATTATCTAAGGGGGAGTTATGGAAACATTTTGATAAAAATGTTTTTCCACCAATGATAAAGAGGTAGATCATTAGAAATACTTGTCTTAAGTTGTCATTCATGTCAAACCCAATGATCCAGATTGGCTAATTGGCTTGGATGTGTTGCAAAATAGTGGAGGATAGGTATGTATGATGTGTTGCACAATAGTGGAAGATAGGTATGCATGTTGTAGATCCCAGATGTTGTCAATGTATTGGAGTCATTCTTTCAGAAATATCTATTGTCAATATGAGGATTCATTTATATTTTACTGAGATATTTTCTGCTGGTTGTGGCAACTGGTTTTGTGCTCCAGTCATTCATGTAGTAACCTATCTCTGAGGTGTAGTCCTCTACATTTATGTCTTGATGTAGTTGTAGTAGTGCAAGTTTTGGTATGACTATTGTTATCAGTTGAGATTGTTGTATTCATGGTTCTGATGCTTCAGAGGTTGAGCTTCAGATGTTGATATTTATATGTGTATTTGGTTATGTAGTGTTCAATAGTTATTCATGCTTAGGTTTCCTCTGATTTCTTGAATTTTGATGACTAGTTGTTCATGCCTTTAACCTTGTAGTGCTAAGTTGGATCATGGTGATGTACTCCAGAATTGTGCTCTTGGCCTAGTTCGGTTAACCCTAGATGCTCTATCTTTCGATCCGGTGATTGCAACATTTGGATAATTTTGAATTATGTTTCATTATCTCCTTGGTTGACCTTAAGAGATTATGTTAATGTTTATCTCTATTGATTTTAGCATTTGATTTGACCATTGAAGATATCATTTGGGAGAAAGTTATAAGGATAACTTGATGAATATTTTTATGATTACACCCATATATATGTATGTATTGGCATCAGATTGTCATTGATGTCAACAGTTAAGAAGATGTAGTGGAGAGACTTGCAGAGATCAGAATGATAGAGATGGTGCCACCAAATGTGTTACTGTAGTATCATATAACACACCATGTTATACACACAAGGAGATACAAAAGGAATGAATGGAATGTGGTTTTGGGACATGAAAATGGATAAGGTGGACATAGGAAATTGAAGTGGTAAAGGCATTGAGCCAACCGGTTCAAATCAGAAAAAATATTGTTGTAATTGTATAACATGCACATTATCACTATATTGGTCGTAGGAAGTTACAGGAAGTAAAGTTGCAGTTGTGTATAACCCACAAGTTATCACATTATATGAAACTGCTGAAGGTGGATGAAGAAGTCAATAACATGTAGGTTATGTGACAAAGGTTGTCAAAAACACACAAGTTATCGCCATCTATAAAACTACAGAAGGTTACTGAGTTATCAATAACACGACTATTATATGACTGCAAGTGTCAATAACATGATGTGTTAGTCATTTAGGTTATGCATCAAAAGCTATCAATAACAATATAGGTTATGTTCTTCTCTATCTTGTGACATAAGAAGTAATGATCGATGGCTGTTTGGGATAATCCTTAAACAAAGAAAATGGTGTTACACACTATCCCACATTGTGCAAGCCGCAGTGAAATAAGTAACGTGGGGTAACATAATTTATGTGGAACAAGGAGACCTCCCCTTATCTCATATCACTAGTTAACTAATGTAATTGGGTGCACGGGATAAGAATCTAATGGGAAGATTGTGGATCCCCTTATCCTACATGACCTTCAGAGTGTTAAGTTTACTCATCTGGGCTAAGGAGATGCATAGTGAGAAGTGAAGAGACTTATCCCACATGAGTTAAAAGGTGGCACAAGGTGTCATGCAGAATAACAAGAGTGAAGGAATGCCATGAGATGTAAGGAAGCCATTAACCCGCATGGGTCAAGAGGCCATGACAAGTGTTGTGTGGACTAACAAGAAAGACTAAAGTCACCTGAAGATGTTTACCCCACACAGGTAAGTTAGATGCATAAATGATGATGCGAGATAATAACGATAGCAACCCAATAGAATAGGGTCCCATGTGGTAGTTGATCAAAGTTGAACAAGCGATTTGGATGATACAGTTGCAAGCCGATAGAATCAATAATTCATGTGGTGGTAAACCAAGTTTGACTAGGTGACTTGGATGATGATTAAGAAGATTTTGATGACCACTGTGCATGCCGATAGACACAAATTTTTTTATGTGGAAGCTAACCAACCTTGACTGAGGGATCTGGATGAAAAATATGAATACATGTGGCTCCTTGGTGGACAAAGAACGAATAAAAAATATAGAAGTTAGTGGTGATGGAGGTTGTTGTTGATCCTTTCAGGTTAGGCCAACAAAGGATGGAGATTTCATTAATGGTGAATCTGTTATAGATGGTTGCAGGGCTCAAGGTGATAGATAGAGGCAAAGTCAGATTTGTTAGAAAGATTGAGTTTGCTAAATATAGAAAACCAAGTACAAAGAATAGTCAAAGAATAGAGAAAACATATTTATTGTAGGTAGTCGATCCAAAATATAGAATCCAATCTGCTATAGTGGTTATGATCCAGAGACAAAAGAACTAATTTTTAAAATGTATTATTTGAAGGGAAAAATATTCTCTTATTGCTCAAAGTCGTCATTGCTTGTTAGAGGTAGCTAGTTAGTCAAGATAGAGATTGAAGAGGACATATCAAAATTATTAGACTTACTGCATATGTGTTGTCGTGTGTGTCATATTAACTAGCAGAGCAAAATTGTGAAGAGATGATATAGAAGAAAAGTGCCAAATAGAGTGGTGTTGCTGCCAAAGGAAAACAAAGCCATCTACAGAAGTAGATAGAGTAAAAAAAAATTATTTTTGAAGGTGAAGCTATAGCAGAGAGAAGAAGATAACTAGACAAAGGAAGGAGAAGAAATAAAGGAATAACTTTAGCAAGCAGAGAAAGTCATTCTCAAGATATATGAGAAATTTGTAAGTGTTACAAAACTAATTTGTAACAAGGTTTTATCACTGCATTTTAAACTTTATCAATCATTGTAGATCTCTAAGTGTGTTCTCAGAGAAGGGGTAGGTGCTCCTTTGAGTAGGTGCTCATAAAATCATGGGCTGGTTCTCCTTGGGTTGGTTCCCTAAAGTTCAGGGGTTGGTGCCCTAAACATTATAAACAGGTATTTACTCAAAGGATGGATTGGAGTAGTAGACTCCAACATCTATTCTCACCAAGGTTTTTCACATATTGTTTTTTCCTCATAAACCTTGTGTTGTTGTTTAGTTTGTGTGTGTGTGTATGTTCTCGATTAATTTGTTGTTTCAGTACTTGCACACGTAGTTAAAATTTTGAAATACACTAATTCACCTACCTCTCAGTGTCCATTTTTGTTCTTCAGTATGATCACATTATACTTATGGTAGTGTATCTGCAAGGGGATGTGTGAGAGAGAATAAGTGAGATGAATTGCAATAAATTAAATGAAGAGAATAGTAGAAAGTGACAAAGCGGATAAGTTGATGCTGAATGAATAAAAGAGAGAGACATATCTAGTGTGACAGTGTTTTTGAGTAGGCAAATAGTTAAAAGTTTTACAGAGTTTCTTAACTAGATCTACTAAAAACTATTGGTGTGTTGTTTGATCTTAATTAGAACTAATCCCATGCATATGTAGATGCAAATTTCTTAGTTTCATTTGTTTTCTTTCTAGTAGTGATCATTTTCAGTAGCGAGCCTTTGTAATGTGGGCAGGGAGCCCTCTAAGCAGTGAGCCTCTTTTGTAATCTTATATGACTTGTTATATTATCTTGGGAGTTAACCCTCTCTATATTTTTTCCTATTTGCGTTTTCCACATATAAAAATCTAGTGTCTTTCTTATGATTGTGTATGTCAAGTGCACTTTCCTTCTTTTGCATATTTCAATTCATGTTAAGATAAGTTTCAGATTATCAAAGTAGTCTATCTTTTTATTTTTGGGGAATATTGATTCACTTCCCCTTCTCAGTATTTTAGTTTGTTTAATAGATATATTATTGAAGTGGTCATCATAAAATATATGGCAGCTTCAAACACAATATGAGAAGCCCTAATTAACTAGTTCCCACTCTTTCTAGGTACTATATTACTCCAAAAATGAGAACATGATGCATATAAAGAAGAATTAATTGATTGAAACAAAAATTACAAAATATTCTATTAGCCACCACAACCTAGATAGGGAAGTTATTTTAGATATAGGCAAGGAAAATTCAGTCAAAACAAGGAGTTGACTACTTAATATTGATGAAGCTAGGTACTATAGACTTTCCTACAAGATGATCCTAGTTTTTTATTCCTTCTACCTTTGTTCATTTCATCCTTTTCCTTGTAGTTTTTATGAAGAATTCTATGTTTCTGGAAAAAGATGATAGAATTAATTTTTCTTCCTTTTAGTATAGCTACCATTCTAAAAGAATGCATGGTTGCCACCTATCCATTATATGCTTCTTTTATTTTGTTGAGGATTCAAGCTACTAAGGTTCCAAAATATTGCAACATGCTGATACTTTAGAGATTTGGGGTTCATAATGAGAAGAAAGGAAACAAAGGCCTATCGACTTGCTATGTCACCCAAAATGAGTAGAGGATTGAGTGGAGCTAATAATTTGTTCACATGGTTCAACCTTTGGTGCTAAGGATGGTTGCAATAGATTAATCATAGAGGTGTAACTGATCTTTCATTGAATGTGAGACAAACTAGTCATGATGAGCAGAGGTCATTAGTGAAGATGGTTGTAGTGGTAACTAGGGTGATCTTTTCATGTGTTATTGTGTGACAATACTTATGTTTTTAGAAAATTTTGGGATATGAGACTCAAGACTCTATAAAAGGTTTTCATGTTTTAATGAAAGGGATTTGGATCTCAAGAATTAGGAGTTAGCTATAAAAAAATTATGTTTTAAAAGAATTTTTTATGATTCTCAGACTTTAATTTCAACTAAATAATGAATGAGGAAGACATATTAGATAGTGTCTCAGTTTTCTTTTCTATATATTTGAAGCTTTCAAGCGAGTTTTTGTAAGTTTATGTGCAAGTGAACTCTATTTTATGTTGTCTATTATTATAGCTTTTACAATTTCATTTATGAGATATAGGTTTTAAATCATGCGTGGTTACTCTCTTTCATTGGCCTATATTGCTATGATTACAAATCACTCTTTAAATTTAGTGGATCTGAATGGATAATATCTAAAAGTAGTGAAGAAATATGTATTTTTATTCAGACTTAATAGATGTATCTCACAAGAAGATATGAATATTACATTATGTGTCACGTTGACCTTATATGCTTTTTTCCTCTTTCTATCGATGAAGAGAGAGTGGTATTATGTGCTCCAATTGAGGAATTACATGATTTCTTCATCGTAATTCTCATTTTTTGTCAAAATCTTGATAATCTTTTGGCATTCTACCTGAAATGTAATTTTATTTATTTGTTCTTATCTATTCCCATTTTATCCCTTAACTGTAAACAAAGAGTTGGCTTCTAAAATCATGGAGGTTGTTTAACAAAGCATATTAAGTCCCACATTCACTAAAATTAGCATAAGGTAATTTCTGAGGGTGTAAATTTGAGGATCAATAGGTACTACAAAAAAAAGGTTCAAGATTAAATCAATAAGGCCATAAATAAGACCTTCTCCTTCTCCACCATCCATAGAGAAACCATCCACATCTACCACTAGTTCCCTAAAGTATCCCATTATTGAATTCCTAGGTTAAGAAAAGAAACTCAAACTTTAGCCAATCTACATTTGTTATGGGTTTTATTTGTTGGATTACAAGTTGATCTCTCTCTAATATTACAACACTACAAAATTTTAATTTGGTTTATATTTTTCACTAGACTACCTAAGAGGACATTTTAAAGAAACATGTGGGTAATATAGAAAAAATAAAAGAAACAATCAAGGATATCTAGAATAAGTACCAACAAATTCAAATGATTCAGACATAAATCAAACTCTTAGTATATGGGATAATTAAGGAGAGAAAATTACAAACAAAAAAGTATGCATCAAACCATCACTTTGAAAATACAAAATTATAAAATAGACGAGAAGAGAAAGTAATGTACTAGTTTCTCATTCAACATTGGATAAAAATATCAATACTTTGAAAAAAGGTGACATCAACACATTTTATCATTTCTACCTTAAATGGCCTACTGTTACAACAAAAATCAAAGTAAAAATAGATAAGATTAAAATACATATTATTTAGGTGGCAAATTTTCATGATTCTATGAGGGACATGGATATGGAATCAAAAAAAGTGGAAGAACTACAAGCATGGTTTCAGTAGCTTAGGATCAATGAGAGTAGACAAAGGATAAATTCCAACATTTTAGGGAAGTTGTAAGTTTGATATTAACACATATAACAAATCCCTACTTAAAAATGCACAAAATTTGGCCTAGTAGTTCCAAATGCCCACCAACCCATTGGAATCTAACAATCTACTTAATTAAAAAATTCATGTTTAGAGTTAACTCCTTCAATAGGCTATATTAAAGTCCAATGTGATAGTAAATTTTCCCATTTCGAGGAAATTTTTAAGGCTATCTTTCACACTAACTAACATAATAAAGAAATTTTGAGAATGAAACATAGTTTTGAAAGGTGGGATGATGTTAGTAGGGAATATATTGGTGAATAGAATAGAGTCAAAGATATTATTACAAACCACCATAAGTGGTATGTTGAGCTCTTGGATTGAAAGAACCCTCAACAGAGTCATAAATTATATAGGACACTTCCCACTGGGAAAATATATATATATATATAAGATAGAACACTATGCAACATATTTAGGGAATATGTAATAGAGAGAAGAGATAGATAATGTATGACAAGGAATAATGTAGGATAAAGATAATCCTACACAGACAATATGTATACTAGAATGATAATAATACATATTTCAATAAGATAAAGAAATTCATTAGGAGAATATATTTTTATTAAAAGGGAAAACAAGTTTTGAGGGGACTAGAAACCCTGTACAACAAGTTTTGAAGGGACTTGAAACCCTCAGATTTTATATAGATCCAAAACCAACAAAGGAATGCTAGAAAAGTATACAAGAAAGACAAACTGCACCCCTACCACAACCTAGCAAGATGAATCAAATAATACAACATAGGTTGAGAAAAAAAGGCCAAGGCCTCCCTAAAAAATTACATAATCATGAACATAAGGACCAAGGCATCCTCAACCAAAATCATGGGTTTTAACCAGGCTCCAATAACCATATCCTTGAGATTAATCTCTATAGAAAGAAGAAAACACATAACATAAATCTCCTTATCAACTTCCTTGCTACGAAATAACACAGCACCCAAAAATCTCCTACAAAGGATAACATGAGGGTTTGGGTCGACACTCTCAACTAGACCAAACATCAATGATTCGTCCATATCCATCTCTAGCCATATCCATCTCCCCTTCGATAGAAGATAGGACCACCTCAATAAGAACAACTAGAGAAACCGTAGGATGCAGAGAAAAAATCACACCAAACAAAGTCATGGAACCAAGACAAAAGGGGATAGAGAAACCCTCATCAAGAAGGGACCAGGGAGTCAAAAGGAAAGGACAAGAAAGACTAGACCCCGTCACCAAAAAGCCCAAGGGTTTTGAAAAGGCTCGCTTAACCTTCTTTTGGAATAGAAAGACATGGGTATTCACAAAGAACTTGATATCAATACAAACCACCCTATGGGGTTTTAACAGGCTCCCCAAACCTAAATCACTAGGTTTTAGCATGGCTCCCATAACCATAATAAGAAAGAAAAAAATCCTCCAACCATACACCAGAGAGAAGAGGGAAAATGGAAATCGAAGAACCCACAAAAGCTCCCACAACAATATCAGAAGAAATCTCCATGCCCAAAAGAAAAAAGCCACCTAGAGAAGCTCCTTGCAACAAGTCAAGCGAAAACAAGAAAAACTCATCTCGACATAAATAGGATATGGAGTCACCTCAATAGACCAAGATAAGAATAACCCTTGAGAAAGAAGACAGAAAGGAAACCTAAGGTAGAAAAATACACAAAATCCAACACCAGTTGAATAGGAAGGAAGACGAAGCACACTAAAATCTCTAACGAACTCCATACCCAAAAATATCATAAAACCCAACAAGAAGAGGCAAAGAGCGGTGAGTGAGGAAGACCACAACCCAACACAAGAGCATTAACCAAACTGACTAGAAGCAACAACCGTATAGCCGCAAGCACAAAACACAAGAGAAACAACCCTCGCATCATATGAGGAGGGCATCCACAGCCAACCAACACCTAACGCAAACCCCAACAAGCTAGCCTCCATCGCCACGACAACAAAACCTAGAATCTGGGCACCGAAAACAAAAGCGCATGTGAGCAACCACTGACACATGAATACAACGTTTTCCACACACAGTGCCAAGAAGAAAAGAGTCGTGCCCGATCTATCACCTCCCGCCACATCCTCATCACCATCTACTTCCCTTGCATCCTCCTCTGCAACTGAAATCCTACCCCCGCGCTCCACAACCGCTACCGTTCCCACTCATTGTTTCTTTCACTATTGTTATCATTTCACTATTAATGAGAATATGTAATGATATTAAGGTTATTTAATTTGTGTTTATATATTATTTGGTTAAATTTTCTATTCCACATTATACTTTAACCTAGTATCCCTCTTCTACTACTAATTTTGAGATAATATGAATACAACTCATTAAAAATACTTGGAACTTAGAACTCCAATTTATGATCATCCACATTTTTTATAACAAAGGGTTATGCAAAAAAATTCAAATCTTTACAACAGTTACAAAAACTAAACATAAGTATCATTTATACCACAAGAGAGTGATTTATGTAAGGAAACCTTTTCGAGATAAAAAATTTTACACTCCTAAATCTTTCCAACATATTATTTAGAAATCAATAAGGTTAGAATGTACATGTAGAGAAATATTTTCTAAGAGTGTGACAAACCAATTATTTGGAAATAGCTCAACATTTATCGAAAACTCACACAAAATACAATCTGGTATAATATGCATTTTTAATATAATACCCATACAAAACAAGGTTGCATTCTAGGATAAGAAAAATCAACATAATCTTTGACAACATATAACATAAATTGACATAGATAGATTCCATGAATGATGGATATATAAGATAAATTTTCTATATTGATATCTATCTAGCTCAATAAACTGCAATTTTAATTTATTTATTATGTTGAGAAGTGTTACCTACCATGGAAGTAGTGGGCAAAATATATACACATTTGAACTCATGGTCATTAAAGAAGAACTCATCACAGTTGACATTTACTGTTTAAGTATAAAAATATCAAAATTTAAAATAATTTCAAAGGTTACAAATAAAATAAAATAAATAAAAAAGTAATAGATAAGTATTTGATAGTTAATATATTTTTGGAATAATGATATGTGAAATTTCCAAAAGTAAAATTAGTAGGTGTGAGTGTGAAAAGTAAATTTTTTGAAATAAAATCTCTTAACTAATATAACTACTACATGCATAAGTATAGTAGTCTAGTGATGGTTTCACTCTGAGATTTGAAACTTGTGATCAACATAAGAACTGAATCAAAATTTGAACTTTTTTTTGACAAAAATATTATTATTATACCATTAATGACCATTAAACAACTTTTATTACTCAATAAATAATATTTTTTATTTTTAAAATAACAATAAATTATTAGGTGAAAGTCTCTTATATCACGGTCTCATGTGCTTGAGAATGGAGAAAGTATGTTATAATCAGTGAACAAAAAAATTGTAGAATATATATGAAACCAATTCACCCAGTAGAGGCCTGTGATTTCCCTTTTATAGTAATTTGTAAAAGTTATATAAATATAAGCCTTACTATTTTATCAAAAAGGCACTATGGACTTTCTATTGTGTACATTTAATGGAAACACACTTTTAAAAAAAATGAATTGTAACAAGCAATTAGATTTGCATTCCATAAATTAGGTAATGAATCAAAATAAAAAGAGATTGTAATTGGCAATTTCTGAACCATGGATAATTCATTTCATTTTATTGTGAGCAATTGAATTTTGATTAGCACCACTAGAATACCTAAAAGTTGCATGATATGTCCATGGTTTTAGTTGTGTAACAAGTGAAAAATCTTCCATTATATATACCAAATAATATTATATATAGGGTATTATGAAATGTCTGAGTTATGATTGGCTGATATACTGGTTGTGATATATATCCAAATATAGGTTAATCGGATATGTCAAATTAAGTTTTGTTGTTTATAGTAAATATAAATGTCTAATAATTAAATAAAATGTTAAATTAATAAAAGGTATTTTAGAATTTTCTTTTTTTGTTTGTTGTTTTGGATTATTCTTTATTTTTTTATGATTGATCATTAAGTATGATCTCAAATATAATGCAAAATTATAGAACTAAACTTAAAACCTCTTGTACAGTGATTTGCAAAAGGTTTGGATATGATCACATTGAGTTATCTTGTACAACAAGGTCACATCAAATTCAAAAGATCTAGTTGTCAATGCTTCGAGATCAAAACTACATAACTGAACTTCAAATTTTTTACACAATGAGTTGTAGAAGGTTTGGATTTTTCCATATTGAGTTATATTATAGAACAAGGTCACATCGAATATCAAAGATCTAGCTTTCATTTCTTCGAGATCAAATAATGAGTCTTAGCATCAATCGAGAGTATGTTGACAAGTGATGTTGGAGTTTCACTATCGTTTAACCCAATGTTACCACCATGCAATTCACCTTTGAAAATTTATCCCTTGCATGCTTGCCTTTGGTTCTGGTGAGACTATTGAAGCACCGAATGGCTCACTATATATCACTGCAAGGATAAAAGGCATAGTCTCATGATGAGCATTCATTGATCCAACGTGCATGGTGAATGTGATAACTAAAGAATATCTTTATACCTTACAATTGCATCAAGTAACATATGACAAATTTGATTTGGTGATTAAGATCATTGATGGTTTCTCTTCTCCTGCAATTGGTTCTATTACTATTCCTATTGAGGTTGGTACTAAATTCCTAGATGTTAATTTTTCTATCATTCCTACATTAGATAAATTTCATGTGAAGTTGGGACATCCTTGTCTCTCTTCCATGAAAGAAGTCCCTTCTATCGCTCATAAGTGTTTGAAATTCCCTCTTAATGATTAAATCATAACAATTAATCATAGCATGTACCAATTGATGGTGAGGCATGGATATGTTAATCTTGATTACTTTTGGCCTAAACAATTTGAACCTATTATGCCTCATAGTGATGAGTTCTTTTTCAATCCTATCAAAAGTGGAAGAATGATATGATGTTACCTTTGAGTAAGCCTAGATATCCTAAACCTATTCCTCTTATTCACGATAGACTTATTCTTCATCCTCATGATAGACTAGGTCTCCTTCCTACACCTTTTATTCCTCCTCTGTATGCTACACTTTTGCCTCCTACATTGTACAAAGGGAAGCATCCAACATGTCCTATCTTTCAACCTAACAAACCTTCTCCAATGCATCCTTCTTCAAAAGAAGAAAACAAGCCTATGACTATTGATCCTAAACCTTCATAACCCTTGGCAAAACTTAAAAGAAACAATTGTGTGAGAGAATGACGATGGAGATATCATGCTAAGGCTCATAAAATTTATTCTCAACCCATTTCCTTCACAAAGACACCAAATGTTGATATGATCCCACTTGTCCAACATTTTCCTAACCCTAGGGAGCAAGCTCAACCTAAATCTCCAAGACATAAAAATGCTTAAGAAAAATGATGGTTCATGTTCTATTGCAATTACATATCCTATTTTTATTATTATTGAAGAAGAGATGAATGAAAATGATGCTCATGCTAACAATGTTGATAATAATGATGATGAATATCAATATGTTGATGTTGATAATTATTTATCTAGAAAAAATCACAATAACTAATCCTAGCTCGTAGTAACAAACAAAGTGATCCATCATTAGAGCATGGTCCTTGTTTGGAACTTGTGGTAGCTCCATCTACTACACTCAAAGATTCTTCTCTTGCATATTGTCAACCTTCCCAAAAAAATGTTGAGCAAGATTGGAAGGTAGATGACCTACTTGATTAGCTTCATTCATGTTGTATATTCTCTCTCTCACCTCTCTTGCTTGTTTGTAACCTTCTTCTATTTGTTGTACCTAGTGTTTTCTACTTGAGGACAATGCAAAGTCTTGAGATCTATTTTGGTCTCTGCCATGTTGACTAAAAAGACACATGTGTCATTCTTCCATGGCGGTTCTATTTTCTTTAGGGGATGAATCAGATAATACAATGCAAATATTCTTTATCATAAGAGCATACTAACCCCAAACTTAAGTAGAACCCTAATGTGTTTCGTGTTTGTGATCATTTTACTTGGACTTGTCCTTTCTTGGGGGTATCTCATTATGATAGCATGATTGTGTTTCAAATTCATGCATTCTACCTTAAATAAATTTATCTTATTTTGGTGTACACAATCACTTTAACGTGGGGCCATACACTCTACTCAATATTTCTCTCTCTTACATATCTTGATACTCAAGTTACTTTGCAAACTTAGCCTTTTGCTTTGTGATTTTGTTATTTTTCTTTTCATGACTCATGGTAAGTGTACCTTATTAGGATAGTAGTCATGATTCCCTTTTCTCTATCCTTTTTGTGATGTCCTTTTAATCTTGATCTTGATATGAACCTTTGCACTTTACCAAGAGTATGCTTAGTCTCATACTCACACTAAAGTGGGTGATAAATGTTGTATCCTAAATTGTATTCCATTACAAATTTTTCCTCATTTTTGTCATCATCTTGGCATTTGTCTCCCAAGGCTTGATCGGAGACCTAATTTTGCTCATACCATGCATATTTGCCATATTTTTTACCCCTCCACTTCATTTACCCCTTTATTTTGGTGCTTGATTGGTTAGGACTAGGGCACTAGCACCCTAGTACCCTCAAGACCAGAACACCTAGTGCCTTGGTACTCCCAACTAGGACCCATATTTTGGCCCCTTAATAGTTATAAGATTTGGGCAGGAATCCTAACCTCATGTCGGCTCATGTCAGAAAATTAAGTTGATTTTCGATGGGAAAGTATGAAAGGAGGTCTACCCCTCTCATTTTGATATACATTCAATTCAAGAATTCAAGTTCAAGTGAGCAAATAATCAATCTTCTTTCAATCACTGGAGCAGAGATAAGGTCAAGATTTAAGAATTGGAGTTGACATTCATGTTCTATGTAATTGAAGACTTCATGAAACCCTAATTACATGTGGAGAGAAACAAAACTTCACAAGGAGGTATACTATTTGTGTTTCATTCATTATTCGACATCTCCTCAAAAGCAAAACATTTCCATTACTGCAATTCAATCATATTTCATTTTTATTTCAAGGTTAATTCCACTTAGGCAAACTTCTATTACCAACCTATTTCCTTTCCCTACTATGCATAGGAATAGGTAAAAAGTTGTGATCTTCAGAATTGGCTTTATTCACAGTGATGATTTGATCCCCCATTTGAGTGCGAAAACTATAGAGGACCAGAGAGACCATCACTCTGGTCCTAGCAAATCAAGAGCTCGTTTTAGGAACAAGTTCAAATACATATACATTTCTCAGATCAAGGTTCATGGATCAGATAGAGGCCTCACCTATTGAACCTAGGTTATATCACCTATATTCATGACATACTAAAAAATCCCCCCCTTTTTTTTAAATATTTCCCTAGAATCCTTTTTCTCCACCCCCTCCCAATACACAACCTAGACTAAAAGCCCCCTATTTGTGCTAAATATTGCATTTTTTCATAGCTCGAGTTAAAAACCCCCTTATTTTCACTGATAGGCAATGTACCCTCATTATTGGGATATTAAACCCTCCAATATGAATGCACATGATATGATATTGCCCACCCAGTGACACTCCCATGATGGCTCGATCCGATGACTGTAGCTTACTATCTATGTGTTTTTGCATCAATTCTAGGACATTTACCCTACTTTCATCATTTTAACAATTCAACTTAAACAAGGTAATCAATTTAAACTCTATTAAATCCAATAGAATTATCAACCCTTATCCTTGCTAGTTTGTGCCTAGATCCATTGGGTTTACTCCCCTCTTTTAATGTAATGGTAGCTAAGTCCCAAAGTTAGTGGTTTTCATATAACTAATTGTGGAAACCCTAATTTTTCACCATTACAATTCCATAATGTTGCCACGTTTTGATACCTTAGAGATTCAGGATTCATAAGGAGAAGAGAGGAAACAAAGGCTAATCAGCTTGCCACATCACCCAAAATGAGTAAAGGATTTAGTGGAGCTAACTATTGCTTCACATGGTTCAACCTTTAGTGCTGAGAATTATTGCAATAGAATAATCATGGAGGTGCAGCCGATGTTTCACAAAATGTGTGATAAACTATTCATGATGAGAAGATATTGTTAGTGAAGATGGTTGCAATGGTAATCAAGGTGTTCTTTCCATGTGTTATTGTGTGGGAATATTTATGTTTTTAATTTTTTTTTAAAAACACATAGAAAATATATATTTTTTAAAAGGAATAATAATACATTAACCATCTTTTAACACAATACAACGCTAAGTAAATTTATTATGTAAAATAGGTGAATCATAATAATGTCTAGCAAAAGACTTAATCACAGCTCATAACAATCCTCTATGAGTTCCATAATGTCACTACTAACCAACACTTACTAACATGAATTATAAACCCCTAAGTTACTCTAATGAAGATAACTTTACTCCATCACATTATTCCAAATCCCATAAACATTCCTAATAGGATACATTGAGTTAACCTTATTAAATAAACACGTAATCATTAGCCACATTACTCATCATATAGAGGTTTATGTTAAGTTAATTTTAAACAACCAAATGAAATATTCCTATGATAATCTTTATCAAGAATAAGAACATACATATAACCTACATAAGTACATACACTTACAAGTTAACCATTAATACGAACGCATCTATCATAATAGTACTATTACAATCCTTTCCACTAGGACTATCCAATTACAAATATCCTTTTAAGTACAAACATACAATTACATATCCTTTTACATCACTCCTAGAAGATAAATATCAAATACAATTAAGATGGTAGAACAATCTATATTTGAATGTTAAAACACTAGAATATAAGATAAGATCCATCCAACTGCATACGAACCAGAATTCAAAAAAACCCAATGGATGGTAAACACTACCACCCAACCATGTGGAACCCACAAGTCCACTTGCATGTTGGAGACAGACATAAGGCCCCAAACAACAAGAACGAAGGATAGGGATAAAAGAATTGAACATACACCACAACCAAAGGCTTCTATAAAAGGTTTTCATGTTTTATTGAAAGGGATTCAAATTTCAAGAATTAGGAGTTAGCTATAAGACTTTTATGCTTTAAAAGATTTTTTTGTGATTCTCAAAATTTAATTTCAAGTAACGAATGAATGAGGAAGACATATGAGATTGTGCCTAGATTGCCTTTTCTTTGTGTTTGAAGCTTTGAAGTGAGTGTTTGAAATTTGTAAGTGAGCATTTTATGTTGTCTATGATTATATCTTATACAATTTCATTCATGGGATATAAATTTTGAATCATGTGTGCTTAATCTCTTTCATTGGCCTATATTGTTATGATTTGAAATCGCCATGTGAATCCAGTGGATCTGAATGAATAATATCTGAAAGTAGTGAAGAAATATGTATTTCTATTCAGCTTCAATAGATGCATCTAACAGGAAGATATGAATATTAAATTATGTGTTAGGTTGGCCTTATATGTTTTGTTCTCTTTATATCAATGAAGAGATAGTGGTATTATGTTCTCCAATCAATGAATTACATATTTTCTTCATCCCAATTCTTGTTTTTTGTCAAAATCTTGATATAGTCTTTTGGTATTTTGTCTTATTTTTTTTTTTCTATATAAGTTTTTCTCTCTTCCCCTTTTCTCTCCCAATAGTAAATGAAGATATGGTTTCTAAAATCGTGGAGGTTGTTTGGTGAAGCACATTAAGTCCCCCATTTACTAAACTTACCATAAGTCTATTTATGAGTAAAAATTCAAGGATCAATAGTTAATACAAGAGAAAGTTCAAGATGAAATCAATGAGGCCATAAATAAGACCTACAAAGAAATATAAAGGAAGAATAAAAATATCTAGAAATTTTATCATCATCCTTTGCAAACCTGAATTAATCAATAGGCAACAAAGTACCTTCACCTTCACCATCCATAGAGAAACCATCCACATCTGCCACCACTTCCCTAACGTACTCCATTAATGAGTTCCTATCTTAAGAAAATAAAATCAAACTTGTAGCCAATCTACACTTGTTATGGCTTATATTAGTTGGATTACAAGTTGATCTCTCTAATATTACAAGACTACAAAAGTTTAATTTGGGTTATATTTTTCACTAGACTACCTAAGATGACATTTTAAAGAAACATGAGGGTAATATGAAAAAAACAAAAGACATAATCGAGGATATCTAGACTAAATACCAAAAAATTCAAATAACTTAGACACAAATCAAACTCTTAGTAGATGGATAATTTTGGATAGATAATTACAAACAAAAAATATGCAACAAACAATTATTTTGAAACTAAAAAAATATTAAATAGATTAGAAGAGAAAGAAATGTGCCACTTGTCATTCAACATTGAATAAACATATCAATACTTTGAAAAAAAATGATTTCGGCACATTTTATTAGTTCTACATTAAATGGCCTATTGTTACAACAAAAATCAAAGGAAAAATAGATAAGACTAAAATACATATTATTTAGGTAGCAAATTTTCATGATGCTATGAGGGACATGGATAAGCAAACAACAAAAGCGGAAGCACTACATGAATAGTTTTAGTAGCTATAGGATCAATGAGAGTAGACAAAGCATAAATTCCAACATTTCAAGGAGGGTGTAAGTGTGATATTAGAACATATAATATGCCTACTTAAAGATACACAAATTTTGCATAGTAGATCCAAATCTGCACCACCCCATTGTAAGCTAAGAGACTACTCAAACAAATTCATGTTTAGAATCAACTCCTCCAACAAGCTAAAGTCTAATGTGATAGCACATTTTCCCACTTGAAGGAAATTTTTAAAGCTATATCTCCCACTAACTAGCAAAATAAAGGCATTTTGAAAAAGAAACATAGTTTTGAAAGGAGGGATGATGTTAGTAGGGAATATACTGGTGAATATAATAGAGTTGAAGATCTTATTACAAACCACCATAACAGGTATGTGGAGCTCTTGGATTTAAAGACACCCCTCAAAGGAGTCATAAATTATACAGGACACATTTGGGAATCTATATGTATACGATAAAACATTATGTAACATATTTAGGGAATATGCAATAGAGAGAAGAGATAGATAATGCATAACACAGAAGAACACAAGATAAGGCGAATCCTGTGAAGACAATATGAATACTAGAATGATAATGATATATATTCTAGTAATGTAAGGAAATTCATTAATGAGCATATGTTATGATATGAAGGTTATTTAATTGTGTTTATATGTTATTTGATTATATTGTCTATTCCACATTATACCTTAACCTACTATCCCTCTTCTACTACTAATTTTTAGATATGAATACAACCAATTGAAAATACGTGGGACTTAGAACCCTAATCTATGATCTCCCACTTTTTTTTATAACAAAGGGTTATTCAAAACTTTTCAAATCTTTATAACAATTACAGAAACTAAATATAAGTATCATTCATACCACAAGAGAGTGATTTATGCAAGGAAAAGATTTTCGAGGGAAAAAATTTCACACTCCTAAATCTGTCCAACATATTATTTAGAAATGGATAAGAAATTTCTTGTAAGAGTGTCACAAACCAAATATTTGGGAGCAACTCCATATTTATCAAACTCTCAAACACAACACAATATGGTATAATATACATTTCTAATATAAATCCATTATAAAACAGATTTGCATTCTAGGATAAGAAAAATCAACATAATCTATGACATCATATAACATAAATTTGCTTAAGTAGATTCCATGAATGAGGGGTATATAAGATAAATTTTTATATGGATATCTATCTAACTAAATAAATTGCATTTTTTATTTATTTATTAGGTTGAAAATTGTTGCCTACCATGGAAGTAGTGGGCAAACTATAGATTCATTTGATCTCATGATCATTAAAGAAGAACTCATCATAGTTGACATTTAATGTTTAAATATTAAAATATCAAAATTTAAAATACATTTCAATGGTTACAAATAAAACTATTAAAAAAGTAATAGATAAGAATTTGATAGTTAATATGTTTTTGGAATAATGATATATGAAATTTTCAATATTAAAATTAGTAAGTATGAATGTGAAAAATAAAAAATTTAAAATAAAATAACTCTTAACTAATATAGCCACTACAGACATAAGTGTAGCAGTCGACTGAGGGAGGGTTTCCACTCTGAAATTTGAAATTTGTGATCATAATGGTCCAATTGTGATCAACATAAGAGCCCAATCAAAATTTAAACCTTTCTCACAAAAATGCTATTATTATACCATTAATGACCATTAAACTGCTTTAATTACTGAGTATATAATATTTTTTACTTTTAAAATAACAAGAAATTATTAGGTCAAAGTCTCTTATATCGTCGTCTCATGTGCTTGAGAATGGAAAAAGTATGTTATAATCAGTGAACAAGCAATTTGCAGAATATATATGAGACCAGTTCACTTGGCAGAGGTCTGTGATTTCCACTCTATAATAATTTGTAAAAGATATAAATATAAGCCTTAGAATTATATCACAAAAGCACTGTGGACTTTCTATTGTGTACATTTAATGGTAACACGCCTTTTAAGAAAAACAATTTTAACAAGCAATTGGATTTGCATTCCATAAATTAGGTAATGAATCAAAATAAAAAGAGATTGTAACTGGCAATTTCCGAACCATGGATAATTCATTTAATTTTATTGTGAGCTATTGAATTTTGAATAGCACCACCAGAATCCCTAAAAGTTGCATGATATGTGCATGGTTTTAGCTGTGTAGCATGTGCAAAAGCTTTCATTAGATATACCAGATAATATTGTATATAAGGTATTATGAAATGTCTGAGTTATGATTGGCTGATATATTGGTTGTGATATTATTTGAATATAGAGTACAATAGTTAGAGTTCCGGGCTAATTGGATACATCAAATTATGTTTTGTTGTTTATAGTAAATATAAATGTGTAATAATTAAATAAAATGTTAAATTAATAGAAGGTATTTTAGGATTTTGTATATCTGTTTGTTGTTTTGGATTTTTTATTTTTTTTGATTGATCATTGAGTACGATTTCAAATATAAAGCAAAATTACGTAATTGAATTTAAAATCTCTTGTGTAGTGAGTTGTAAAACGTTTGGATTTGATCATGTATTGAGTTATCTTGTACAAACAGGTCACATCGAATTGGAAAGATCTGGTTGTCAATGCTTCAAGATCAAATTATGAATCCCAACATCAATGGGGAGTATGTTGACAAGCGATGTTGGAGTCTCACTATCGTTCAACCCAACATTACCACCATGGAGTTCATACTTGTCGTTAGCACATCCTTGCTTGTTATGTGAGAATCTTCAAACTGTGAAAATTTAAATGCTCAGAGCTGAAAACATCTTAATCTGAATTTTTGTTATAGGCACAACAATAACCACCCTATTCCCTTACTTTTATCATAAATTATACATTTTTTATTTTCAAAGACAACTTTATAATTCTTCTCACAAATTATGCTTCAATTGTAGGGTGTAATAAATGTCTTGAACACTCTTTACACCTTCTAGACTTCCATGAACTATGCAGCAATCTCCAGTGGTTTGTCATCACCGAGTTGGATCTTGAATTCAAAGTTTTCATCCATTCTTGAAAACAACTTCTGCTGCAGCATCATCTGCCAACAAAACCATTATGTACTAATTTTGTGGACTCTGAGAACTCATGGCTTCCACAACATTAAATTCTTAATTTAAATATAATTAAAGAGGTTAGTTAGTTTTCCCGCAAACTTTGCAGCATATTAGTTTATAAATGACAATTATATTGAATATAACAAATAATTGACACACGTAGTGATAGATAATGGAATGTAGTTAGAAATGTTGATAACAAAAATTAGAACACAGAATACAGTGACCACCTATTATCATAAACTGTCAAAATATAATATCTTTGACAAATTAAATGATTTTGAATTTAAGTTTTATCAAAACTTATTACCTGTAAACATTTTACAACCTCTGTTCAATTTAATGCTTAAAATATATATACAATCCACACATCAATTTCTATGTCTGGAGTACAATTTTGAGACTAGAAGTAAGCTGAACTCATAAGTTGAGTGATTCCGAGATTTCCCCAAATCACTTCTGTGATGTTAAGGATGATCTTTCTCCCTAATCCAGTGAAGTGTCTAGAGAAACTCCAGGTGTCCTCAACAACAGTAATATTAGTCAGATTTAACTCCACGCCAACTGCTTGCACAGAATTACAATAGTTATATGGTATTTATAAAATCTAGAATGAACTAAAGGTTAAAACAAGGTTTGAGAGGATTCGTACGGTTCAAAATGTGCAACACAGACTTCATTCCAGGCCACAATTGTGGCAAAATGCATTGAATGTGAACAAAGACCTCCATTTATGTGGAATCAAGGCCAATAGTGTCCAGAAAATTGTGAAAAAATAATACGAATTGTCCAGAATATTATGAAAAATATCCCAACGTACGAAAGAACATCTATCTTTTATATTTCTTTGTAGCTGGCAAGAATCGTACGGGTTGACGGACTAGGCCGTGCAAGATAGTGTTGTCCGTATCGTTCTCAAAATTAAAGCGACTATCATGATAACATCCTCATCCTCATTTCTCATATGTCGACTTCATCTCACATCCAAAATATCTGCGAAAAATTCTTTAGTGATGTATGCTTAAATATGGGCTCGATTAAATCTTTCTCAATTGTAACCTTTATCATGATATTCCTCATACTCATTTCTCATTAGTCGACTTCATTTCACATCCAAAATATCACGGAGTCACATCTATCAAAAAAATTCTTTATTGATGTGTATGGAGGTAGTGGATTGAAGTATGTTTAAAAAAAGGCGATTAATGGAATCATTTTTGTGACCTAAAACGTTGATGCTTAAACCTTTCTCAATTGTAACCTTTATTGTACAATTGTTTTATTATTATTAAACAAAAACACCTTTTTAGTTTTGAGAAATATTGTTTAAAGTAAAAAGTTGATTAAGTGTGTCATGTTTTATCAAGATTTAAATATGTCACTTTTCAGTTGAATTTATTGACTTATGTTTTATAGATAGTGACACAATAATTCATTTCTTTTTTTTTCATTTTTTTTTTTTTCAATAAAAGTGGACATGCCACTAAACTAGTTTTTATTAATATAATCAATTTTTGTTTTACAACGGGTTCAAAAGGGCATATCGGCAGGAAAGAACCCGCAAGAAAACCTCTGGTCGCGACCCTAAAAAGCAAAAACTAAAATAACCTGAATACCCCATATACAATATCAGCCCCATAGGGCAAGATACCACAAAATTTGAAACTGCAGATGAGCAACCTCATAACGAATAACCAGGCCGCACCAATTCTTCTCAAGATCCCAAAAAATTCAAATAGTTCATGAGATGTAATCTGCATCAAAAAGAAAGATGAAACCAAAAAATACTTGCATTATATAATCAAGTCAAAAACCAAGAGCTTGAGCTCTCATCTGGAGGTTCCTGTCCTCTCTTAAAGAAGGGACAATTTGTAAGGGGAATTTCAATCTTGGAGGCGCTAAAATCAAAAAACAATGTGAGAGCATCGAATGTAAAGCCATAAACAAATCCAAAGCCTTATCCACCATCTGAGGTGAAACCCAATCTAGCAAGCTTTCAAATGATTTCAAAGTATCTCCCATTCTATCATAGATTAAACCCATTCTCATTTCAAACAGTAACTCCCCACACCACCCATTACCTAGTAGGTCAGAACGAGGAAGAAAGCCACCATAGTAAAAAGACCCCAGCTCAAAATGATAGTTATCCAATGTAGGCCTAACAAGCTCCCAAGTGCATACCGAAGGAAGTATGAAAGTGGAAACCAAGAATTGGAGGAAATCCTCATCATACAAAATGTCATAACAAATAATAAGAAATTGAGATAAAATCTCAGAGCTAGAAAAATTAGAACCAGTCTACAACCAGAGACTTCCCACCAACCTACGTACCTCATAATCCACTTGAGGAGAAAACAAATTAAAAACTTTACCAAGCATCTCAGAATTATCTCCCATATCCTCATTTGAGACCGCGACAATCTACTATAACCCCGTATCTTAATAGAGCATAAACATTTGATAATTCCTAGAAGGTCATCTATCTTAGTGTTGTTTCATCTCAAGTGTGCTTAACTATGAAGTACCTCTAAATATCAAGTTCAATTTAACTTGCTATTCTAATTGCAAAATCTTTAACAAGCATTGTTTCTTATAGAACATTTCTTATAGAGCCCGCCACTTTTTTCATAATCAACTAGATAGTAATGGGTCAATGAGTTTGACTAAAAATATAAAAATTATCATCTTTATGAAACATTACATAATTTTAAATTATGCAAAAACATTATGTACTTACAAATGAAAGAATGAAGGTTTTAAAAACAGATAGTAAATTATGTGGGTGCGATCTTTGAAAAAACTCTATTATTAAATGTGCTTAAGTTAGACTTACAACTGAATAGGATCACTCGAGAAGTCTTTATGTTCAACCACTGTGCATATCAGCCACCCAATTTTTTTTTTTAAAACTAAACCATTCATGTCCATGAGAAATGCCTGTCAAAAAATATAAATAAAAAAAGTTTAACCCTACAATCTGTATAATTGAATTGCATAATTTAACACACCAAACAAATATAGAATAAAATTAATAGAATTACCATGCTCAACTGTTTATCTTCAATTTAAATATATAAATGAATATACAAATTATATAATGCTCTTATTCTTTGGGAAACTCCACATCTCAGCATCTCCGAGAATTGGTGTAACCCTAATCAAATGATTATTTTAACCGAAGAAAGCAACACAAAACCAAATGTGAAATTCTTGAAAGCGATTTTACATTTTCCTTCTGATAAGTGTGGACGGTGGATCATAAATTTGATTCATATCAAACACAGAATATTATGAACGCACTCGAGAAGCTCTTTTTATCTTTTTCCTTTTCTTTGGAATTATCCCTAGTGCTCAGGAATGACCGGCTTGTACGGGGATGATGAGGGACAAGACCGTGCTCCATAGTGTCCATTGCAGGATTCCATGGCCTGTGCTCCTCATATTTGGTAAGTGGACGTCATTTAACTTTCAAAATATCTGCTTCGATATATCTATGTCACAACTGACCAAAATTCATTACTGAAGTGTACGAAGATTGATGATCTAAGTATTCTAAAAGAAATCTTTATTAAACTATTTTCAGTTCAAATTCTTTCGTAAACCAACCTTGCTAGTTTTCAAAATATCTTGTTATTTAACCTTAAGGGATTACGGTTGACATTGAAATAAATTCTACGATCTCTTCTTCCAATTCCTTATAATCGATTCCATTTCTCTTTTGACCATCTCCTCGTATCGCATCTCATTCTTCATTTTCATCAACTCATCAAATGATCATCTTGACTCATCTGACTCATCATAGTCATCTCAAAAATTTATATCAGATTGATGGTGATAAGGATCTTGTTTATCAAGTGGGGCATGAAACTGATCACTTCGATGCCATCATTACTAGCAAGGTTTCAGCAAGCTTCCACCACAGATCTATGCCCTTGGGATGAACAATCACTACAAAAGGCTATCCCATCATCCTTCTACATATATATATTGGTTCCACTTATGTTACCTTTGACAAGAGATATCCATTATATCCCCCATCCACATCTCCCTCTTGTCCACCACCCACATATCCGTCACATCCAACATCTATGCCTCCATGTTATTCCCTATCCCATATCATTCAACATTAATCATTTTTTTATACCCCACAACCTCTACTCGTTATCCAAACCTATTGTAGTTTTGTAATTTTTTGTCACTTATAATTTTACACTAGGTTTAGTACTCATTTTGGTGAATATGTTTGATTATGTGTAAATGTTTTTATCTCAAGTTTTGATTAGAAATTTTGGTTAAATCTCATAGTTCCTTTCCATTTGAATTATAAATTTTTCTAGTACTCTAGCATCCAATGCTAGTGTCTTGAGTAAAATTTGAAAAACATTCAAATTTAAATGTCACCAATGAGTCATTTACAAAGATGACCTTGTTGTCAGCCTAAACTTGAATGGTGTTGTGAAAAGGTGCTAGTTAAATATAGATGTAACTCATTCTCTCCCTCACAAAGTCTCTAACAATCTAACAAATTAAGATCAATCAAGCTAAGAACTCTAAGGCAATTATGAAGAGATCAGCTATCACTTGCACACTATGATCTATAATAAAGCATTATTTTTGATTTATTGTTATTACCATGTTATGTACTAATAGTGGAAAAAAATTGAAGATAACCACATCATCACCTAGTGGGAGATCCAATCAATAGTTTCATATCTGAGGCAACAATGTCATTTCAACATTCATGTTATTTATTTTGTCTTTACTCCCCATAGAGTACACACTCCTTCTCATCATCATCATCACTGTTGTTGTGGAGGTACGAACACCAATATGGGTTTGACCAAGGAAATCCCCTATACAACACAAACTTTTCCCCCTCTTTCATGTGAATAGACATAGATCCTAGAGATTATGACTACGACATTGCTACAAATGGACAAAGTGGATTGTGGTAGAGATTGTAAGCCTTTAGAATGCAAAAAACTAGAGACTGTTAGCAATAACCAAGAAGGAAGACTGAGGAGGGAAGGGGGGATGAATATGTTAGCAATTTGGAGGAATTGATTATGTGTTTCATTGATGTTTTGTCATTGATGGAAACACTGACTGTTTTGGTTGTTTAGCGGTTTCCAGTTGGTTCGGGTAGAGTGGTTGGATTATGATGTTGATCTGGAGATCTTCTCCGGTATGTTCCGGTTTGTGGAATTGATTTGGATTGGTTATTCATGTATTTTGATGCGTATTACATTCAGTTGGTTCAGGATTTGATGACTCACAACATATCATTTGTTCTAGTAAGCCTTTTGGTTATTGATAAGGGTTTTACCAGCAACACTTTGTTGAAGATCTTTTGATGAATCTAATAAGTGGTGTTGGTGTAGCTTCTGTAAGGTTATCGGGATGCTGATGGTTATCATGTTCGTGTTCCAATTATTTGTGGTGTTTCATTTGGCTTATGGCGACCTATTATGGGTCTGGTGTTATTCAGATAGGTTATGGACTGGTTTATGCAACATGTGGGTTGATTCTTTCGATGCGTTACCGATTGGATTTATTGATTGGATTTATTTGTTTTGCTCCCAGGCCAACTTGGTTGATCATTCGATTGCGGGTTCAAGTTATGAATTTATTTTATTATCTCTTAGGCAGCCGACATAATTGTTTAGGTCCCAAATTGGTATAAATATGATGTAATATCTCTTTGTAGATCATGTATGGTATGGGATATAGGATTATCTGTGTGCGAATAATGTTATAATCATATGTAGATGTTTTGGTCGATCATAGGTGATCAAATTGGGTTTATGAAAGACTTTTAAGGCCTGCAGTATTGAGCTTAACTGGAACTATACTCAGGCATAGGAGATGTTATTCTTCCAGTTCAATCTTCATTCTGGATTGTAGTCTGATGTTTTCTGTAGTCAGTGAGGCTTCTTTTGTGAGGAGCAGTGTGCTCTAGGCTATTTGCCTTCCTGCATGTGCAGGCCCGTTATTGTAATATTTATTCATTCGATCAGTGGATAGATATTGTGGGTCTCCAATCCCACCATGGTTTTTCCTCTTTGAGGTTTTCCACATATAAATATGTGGTGTTATGGTGTTCATCTTTGTGGTTACATCGTTTCTTATTGTTATATGATTTTATGTTTACTGGTTCCTAAGTTGTTGTGTTAATAAGGTTAAATTTCTCCATTTCGTTAGAACATTGATTCATCCCCCCTCTCAGTGTTCTTGGATTCCAACAATTGGTATCAGAGCCTGGTGCCTTGGAGTAAGTCTAATAGCTTGAGGAAGATCCCATTGGCAATATGGAGGAATTGATTATGTGTTGCATTGATGTTTTATCATTGATGTCAACACTAGCTATTATGGTTGGTTACCGACAGACAGGTTTTGGTTACCGGTAGAAGATCTCATTTTACCCGTAAGGGTTTAAGGTTTTACCGACAAAGCTTTTACTGAGAATATTTGACAGGATGAACAAGTGGTGTTGTTGCGGCTTCTAGATGGAATTCAGGATGCAGAAGGTGATCCTTGATCGTGCCTCGACTGACTGGAGATATTGCTTTGGTGTGGTGGACCCAGACTAGGTCTAGTACCTATCTAGGTTATGGACCGATATCATGTTAACATGTTCTCTACATGTTAGCGGGATGTTTTATGGATTGGTTAATGTAGTTTTGGTCTTAAGCCGACATGGCATATCATTGTAATATGCATGTATGTAATGATCTTATTGTAATATCTTTTAGGTGGCCGACCTAATTGGTTTAGGCCTTAGGGTTTGTATAAATTGATGTAAGATCTCATTGTAGATCGTGTGTTGTGGTCGTGGAATGAAATATCTGTTAGGTCTTGAAGACAACTGAGAGGGGGGGGTGAATCAGTTGTCTAATAAATTCAAACCAAAAACAACTTAAGCAACCTTAATGCTTAATATCGGTAAATCAGACTTTGTGTCGGTAGACAGTTTATCAGTTAATTACAATACCGATAAAGATTAATGCAAGAAACAGAAAGACAATAACATCCACAACACATAACACCAATATTTGTATGTGGAAACCCTGTAAGGGGAAAAACCATGGTTGGAAACCTTACCCACAATCAGATAATACTACTACAGATAGTATATGTATACAAATGGGGTTTGCACATGCAGAAAGGTCAAGCACCTAGAGCTCACTACTCAAACACAAATAAGAGTCACAGTGACTACAATTGGATGGTCAAATCCAATAATGATGTACTACTCAAAATAACATCTTCATATGCTGGATTCAGTACCGGTGTAGTTCTGATTGCCTTCACAAAAACTTTGTTTCACCTTCAAATGATGTCTACGTGTATAGCTCTGCTTATTCTCGCATATAGATTCTTGTAATTCTTTTTCCCAATCGCATATCGATCTTACAAATAAGATCTTACATATATACCATAACCTAAGACCAATTTTAGTAGGTCGGCTCTAAAAGATATTACAATAAAATAATTACAAGTAAATCAATAACTGATGCAATATCCAATTCAACATGTCGGCTTAATACATTTACAATAACAATGAAATCATCTCCAAAGTGTGTCGTGCTGATCTGGAAAAGATAAGCCTGTCGGTGCATAACCTGGACCTATTTGCCGGTAACAGCAAATATGCAAATACAAATATACCAATGAGCAATTCTCCAAGACAAAGTGTCCAAACAATGTCTTTGACATAACTAGATGTTTTCCATGTCATTCCAAGTGCCAGTGAACAATATATCCAACCGGTGTACCAGATACCAGTGACTGTGCATAAGTCACTTGCTTGCCGATGAACATTGTCAATTCTCCAAAGTGCTAGAGTTGATAAGTGTTGATAGGTGTTGACATCAATGACAAAACCATATCAAAATACCAACAATCTCCCCCTTTGGAATTGATGGCAACACAAGATGGAAAAACCATGAAAGTGCCAAAACAGAAATGCCAAATCCCAAAAACCAACAATCTCCCAAAAGAGATCACAACCAAAGATCAAAATTCAGATACAGAGAGTAATCAATCTCTCCGAAGGTAACAATCTCTCCCAAGGTAACAATCTCTCCCCCTGAGAGTAGCATGTGATTTCCTTGTGTTTTTCCATATCAATCTCTCCTCCTTTGACATCAAATGCCAAAGTTAATACAGAAGCCAGGTTCAAAATACAAAATACCAACCAGTTCAGTATGCTAGCTACTTCCCCTGAGAAGTAGCTCTCCTCATCAAAGCCAGAGTAAAATATTTCTTTGTTAATTCTGTCGGTTGATGACAAACATCAACTGTCTAAGTCTCTACTGATGGGGGTATGACCCCAAGCTGGTCTCTGAGATATTCAAAAGTCTCCTTAGGCAAAGGCTTAGTGAAAATATCTGCAATCTTCTCTTTAGTATTCACATAAACCAATTTTACTTCTTTTGCTTCAACATTCTCTTTCAGAAAATTCAGTTTGATAGAAACATGTTTAGTTTTAGAATGTAATACGAGATTCTTAGATATATCAATTGTTGCAGTGTTATCACAATAGATAGTTATAGGTTCCTTGCATTTTACCTTTATGTCCTTCAACATTTTCTTAAGCCATAATACCTGTGTACAATTAGTTGTTGCTGCAACATATTCTAATTCTATCGTTGATAAAGATGTACAACTTTGTTTCTTACTCAACCAAGAAATTAATCTGCATCCAAGAAAAAATGCTCCGCTGGTGGTGCTTTTTCTGTCATCCACATCTGTTGCCCAATTTGCATCTGTATATGCACATAATTCAAAGTTTTCATCTCTAGGATACCATAAACCAAGATTTGTAGTGCCTTGTAAGTACCGGAAAATCCTTTTTACTGCTGATTCATGATTTTCTCGAGGATTACTCTGAAATCTTTAAATAATACATACTGCATTCATAATATCAGGTCTTGTTTGTATCAAATATAGTAGGTCTCCTATCATAGACTTGTACCTAGTCAGATTAATAGGTGTAGATTCATCTCTTAGTGATAATTTGTCATTTGTAGTCATAGGAGTGCTTATCGGTTTAGAGTTCTCCATCCCAAATTTCTTAAGTAACTCCTTCAAGTACTTGGATTGACTTAAGAATATACCTTTATCAGTCTGTGAAATCTGCAATCCTAAAATGAATTTTATTTCTCCAATCATAGACATTTCAAATTCTTATTGCATTTCAATAGAAAATTCTTTACATAATCCATCTTCTCCTACAAAGATTATATCAACAAAAACTTCTATAACCAAGATTTCATCATTAGTCACTTTATAGTATAAGTTTCTATCAGCATTACCTTTAGAAAAACCAATCTTCAAAAGATATTTATCCAATCTAGCATACCAAGCTCTTGGAGCTTGCTTCAACCACTACAAAGCTTTCCTTAACCTGCAAACCATATCTTTGTTATCTGTTAAAGAAAATCCATCAGGTTGCTCAATGTAAACTTCTTCTTCAAAATCTCCATTCAAAAATGCACATTTTTTATATTCACTATCGTGGAATCTGGAGGTGTCCTTGCCGAAGCAAGAGTAATCCCCCAGTGTGTACAACCCACTCACAAGGTAGCAACACACAGAGAGTTAACACAGCCGGGGACTCGAACTCAAGACCATGGGGAGCATACCCACGCCTTAAGTTGCGATCCACGACTGGGTGAGCTAGGGCCGAAGCCCCAAAATGCACATTTAATATCCATTTGATATACTTTGTAGTTCTTTTGTGCTGCAAAAGCCAAGAATAATCTGACTACCACAATTCTAGCTACTGGTGCAAAGGTTTCATTATAATCAATTCCTTCTTTTTGTGAATATCCCTTACACACTAATCTTGCTTTATTTCTAATTACCTTACCATCTTCATTAAGTTTATTTCTGAATACCCATTTAGTTCCAATTACATTTTTGTCTTTAGGCCGGGGAACTAATGTCCATGTGTTATTCTTCTCAATTTGTTCTAATTCTTTTTCCATAGCTTTAATCTAGTGCTTATCTTCACATGCCTCATTAACTGATGATGGTTCAATTTGAAAAATAAGACATACATCTTCATTTTCCAGTCTTCCTCTTGTCATAACTCCTTGATACTTGTTCCCAATTATCTGATTTTTAGAGTGATTCAGTCTTACATACCGGGGTGTCTTTGTTTGTTGTTGTTCCTCAGTTACAGTGGAATTTTTAGATGATAACGATGTAACTGGATCTTCATTTTGTAGTGGTGGATTCAATGTAGGTTCATTTGTTAGTATCTCTATTGCCAGTTCAGAGTCTATATACCTTGAAGTTCCTCTAAACTATTCATCAATCTTCACATTTGTACTCTCAACAATTTTCTACAATCTTTTGTTAAAACATCTATATGCCTTGCTCTTAGATGAATAACCATAAATATTCCTTCATCACTTCTAGGATCAAATTTGCCAATATACTCATCTCTTCTAATATAGAATTTACTTCCAAATATTCTGAAATATTTAAGAGTACGAGTGATACCAAACCATAGTTCATGAGGGGTCTTACCGGTTTCTCCTTTGATGTGATCTTTGTTGAATGTATAGACTGCTGTGGTTACTGCCTCTCTCCAATATACATGTGGTAGATTTGCTTCTGATAACATACTTCTAGCTGCATCCAAGATAGTTCTATTCTTTCTTTCTACAACTCCATTTTGTTGTGGTGTCTGGGGTGCTAATAATTGTCTTTTGATTCCATGTACTTCACCAAATGCATGAAATTCCTTACATATGAATTCACCTCCTTGATCTGATCTCAAACATTTGATTTTCTTACCGGTTTCATTTTCTACCATTGCCTTGAATAGTTTAAATTTCCCAAGTGCTTCTGATTTTTCTCTGAGAAAAGTAACCAAACACATTCTAGAATAGTTATCAATGATTAGCATGAAATATCTATCACCTTGTAAGCTTTTAGTTCTTTATTCTTCTTAAATCTGTATCTCTGATATTCAGGGTTAGGATTGTATGTTCTTCTAGCTTCTTCTCTTAGTCTAGCATGTGTATCAGGGCATCTTGAAGCCATATGACCAATCTTATTACAGTTAAAACATTTAAAGGGTGCTTTACCTTCACACTTACTTCCAACTAGACCTTTAGGCATTTTTCTTGCAAATAGTGCTTCAAGTTCTTCATTTTCTCTCCTACTTTCCTCAAGTTCTCTTGCATAAAAGGCTTTTTAGTCAGATTTGTGAAATGATGGTGCAGATGATGTTGATGCCTTAAAAGCTAAATCTATCTTTATAGTAGCAATAGGACCAAATTCCTCAATTTCAAAAGCTGAAATTTTTCCAATCAATGTATCCCTAGTTACTGATGTATTAGGCATTGTTCTCAACTCATTTATAGCAATTACTTTCATTTTATATGCTGGTGGCAATCCTCTTGAAACTTTTGAAACAATTTCATCTCCACTTAAGGTTCCTCCACAACATTTAATACCCAAAACAATTTAATTTACTCTTTCCATAAAAGCAGAAATCCTTTCATCTTCTTCCATTTTTAAATTTTCATACCTGACCCGGAAGCTTTCAAGTTTTGCAATTTTGACTGTGGAATCTCCTTCATTCAATGTTTTCAAATGATCCCAAATAGCTTTAGCAATAGACCCATCTGATAATCCCATGATTTGTTGATCTGATAATAAGCTCAAAAGTGTTTCTCTTGCTTTGGAATCATTTTCTTCATCTTTTTCTAAGGTAGGTGGATTAGGCTGACTAGATGTAGGAGTAGTATAGCCATTCTTTGTAACATCCTAGATGTCCTTTTCAAGGAAATTCAAATGTCTCTCCATCCTGATCTTCCATATGCCATAATTGGTTCAATCAAGTTTAGGACTGTCCTTCCTAAAATAGTTAGTAGACTTTGGATTTCCTCAAGCTGTTAAACTTCTACAAAAAGAGGACTAAGCTCTGATACCAATTGTTAGGTCTCGGAGACAACTGAGAGGGGGGGATGAATCAGTTGTCTAATAAATTCAAACCAAAAACAACTTAACCAACCTTAATGCTTAATACCGGTAAATTAGACTTTGTGTTGGTGGACAGTTTATCAGTTAATTACAGTATCGGTAAAGATTAATGCATAAAACAGAAAGACAATAACATCCACAACACATAACACCAATATTTGTACGTGGAAACCCTATAAGAGGAAAAACTAGGGTGGGAAACCTTAACCACAATCAGATGATACTACTATAGATAGTATATGTATACAAATGGAGTTTGCACATGCAGAAAGGCCAAGCGCCTAGAGCTCATTTCTCAAACACAAATAAGAGTCACACTAACTACAATTGGATGGTTAAATCCAATAATGATGTACTGCTCAAAATAGCATCTTCATATTTATAGATTCAGTACCAATGTAGTTCTTATTGCCTTCACAAAAACCTTGTTTCACCTTCAAATGATGTCTGTGTGTATAGCTCTCCTTATTCTCGCATATAGATTCTTGTAATTCTTTTTCCCAATCGCATATCGATCTTACAAATAAGATCTTACATATATACCATAACCTAAGACCAATTTTAGTAGGTCGGCTCTAAAAGATATTACAATAAAATAATTACAAGTAAATCAATAACCGATGCAATATCCGATTCAACATGTTAGCTTAATGCATTTACAATAACAATGAAATCATCTCGAAAGTGTGTCATGCTGATCTAGAAAAGATAAGCCTGCCGGTGCATAACTTGGACCCATTTGCCGGTAACAGCAAATATGCAAATACAAATATACCAATGAGCAATTCTCCAAGACAAAGTGTCCAAACAATGTCTTCGACATAACCAGATGTTTTCCATGTCATTCCAAGTGCCAGTGAACAATATATCCAACCGGTGTACCAGATACCGGTGACTGTGCATAAGTCACTTGCTTGCCGATGAACATTGTCAATTCTCCAAAGTGCCAGAGTTGATAAGTGTTGATAGGTGTTGACATCAATGACAAAACCATATCAAAATACCAACAATATCATATGCGAAGGAGATTTGGTTGATCATAGGTGATTGAATTGGGTTTAAGTAAGAGGTCAAAGTCCTTTGGTATTAAGCTTAAATGAGACTGTAATCAGGCATGGTAGATGCTATCTCTGGTACTTCATTCTTTTGGATTGTTGTCCAATTATCTTGAGGTGGTTATAACCTCACTGTTATCAATGAGACTCCTTTGTAATGAGCAGTTGGCTCTAGGCAGTGTGCCTTCTTGCATATGTAGGCCCCTTATTGTATCACATATTTTCTGCAAAAGTATCATCTGACTGTGGGTAGGATTCCCATCGTGGTTTTTCCCTTTACCGAGTTTTCCACATACAAATCATGGTGTTATGTGGTATGGTTGCATTGTGTTAATTCTCTATTTCATTCTTAAGTTTTATTGCTTACTGATATGTATTTCTGTTATTTTGGTATTCAATATTTATGTGCTCCAGTTAAAGGTTATAAAGTGGTTTGATTAATATAATCTGTTGACAACTGATTCACCCCACCCCCCTCTCAGTTGTCCATCAGTTATCCTAGCAGATCCTGTATCCAAAATTTATGGAGATAATTTTGAGTAGCACTTGAAGACTATGATGTTGAAAGGTTGAGGAACATGACGTCACAAGTTGAGTTGAGATCTACAAAGGAACTCATTTTTACTCTACAAGATGGGTTGTCTACATCACAAGCTAGAAGGAAGGAACTTTTGCAAAATCAGGATGATGAAGAGAAGGATGCCCTTAAGGAACAATATCAGAAGCCGAGTCAGGAGAATACTGTCATGAAGAATGATCTGCAAGCTATAACCATGAGGATGTATAACGAGATTGAAGACCGAAAGAAGAAAGAAGAAAATCATGTTATATCTTTGAAAGTTAGATCCGAGGAATGCACTAGGTTGGTGCAATCATAGAACAATGAGCAGGAGTTGGAAAGATTGATAACAATCCTAAGAGGAGATCTGGATGCTGCAAATGAATACAAAGATAAGTTCAAGGTTAGTTTTGCTAATCTTGATGAATTATTGAAGGATCAAAGGGACACTGCAGACACTAGAGGTCTTGGATTTGAGCATGGTGAAAGCTTCGGTACTGCAAATGCAAATGAGACAATCGATCAAGAGAATCCACTGATCAACCAGAATTAGAGGTTATCGGTAAGGGAACCCAATGCACATAAATTCAATGGTAGATGTTTTGTTTGCAATAAATTTGGTCATATGGAAAGACATTGCAGAATTAGAGAAAATCAGGATAATAATGGAGTTCCCCATCAATGTTCAAATTGTAAGAAGTATGATCATAGGACAAAGGATTGTCAAATGAATGTAAAATGTCATGCATGTGGAAAGTTTGGACATATGGCTAATCAATGTAGGTCAAGGAATGATCAAGGATATAGTAAGGCAATTCAGAAGAACAATGTCACTTGTTATGCATGCAACAAAGTAGGACACATTTCTAAATTTTGCAGAATCAAGAACCTACCGATAGGAAGTGATAAATATAATGAAAAGGGGAAGCAGAAGGTTGATGACATTCGGAAGGAGCATGAGAAGAAATGGGTTAGGAAATATGAAGATCAACTGGGAGAATCAATTGCCCCAGATGTTCATTTGGCTGAAGGATATACCCTAGTTACTCAACTGACAGAGCAAAATGTTCCTGCACCAGCAAGAAACTCATCTGGCAACTAAGGCAATCGTCTTAGGGGTAGGCAAATTGATGACAGATGTTGCATTGCCCATGGTAGTGGTCTAAAAGCGCATTTTAGATGTTTGGAGAAGTTAGTTTGATGGTTAACCGACGAAGATTTTTTGGATCTTGGATCTGGTTTGGTTTACGAGTAAGTCACTTTATGATTTATGGTTTGATCATACACCTACAGTCAAGTATTTTAGAATATTTGGTAGTAAATGTTATGTTAAAAGAGATGATTCCATTGGAAAGTTTGATCCTAGATGTGATGAAGGAATATTTCTTGGTTATTCTAATGAAAGAAAAGCATATAGATGTTATAACAAAATATTGGAGATAATTGTGGAGAGACCAAATGTTAAGGTGGATGAGTAGAGTAGAAGTCAAATCAGAACTTATAATTGAGAATCGATAGTGGAAATGATCATCACTGAACTAGTAGCACCTGTACCGAAACACAATGTTGAACCAGTTACTCCAGCAGTATCATAAATTTCAACAGTAATTGAAGATCAAGATAGAGGAACATAAAATCAGAAGGCTCCTAGGTATGTAAGGTTGAATCATTCAGAAGATCATATAATTGGACAAGGAGAAGGTTGGCAGCTAATGAGGTATGCTTAATTTATTTAATTGTACCAGCATCAGTTATTGAAGCTTGTAAGGATGAATGTTGGATGTAAACTATAGAAGAAGAATTAGATTAGATAGAAAAGGGCAACACATGGACATGGATGTTATTGGAACTAGGCTTTTATTGGAACTAGGCTTGATTGGTTTTCAATGGATATTCTCAGAAGGAAGGAATTGATTATGTTGAATCCTTTCTCCGATAGCTAGGATTTTTTAGATATTTTCAAGGACTTTCAGGTATGGTTTTTGTTTTATGATGACTTTACACTATGAGCATATTCAGATGTGGATTGGGATAGAGATATAGGTAATCGGATAGGCTCATCTGGTGAAGATTTCTTTCTTGGAAAGAAACTTGTCTCATGGATTAGCAAGAAATAGTCATGTGCTTCTCTATCTACTAATGAAGCTGAGTATGTTGTTGTTGCTACTAACTGTGCACAAGTTCTATGGATGAAGTAAATGTTGAAGGATGTAAGGGTAGATTGTAATGAATCGATAGTTATTCATTGTGATAACTCTATAAGTCATCTCACTAGCCCCCTAGTCAGTGAGGCATTCAACTTTCCCTTGGGATACATGACAAGGCTTTCTCCTACCTCCCATGGATCTGGGTATATCTGGCGTTTGTAGTGGGCATTGATAGCTCAAGCTTTTCGTGCAATGGTAAACATACCTAACTAGTATCACAGTTGTTGGTCATGGGTTGAAATCCCACAAGTCTCGTTGAGGGGGGGATTGTAAATCATCTCTCTTCCCCCTAGTCACTAAGGTATTCAACTTGCCCTTGGGATTCGTGACAAGGCTTTCTCCCACCTACCGTGGACCTGGGTATATCTGGTGTTTGTAGCAAGCATTGATAGCTCGAGCTTTTGTTGCAACAACAAACATACCTAATTGTTGGCATTGGGTTGTCATTGATGTCAACCGGTATGGGATGACTACCGGTATGAGAGATGTATGTGCAACACTATCATGCAGGAGTACAGGTTGAGATATCTTTGATATCACTTTGTGTTGCAGGACACTAGTAAGGTAAGGAAGAGAATGTCATTCAGATGGATGACCACTGGTGTTACCGATACACAAGTTAGTGCCTGACTTGTGTGGATGAGGTAGATAGGCTACCAATATAGTGTATCATCGATAAGGAAATGATGCCAACTAGTAAGTGTTGTGTTGAGATGGAGACGTCAGATCAAACAAGTGAGTGGTTGTCAGCCTGCAAAGGTCATGACCAGTGTACAATAAGGATGAGTAAGCTGCTTAGCTATTGGTTGTAATCAAGAGGCAGAATGTTACATAAATCACATTAGCACCGGAGCAGAAGAATGAACAGGTCACCGATATGTTGTGAGGTTGCAGAATAGCAGGATTCCCACTGGATAAAGATGTAGTCATCATGAGAATCAATGGCTGATAGTGAATGTGCCCACACCGGTTCACAAGTGCATGTTTGAAGGTTTTCTTCACAAACAGGGAAGCCACATGAGTGCACTATAGGATTTAGATGACAAGGACTCACTCCCAGTGGTAAGTGGACCTTATCTCCTGTTATGCATAGTGTGCATCATATTCATGAGAGATAAGGAATATGTGCATAACCCAGGTTAGAAAGAGTGCTGACAGATTGTGTAATCCACTGGAAGAGAAGAAGTTTGCAAGGTTGATGATAGACTAGTTTGAGGGTTTAACAGATAGGGTTAGTAAACCAGTAGAAGATAAGAACCAGGTGAGTGTTTGGTCGGTGATTCTTGAACCGACACACCGATCCAAACTAGCACTTGGTCGACATGGATGCCACATGGAAGTCAAGGTGGCGAACTTGCATACAACAATAGATAGAATATACACTGATGAGGTAGTTGCAGAGTTGGTTGACATTAATGGAAGATCCCATGAGTGATGGGATGTGTTGTTGACATATTGCAGAAGTTTGCAGCTCGAGGTTTGAAGGACAACTGAGAGCTAGCTCAGAGTGATTGAGGAGATTGAGGTAGTAGAAGGAAACCACAAGACCAATCTTGGTGATTGACTAAGAAATCTGCCAATAGGGTAAAAAGCAAATTGCCAAACATAGATAGTTTGATCGAGAAGGAACGATAATGGTGGGATTGATTGATGAGTTACAGTTCATCAATCTAGGTGATCAAATCATATAGGATCTGATTGGATTTGGTGTGCCTTGAGGTTGATGAGGAAACCCTAACCGCCCATGTTTTTTAATTGGCTTTTGGCAGCAAAACCAGGTTATCAATAGGGTAGCCAAAATTATTGAAGGTTGTTGCTCAACAGAAGAAGATAGTGCTACTGCGAAGTGATTGAGTGTTACTTCTGCATGTGAGAGAAAATAAGTCAAGTACTCAATGAGTATCTAAGAAGAGACTAAGTGTGAGGGAGAACCAGGTTGAAGTGTTGAACTGGTAGCAGTGCAGAACTGGTAGTGTCCATACCGACAGAGAAGCAATGAAGGAAACTGCAGAGAAGGCAAACATAGAACTGGTAGATTAGTACCCGTAAAGAGTAGAGCAGTGAGCAGAAGATCTAGTAGAGCAGAATAGAGGTGAGGTGAACTAGTAGATTCTACCGAAAATGCAGCAGCAGAAGAGTGAACTCGTATAGTAGAGAAGGTGTCTCACTAGCAGAAGGAAGTTGTGTGCAAAGTTTTCAAAACTCTTTTATAACCAGGATATTACTTTTGTATTTTAATGTTTATTGTGATCATTGATTTGTAGCTCAATGTAGGGGTTATAGCTCCTTTGGGTTGTAGCCCATAAATCAGTGAGGGGTTGGTGCCTTAAATCAGGGGATGGTGCTCCTTGGGTTGGTGCCCTAAACATTGTAGTAGAGTTTTGATTGTGAGGCTAGATTGGAGCAGTAGACTCTAGCAGCATTGCTCACCGAGGTTTTTCTCATCTTGGGTTTTCCTTGTACATACTAGTGTTATGTGATGCCCTTTGTGTGTTTGCATTTGAGTTGATCTCCCCACTAATCGGTAATTCTATTTTGAGTCAGATCTAATAATCGGTTTGATCACATAGGATAGTTTAAGGGAAAAGTTTGAGAACCATTGATTCACCCCCCTCTCAGTGGTGCATTGTGTCTAATAATTGGTATCGAAGCATAGTTTCCGAGTTAGACGAGCTTTTTCCAGCTTGGGTAGATTCTGGCTTAAGGACATAATGGTATATTTAGTGTCAATCCCAGCTCCAGTGTTTAATGGCTCTAATTATTCCATTTGGAGTTGTAGAATGGAAGTTCACTTATCCTCTTTAGGGTATGATGTCTGGATGTCTGCTGTAAATGGTTGCCCTAGTAAAGTCAGTTCTCCCACCGATTTAGATGCAGAAACAAGAAACCAGTGCAATGAAATAGCTATGAAGGTTATTCTCTATGGGTTAATAGATGATGTCTCCTCATAGCTGGACAGATGTAAATCGACAAAAATATTATGGGAGAGATTGAAGAAGCTCTATGGAAATGAGCCCACTACTAATGAACTAACTTGTGATGATATGATGAGAAATGAATCTCATGTATATGTAGATAATGAAGCCAGATCTTCTAGCAACTGCATCAATGATGACGAACAAACCCATCTCTCCATGGCTCGAGAATCAAAAGATGAAAGGGACACTTCTAAAAATGATCATGCAGATCACTCCTACCGACAAGATGTGTTTGGGAGTGATAGTGAAGGTGAAGAAGAGGAAGAAGAAGTTGATCTTGAAAGAGATCTTGTGAATCCACTTGAAGAACTCAATAGAGTAAGAAAGGAATATAAGCTATTCAAGAATGCTTCTATAGTGGAGCAAAAATGATTGATCAAATTCCTTGAAGAATATGAGAAAAGCATCTAAGAGATGATGATTCACAAGGAAGACACCAGGGAGTGTCGATGTAGTGATCTATCTTTTAAGATATAGGTAACAGATAAAGAATATCAGAAGTTGGTTCAAGAAATGAAGATTCTCTGAAATGACCTTGACAAATGTCAAGATGAGCTCAAGGTAAGAATCCAGTTTGATGGTAGCAGTGACGCCTTGGACAAAATGTTGAAGAAGAAAAAGCATGCCAAGGAAACTGAAGGTTTAGGTAGTGGTGGTGGTGAATGCTCCTATAGCAAGAATGTCCCCCATAATGATATTTTGTTTGTCTCCTCAAATGGAGAAAACAAGGGACAAACCTTCATGGTAAAAAATTCTCCCCAGAAGAAGGTTGACCTAACCACAATTGGTGAAGACTTGCAGACAATAATGAGGACCGGTGCTGCAAGAAGAAGGAACAATACAGATCCCAAAGGAAAAGGGATGATGGGAGAAGTCAGCTTCACCTGAAGTAGGAACATGAGAAGAGAGCAAAGAGGACCTCCTACCAGAAGAAGTCAAAGGAATGCTACCACCCATAGAACAAAGCAAGTGTGGGAGAAAAAGAGATTAGATGAAAGAGTTGCACAGAATAGACAACCAAGGATCCATTCTCAAAGAAGTAGAAATGGAGATGCTAAATAGGTAAGATCTCCCCATGCATTGTAGAATAAATTTGTAAGTCATTTGCCATCCTTTATTAGTTAATGCTTTGCATAATGGCTATGGCCATAGGGAAGGAGAATGTAGAAAGACATCTAGAAAGAATAATATGGGATCTCATAGACATCATGCATATGAGCAAAATGTATCTAGGAGTAGATACATGCATGTACCCTCTCCTATTTATGCAAATATTGTTTATCATAACTGCAATGGTATTGGCCATATTATGTTTCATTGCAGGAAGAGGAACTTGTAGTCACATGGAGTCTGGAACAACAACTATGCTCTACAGAAAAGTGGATATAGAGCATATGGAAGTCAGAGGCCTGCATGGAACCAAAGGAGAAATGTCCTTGTAGGAGCATGAGGTCCACCGGTTCCAATTGCTAAACACAACAACATGACCAAACGAAGATGGTCAAACCTGTATGTTAAGAGATCCCCCAATCATGAAGTTGGGATGGATGTTGTATGCTACTATAGCACTACTTTTGACTATGAATCAGAATTAGGAAATGGAAGGACCCTTCAGCAGAAGAAGGAAAGACCTTCTCCCAAGCCTGAAAATGGGAAGAAGATTGACACGAAGCAGGTATAGAGGAAGAAGACCATGGACCGGCATTGTGCATTCAATGCATAAGTGATATCTCCTAAGGACTAAAGGAGATGTAAGATCTAAGGGGGATTAATACATTGAACTTACTATCCACCCCCTCAGTGGAAGAGAATAGATGGAAGAACAAGCTGTTGTCAGTATGAAAGAAGAAAATGAGATAATGAGTGTGTGTAGAGGCTGCCTTGACTACACACCTATAGATGAAAAGTTGGATCACTACTGCATGTGTCAATGGATGGAGATTAACAATTGGAATCAGATACAAGGTGACACAAAATGTCAGGAGTCACATGAAGGTTCTCTAGTGGTGATGATGGACCAGTGGAGGAAACTAGTATGTGCAGGATGTTACCGACATGAATGCTAACAGATACTTGCAGGTTATGTAAGACAATGAGGTTGGAAATCATTGCAATAGCCCCAATAGCATGGAATGTTAAGTTTATGTCTTAGGTGGTATTGGAAAATACCTGAATGATATATGTTGGCCAAGCGGTGGACCATGCAGGCATGCATGTCTTTGGGCCAATGGTTTAATTTATGGTATGGTGATGTCATTGTTTGGCATTATGTGGATTTAGGATCATGTCATAGGATATGGTGGATATAATGGAGCTAAAGATCATCAGATGATCACATATGCATAGCTCAACTGGTATATGGAGATGATTAGAGCCCTAGTATTGGACCTAATTGGAAATGAGGACCTGAGAAGTATGACTCGAGAGGAGTTCAAGTGGTTATAATGCAAGGCCGACATGCTTGAACTTGAAATTGTAAGTGTACTGATTGCCCATACTGTAGATGATGGAAATTACAGTAGGAATACCCAGGATAATTTCATGGTTATGGGTATCTACTTGTCATTTGGCTGGTTGTATTCATAGTACAATCACACTTGATTCTAAAGAAATTTGGGATCAAATGAAAAGCGAAGTAGTTTGACTAGCTAGTGAGTAGTATTCACTGACACTTCCCTCTGCAATTGAGTATTTTAACAAATGGTATAAAAATTGTATGCTCAATTGGTGTCTGTTGATGGTTGAGTCCTCCATCTCAAGTTTTGTGACTTGAGAAGATGTAATAATTTGTAACAAGTGGTATCAAATGAGGAGAGACATCCGGTAGAGAAAAAGGGGGAGAAAATTTTTTGTCAGTGCCTTGTAAATGCAAGGAGGAATGATACCCTAACAATGCCCTTTGCCATTGATGTCAAAGGGGGAGAAGGATTTTGTAATATACAACATACTACATATGTTGAGAATTAATGGATTAGAGATAGGGAGAGAAGGATTATCTAGTATGTCGAATACTACATGTGTTGACATCAAAGCTAAAGGGGAAGATTGTTGGCACTGGGTTGTCATTGATGTCAACCGGTATGGGATGACTACTGGTATGAGAGATGTATGTGCAACATTGTCATGCAGGAGTACAGGTTGAGATAACTTTCATATCACTTTGTGTTGCATGACACCGATAAGGTAAGGAAGAGAATGCAATTCAGATGGATGACCACTAGTGTTACCGATACACAAGTTAGTGCCTGAATTGTGTGGATGAGGTAGATAGGCTACCGGTATAGTGTATCACCAATAATGAAAGGATGTCAACTGGTAAGTGATGTGTTGACATGGAGAAATCAGATTTGTTAGTCCCAATCGGTGTTGAGAGGGGAGGGGTGAATCAACACTTTACAGGTTTTACACAATTAAAACTTTTAACTTAATTTATCACTAACTTAACATTCATTAACATAAATAACTATTGTAGAAGAATAACCTTGCATGAAAAGAAACACAATGACACCAATATTTATCTCATGGAAACCCAAATGGGAGAAAACCACGGTGTGAGTAGTAACTCATGAAATTTGTACTCTTCTGGAGTACGCCCGGTGAAGAGCCATCCCTATTAGGAGATTACAAAGACACTGTTAGGTTCCACCTGGTTAAGGGGTTTTTATCTAAGGCCTATTAGTGCCTTCACCCTGTTAAAGGTAGCCTTATCAAAAGGTCTTAAGATCATCAATTAAGATGACACCCGGTTAAAGGATTTTTACAATGGGACATATTAAAGTCCACCCTATTAAGGGATTTTAGCTGCAATGTTTAGAGAGAAACATAAAGATGATCTGCTAGAGTGGCTACTCATTGGCTTGATTAGATCACACTGAAGAATCACACTATGTCTACGTCGGTTGTGTCTATTTTGCACAAAATTGATTTCCTGAATACACCTTCAACTCTACCCTCTGATGATTTACTGATTGTTGGATTCCACACTGTCGGTCTTTTGTCACTCAGATCTGCACTCTCTTAAACTCCCCCTATGTAGACTTTTTCTTTTTCTAAATTCACCTTGACAACAACTGTCTCAAGAATGAGATATGTGAATTTATTGACCCTACTGTCTGTCACAAATGTTTCTCTCCAAAACATCTCATTCAAAATTCCATTAACATACCTTAAATCATGCCCCCAAAATCATTACATGAATCTCTGTCAAGACAGTCGAACATGTTGATAAGTTCATCAGTTACTGGAGAAGACTCTTGATTTAACTGAATGTTAACTGAATGTTACTAGTCTATCAGTTACAGACTCTTCTGGTGTACCGATCAAAATCTGTCTAGCTGGTTTCCTCCTATATACTAGTTTGTTCTTTGCTTAGCCGGTGGACCTCTTTTGTGTCAGTCTACTCACCACTACCCGATCTACTTAACCCTTGTCGGTCTACTTACTACTTCCCAGTCTACTCACTACTTGTCGGTCTACTTATTGCTTGCCGGTCTACTTACTGCTTATCGGTCTACTTACTACTTGCCGGTCTACTTACTGCTTTTCTGTCTACTCGCTATTTGTCGGTCTACTTACTACTCACCGCTACTCGGTCTAATTACTACTGATAGACTATGAACACTTAAGAGATAATGTTTCCAACAATGAAAACCATATCATTCACTAGTCATACAAAACTACATCAGAATGACAACAACCCCCCTTTGGCATTGGTGGTAAATACTACAAAATGCTACAAAATTGTGCCAATTCTGGCCCCTGATTCTAACCCTTATGACTCATAACTCACACTGTACAAGACTAAAAAGTTCACCCTTAATCCATCAATGGAAAAGACTATCAAAAATAATTTGTCAAAATAAAGGAAAAATCTCTTTGATGTTTTCTTGAGCCATATTCAAAGAAGATTCCCATGAAGATTGAACCTATTTCATGATGGTGAAGTGGCCATGTAAGACTACAGTGAAGACCTCCATATCGTCAACTGTCTTGCAGTCAAGTTCATTTATGAGGCAGTTTGCTTCTTTAATATTTAGTTGCATGAAATAAATAATAGGTACCAAATAGCACTGGAGCTCTAACAAACTCAGACTTCTTTTGTCGTCTTCATCTTTCAACCTTCTGATTTCATGATTTAGCATTTTGACTTGTCTTGTAAAGGTTGTTGTTGAACTGGTAAAAGGATCAAAATAGCTTATCAGATATTTACTTTTATTTGGAATCTAATTTCTTTTTTCTTCTAAGTCTTTGATTAAGGTAGGAAAGCTTGAAAATTTGACTAGTAGTTGACCAACTTGCTGCAGTATATTTTTAACTTCTTATGTTCTGGTGGAAAGAGCAACTTTTCCAACTGATATTTGTTCCATTAAGTTATCTCCTCTCTTTGTTTCATATTGCCTTACTATAACCTTCTCGAGATCGGTTGCCTCTGAAGTGATTACTTTAACAAGAGTATCCAACTGATCAATAATGGGTGTAGTATCATCAACAACAATGTCTAGGATTAGGTCAAAGAGAATTATCTTGCCAGAAGTGATAATTTTTGCCTTCTTTTTCTTTCCTCTCAGTTTAGCCTTTTCAGCTTGGATTATTAGTTTTTCTGAGACTTTCATCAATTGCTTGGGGGTCATTTTCTTTATATCAATGACCGAGTCTCCTTCTTCCTCCTCTATTTCTTCTTCCTTTTCTACAGTCTCAACTTCTGAGCTAGTTGTTGTGATGATTCTTACCTTTTTGTTCTCACTTTCATTTTCTAAATCTAACTTCCTCTTTGCCAAAGGAGTATTCATCACTGCTTTATTATCCTCTACTTTCTTCTCTTCCTCTTTTTCTTCCTCTGTTTTCTTCTCTTCCTCTTTTCCTTCCTCTGGTTTCTTCTCTTCCTCTTTTCCTTCCTTTGTTTTTTCTCTTCCTCTTTTCCTTCTGCAGAGAGAATAGGATTTGGTGTCAATAAGGTTCTGTGAGGTGTATCCTCATAAGGATTGTCTTCAACTATCACTTCATCTTGACCGAGAAGCATATTTTGATCAGCTTCCTTCATTGGTGAAGTATGAACTGGTTGTTCGATATCCTTTGTCAGATTGGGGATGTCTGACACAACATTTCCTATGATGTGCTCAACTGTGAAAGTATCAAAGTCTTCACTGGAGTCTTTTTCCTTAGCTTTTCCTTTGTCAAGGGCAACTGCACCTTGGTCCTGTTTTATTTCCTTTTCAATTTCTTCTTCACCTTCCTTTTGTTGATCCATAATTTTCTTCCACAAGGCAACACCTTCAACATAAACTTCTCCAACTTCACCTACCACCACTCTCCCAGTTCTATTCCTTACTCTGAAATGTTGAATGCATGCTTCAACTACTAGTGAAACTTGATCAAGGTCTAAGTCATGCTGCACTTCCATGAGTGCTTTTATTCAGAGTTCCTTTTCAGTAGCAAGAGCTATTTGCCATCTTCCTTTAATTTGATCTTGAAAATCTGATGGGATTTTACCATATAATTTAGTAGGAGTCCTACAAAACTTGTGCAAGTTCCAGATTAGTGATTCCTCAATTTTCCTTTTGTCTTCTTTGTTGCTGAGGGAATATTTTCTTCCAACATCGAACATACCTCCAAATTATTTAATCCCATGCACCAACTCATCAACTATTTGGGCTTTGTTCCTTCCACTTCTTCTAACCTCATTTATTTCCACATCTGATAGGGTGTCAGAGATATCACCCTCTTTCTCATCCTTTTAAATCTTTGAGTCACTCTTTTTATTTCTGGTGTAAGTCACTCTTACCGGTCTATTTTTACTTGGTGAAGATATAGGAGTACCTAGATCCTTTTCCTTTGTGTATGTGGCAGGCTTGGTTGTTGCAGTCCCCTTAGGTTTTGTCTTTGACACTTTCTTCTTTCCACTTGTTAAATCTTCATCCTTAGTAGGTGTGACTCCTATTTGCTCACTAGCACCGAGGGAGGTAGTGGCACCAGATGCTTCACTTCCATATTTCTTGTCAAGGGTATCAATCATTTTCTTTACTCTTCTTTTCATGATTGGCACCTGAAGTTCCTATTTTATTTTGGAGCTTGCCTCCTCACATGTTACAAATGTCTTTGCCTTTGAGTCTACCAGTTTAGATAGAAACATATTGACATGAATTTTGACAAGATCTGCTACAACCTCATAGTGCATAGGTGGAACCCAAAATTTTTTGGGCTGAACTGCTTGAATAATATAACAATCTGTGTCTACAAGGAAACAAATGTTATCTTTGTATATTTGTACTATTCCGGTTGGAATTATTTATTTCTTGTGCATCCTAATTTGAAATTCCTTAAAATATCCCCACATTGTTTCACCAAATTTATTTCCCATATCCTTAATCATTTCACCTATTTGAACCATGATAGGTTTCTCCTCTGACCATACTACATTACCTTCATTGGGAAAAAAAATTTGCACATAGAAAAATATACATACTAGTAGTGAGCCATATTTGAAGGATTGCTTCTTGTCCTTCTTAATTCATTCCATGTTGACTATAAATTGGCTTTGAATCATCTCATATATATCATAGGTTACATCCTCTTTAATAATTCAATATCCAATATGTATGGCACTGCTCGGTACACTATTCATTCGACTTGATTGACAAACCCTGTAACCCAACACTATAGAGGCAAATCTTACATCAGCATCCTCAATATGGGAGATTGTCATTGCTCTACTATCACACTGGGATTTGGTTAACCAGATGACTTCAGTTGATGAAATCGTTCTTAAGGTTAATGCTTATCTGGTTGCACTAAACCCTGTCACTCTTCGAATTATCTCTTTTGTAATATTGATCAGTGCATGAGCTTCCAGCCACAAAAAATGATCATGAACCCTGCTTAGTACATATCTAACCCAATCATCATGAAACTGATCAGGAAAATAAATGACATTAGCCAAACCCTTTGTCTTTAGAGGTAGGAATTCTGGCTTCAATTGATCATTGTCACAAAACTATTTAACTCATTTCGAATGAACATGTCTCCAAGTTCTTCGAGCTTGCAATGAACGTAGGAGCGAATATCTTCTACCAACAATACACTGGATGACACAGATGATAAAGCACCGGTCATGTCAATTTCACTGGCTTTCATCGGGTGCATATTGAACTTGGGTTGGGGTTCTTTGATAGCTTCAACTAACACACGAGTTGATATCGGAGCTGTCATGATGACCTTCAAACAATATTTTCTCAGACGAGGTTGAATATCTTTTCCTTGGGAATTCCAAACACCACTATCACTCTGCTTCAATTTTCTGCACAAATAAAGCTTAGGAAGATTCAAATCGCCTTTGATCACATAGGAGCTCGAGAGATTCACAAGAAAGGTGGGATAAATGAAAATGTGTTGACATTCCTTATTTATTTATTGAGATTTATCAGCGTTATAATACAATGGTCAGCTTGAAACTTACAACTTAAAGTACACCGATTTGACTTTACCGGTTATTTGTTACCAATACCGATACATAAATAACTAACTCACAAGACATTCTTCAACTAAGGACTTTTAGATCAGCTTTTATGCATCACAACTACACAAATAGACATATCCTTATATTTTTTAAGGGGATTCAGAAGTAATCTTACCATATGTGCTCCCCCTGAGCATCGGTATGTCAAGTTTGAAGAGGAACTATCATCACCAGTGGATGATGACTTATTATCTGGGAGATTTTCTTCTTCTTTGATATCTTTTCTCTTGATCCATGTCTTTTTCATTTCATTCTCAACCTCTTCAATTGTCTTCTTCCTTTTCGGTTCATTTATCCTTTCTTCTTGCCAGACCAGTTCTTGTCTCTAGACTAGTTATAGGATTGATTCCTACAATCTCTAGCTAAGTGACCGATCTTATGGGAATTGAAACACACCATACTAGTTGTTCTCCACGGTCCTGCATTATTTCTCTACCCCATTCTCACTGCAATTTTCTGCCACATGACCAATATTATCATAGGTGAAATATTTGGCTTTGTACTGATTATTCATTTTATTAGGATTAACCGGTTTGAATGGTTGTCTTGATACATTTTTCTTGATCTTGCATTCTTCATATTTATGTCTAGACGTATTGCATGTGAAGCAATGTCCATTAAAGCTTCTTCTATTTGACATACTACTAGATTGAGATCTACATTCATACGTAGTGTGACCATACTTATGACAATTATGACAGTAGCAATCAAATGTGAAATTCTTCTTTTGACTAACCGGTTTATATCTACAGTCATGAGTCTTATGACCTGATTTACCACAATGATTACAGGAGGATTTAGAGAACTTCATACCTTTCACTTCTGAATGGTTCCTTTTATCATCCTTCATCTTTTTGGATTTAGATGATTCTCTAGTTTCCTTAGGACCTGAACCAGGGTAACCAAGACTGGTTGTATCCTTTTCTCTTCTATGAGCCTTCAACTATTTGTCTACCTTCTCAGAGATTTCATTGAATTTACTCAACTTCTCATTTCTCTCATTTTCAAGTTTCAACTCACTCTTGAGTTGTTAAATCTCTTTCATCATCTTCTCTTTTTCTTTTGTGTTGTCATGTAGGTGCTTATGTAGATATTCGTTCTCTTGAGTGAGAATTTGGATTTATTCATCTTTCTCAATCATGATAACATCATTTTCTCTCAGAGAATCTTCAACAAGCCTCTTGGCTCTTTGAGCCTTTGATAGTTCTTCCTATGCTTCTCTTTTTCTTTCATCAACACTTCTACTGATTTCCAATATCAGAGCCATTCTTAGGGTCTGACCTTCATGTTCTCTTATGAGATGTGTGACTTCTTCGATCAGCTTCTTATTCTTTTCCATGAGTTATGAGATTGCTTCTTTAGCTTCTTCAGATCTACTTTGTTCAAAGAGTTGATCTATGGTGTCTGACTCTCATTAAGTTGTTGAGATAATTCCTTTCTTTTTGCAAGAGATTTTCTTAGTCTCTCTTTCAGTTAAGAAATAATTTCATTTACTTCATCAATCTACTTTTGATATCGGTATTCTTCCATGATCTTTATCCTCAAGCTGTCAAGATTCACTCCAGAGGAATATGGCTCTGATACCAATTGTTAGTCCCAACTAGTGCTAAGACGGGAGGGGTGAATTAGCAATTTACCAGTTTTACACAATTAAAACTTTTAACTTAAGTTATCACTAACTTAACATTCATTAAAATAAATAACTATTGCAAAAGAATAACCATGCATGAAAAGAAACACAGTGACACCAAGATTTATCTCATGGAAACCCAAATGGGAGAAAACCATGGTGTGAGTAGTAACTCACAAAATTTGTACTCTTCCGAAGTACACCCAGTGAAGAGCCATCCCTATTAGGAGATTACAAAGACACTGTTTGGTACCACTCGATTAAGGGATTTATATCTAAGGCCTGTTAGTACCTTCACCCTGTTAAAGGTAGCCTTATCAAAAGGTCTTAAGATCATCAATTAAGATGACACTCGATTAAAGGATTTTTACAATGGGACCTATTAAACTCCCCTCTATTAAGGGATTTTAGTTGCAATGGTTAGAGTGCAACATAAAGATGATATTCTAGAGTGGCTACTCATTAGCTTGATCAGATCACATGTAGAATCACACTATGTCTACATCGGTTGTGTCTATTCTGCACAACGCTCATTTCCTGAATACACCTTCAACACTGCCCTCTGTCGATTTGTTGATCCTCAGATTCCACACTACCGGTCCTTTGTCACTTGGCTCTGCACTCTCTTAAAATCCCCCTGTGTACACATTTTCTTTTTCTAAATTCACCTTGACAAAAACTTTCTCAAGAATGAGATATGTGAATTTATTTAAACTACTGTCTATCTCCAACTTTTCCCTCCAAGACATCTCATTCAAAATTCCATTAACATGCCTTAAATCACGCCCCTGAAATCATTACAACAATCTCTTTCAAGACAGTCGAACATGCTGATAAGTCCACTGGTTGACTGGAGAAGACTCCCAATTTAACTGAATGTTAACTAAATGTTACCAATCTATCAGTTACAGACTCTTCTGGTGTATCGATCAAAATATGTCTAGCCAGTTTCCTCCCTTATACCGGTTTGTTATTTGCTTAGCCAATGGACCTCTTCTATGCTTGTCTACTCACTACTTCCCATTCTACTTATTGCTTGCCAGTTTACTTACTGCTTGTCGGTCTACTCACTACTTACCAGTCTACTTAATGCTTGTTAGTCTACTTGTTGTTTGCCAGTCTACTTACTGCTCACTGCTACCCAATCTACTTACTAGTGATAGACTGTGAAGACTTAAGAGGTGATGTTGCTAACAATGACAACCATATCATTCACCGGTCATACAAAACTACATTAGAATGCCAACAAGATCAACCAAGTGAGTGGTTGTTAGCCTACAAAGGTCATGACTAGTGTAGAAGTAGGATGAGCAAGGTGCTTAGTTGTTGTTTGTGATGAAGAGGCGGAATGTTACCTAAATCACATCAGCACCAGAGGATAAGAATGAACAGGTCACCGGTATGTTGTGAGGTTGAAGAGAAACAAGACTCCCACCATATAAAGATCCAGTCATCATGAGAAGAAATGACTGATAATGAATGTGCCCACACTGGTTCATAAGTGCCTGTTTGAAGGTTTTCTACACAAATAGGGAAGCGAGATGAGTGCACTGCAGGATGTAGATGACAAGGACTCACTCCCATCAGTAAGTGGACCTTATCTCCTATTATGTATAGTGTGCATCATACTCATGAGAGATAAGGAAGATATGCATAAGGAAAGTTAGCAAGAGTGGTAACAAATTGTGTAGTCCACCAGAAGAGAAGCACTGTGCAAGGTTGATGACAGACCGGTTTAAGGGTTTAATTGGCAGGGTTAGTAAACCAGTAGAAGAGAAGAACCTGGTAAGTTTTTTGTTGGTGATTCGTGAACTGACACACCAATCCAATCTGGCAGTTGGTCGACATGGATGCCATGTGGAAGTCAAGGTAGTGAACTTGCGTATAGCAGTAGATGGAATGTACACCGACAAGGTAGTTGTAGAGTTGGTCGACATTAATGGAAGATCTCGTGAATCATAGGATATGTTGCTGAGCTATTGCAAAGGTTTGCTACTCAAGGTTTGGAGAAAAACTAATAGCTAGCTCAGAGTGATTGAGGAGATCGAGGTAGTAGAAGGAAACCGCAAGACCAATCTTGGTAATTGACTAATAAATCAATCGATGGGGTAAAAAGAAGATTGCCAAAGATAGAAGGCGTGATCAAGAAGGAGCGACAATCGTGGGATTTATTGATGAGTTATAGTTCATCAATCTAGGTGATTAGATTGTATAGGATATGATTGTATTTGGTGTGCCTCGAGGTTGATGAGGAAACCCTAACTGTCTATATTTTTGAATTGGATTTTGGCAAGAAAATTGGGTTATAAATAGGGAAGCCAAAATCATTGAAGGTTGCTACTCAACAGAAGCAGATAGTGCTACTGCAAAGTGATTCAGTGTTACTTCAGCATGTGAGAGAAAATCAGTCAAGTACTCAATGAGTATTTGAGAAGAGACTGAGTGTGAGGGAGAACCAGGTTGAAGTGTTCAACTGGTAGTAGTGTAGAACCAGTAGTGTCCATACCGGCAAACCAGAAGTGAAGGAAGTTGTAGAGAAGGCAGACATGGAACCAAAAGAGTTTAGTACTGGTAAAGAGTAGATTAGTAAGGAGAAGATCCAGTAGAGAAGAACAGAGGAGAGGTGAACTGGTAGAGTTTATTGGCAATGGAGCAACAGATGAGAGAAACAGAAGAGTGAACTGGTGTAGTAGAGAAGCTATCTCACCGGCAGAAGGAAGTTGTGTGTAGAGGTTGCAAAACTATTTTGTAACTAGGATATTACTTTTGTATTTGAATGTTTATTGTGATCACTGAGTTATAGCTCGATGCAGGGGTTGTAGCTCCTTTGGGTTGTAGCCCATAAATCAGTGAGGGGTTGGTGCTCTTTGGGTTGGTGCCCTAAACCAAGGCTTGGTGCTTCTTGGGTTGGTGCCATAATTGAGGGGTTGTAGCTCCTTGGGTTGTTGCCATAAACATTATAACAAAGTTTTGATTGTGAGGCTTGATTGGAGCAGTAGACTCTAGCAACATTTCTCACTGAGGTTTTTCCCATATTGGGTTTTCCTTGTACATACTGGTGTTATTTGGCATGCCTTTGTGTGTTTGCATTTGAGTTGGTCTCCCCACTAACTGATAAGTCTGTTTTGAGTCAGATATAATAACTGGTATGCCCACATAGGATAGTTTAAGGGAAAAGTTTGAGAACCATTGATTCACCCCCCTCTAAGTGATGCATCGTGTCTAACAAACTCTGGTGCATTTGACATATCAAATAGTCTGGTATTTTATTCTAAGTCAAAGCTCGTTTCTATCAATAATAATTTTTTGAAGGAGTACGTGGAAGCAAATGAAGTCAGATTAATTTTAAGAATCATTTGAGTACTTTAGAGAAAGATTGAGAGTTTCTACCCCTCTAGTATAGATTTGAGTGATGTTGATTGGAATCAATCCGATATGCATTTACAGAGGTTCTATTCATTCTAGATTGATGTGTTGGTGCTACTACTTAGGGGGAGTATTCAACTATGTGGTTCAGAGGATTTATGATTTTTCTTTGATATCAAAGGGAGAGAGGTATTTATGTGAAAAAAAGAGTTTAACAGAGATATCAGTCTAAGGGGGAGATTGTTGGCACGAGGAACAAAATTTTATATTGGTTGTATCCCATTGGGGGGTTTTGGTTCAAGTCTATGGGTAGCTAATTGGTAAAAAGATATTTGGTTCTAAATTTCATTGTCATATCATCTTGGGGAGATTGTTGGTTGTCTTCCTTTGGGAGAGACTTGTTTGGTATTTCTTAGCACTTGGATGTTTTTCACATCTAGTGTTTCCATCAATGCCAAAGGGGGAGATTGTTGTAGATTTGGAGAAATTGATTATGTGTTGCATTGATGTTTTGTCATTGATGGCAACATCAGCTATTTTTGTTGTTTATCGGTTTCCAGTTGGTTTTGGTAGAGTGGTTGAATTATGATGTTGATCAGGAGATATTCTTCGGTATGTTCCAGTTTGTGGAATTAGTTTGGATTGGTTATTTATGTGTTTTTATGTGTATTATATTCTGTTGGTTTGGGATTTGATGACTCAAGAGCTATCATTTGTTCTAGTAGGCCTTTTGGTTACCGGTAAGGGTTTTACTGACAACTCTTTGTTTAAGATATTTTTGATGAATCCAATAAGTGGTGTTGGTGCAGCTTCTAAAAGGTTATCATGATGTTGATGGTTATCATGTTCATGTTCCAAATGTTTGTGGTGTTTCATTTGGCTTATGGTGACCTATTATGGGTCTTGTGTTATTCAGCTAGGTTATGGATCGGTTTATGTAACGTGCGGGTTGATGCTCCCAATGTGTTATCGGTTGGATTTATTGATTGGATTGTGTTGTTTTGGTCTCAAGATGACTTTGTTGATCACTAGATTGTGGGTTCAAGTTATGAATTTATTGTATTATCTTTTAGGTAGCTGACCTAATTGTTTAGGTCTTGGGTTGGTATAAATATGATGTAAGATCTCTTTGTAGATCATGTGGGATATAGGATAATCTGTGTACGAATAATGTTGTAGTCATATGGAGAGGTTTTGGTCGATCATAGGTGATCGAGTTGGGTTTGTGGAAGAGTTTCAAGGCCTCCAGTATTAAGCTTAACTAAAATTGTACTCATGCATCCGAGATGTTATTCTTTTAGTTTGATGTTTTCTATAATTAGTGAGGCTACTTTTGTGATGAGCAATGTGTTTTATGTTGTTGGACTTCCTGCACTTACAAGCCCCTTATTGTAATATTTATTTATCCAATTAGTGGATAGATATTGTGGGTCTCCAATCACACCATGGTTTTTCCTCTTTGAGGTTTTCCATGTATAAATCTGTGGTGTTACGGTGTTCATCTTTGTGGTTGCATTGTTTCTTATTGCTATATACTTTTATGTTTACTGGTTGCTAATTTGTTGTGTTAATAAGGTTAAATTTCTCCATTCTGGTAGAACACTAATTCACTCCCCCCCCCCCTTCTTAGTGTTCTTGGATTCCAATAGAATCAGTCTTGACCGAATCAACAATTTTAACTTCAAAAAGAGATCTAATAAAATCCAGTAATAAGATAGATAAGAAAATTGAAAGTGCAACACAAAATACCAAGATTTTGACATGCAAAACCTGATTAAGGGAAAAGCCACGGTGGGAACCTACCCATAGTAAGATGATACTCTGTCGGAGTATGTGAAAATATTACAATGGGGAATGCGTAAGCATTCAAGCACACTGCCTAGAGCTCATTGCTCAAATATAATGGTATGAAAGGCTACAACCCTTAGGGAATTCTTACTAACTTACAACAAGATTCAAACTACAATCTAGAAGAAATGAACTGAAATAATAGCATCTTCAAATGCCTAATTACAATTCTGGTTAAGTACAGTTGTCTGCTCTGTAACACCAATCTCTCCCCAAAACTTCACTAAAGGATAAATATCTTATTTGCACATAAACCACTCTTTGATAATACATACACAACATAAATATCTAAATTACATGAATATATCACCTATATATATAATTCATCAACCTTGATAACAAGGTCGGCTAAACCCTCAACCCTCAACTACAAAATTACATCACATGGTACAAAGATCAACCATCAGACCAATAAAATGATTTACATAGCATAGCATGGACCTAAATGAAATTTCCAAACACACAACTCCATCATAAATCACACCAAGATCAACCGCAATACACTACGCCATCAGGAAAATTGCATAACATGAAAATCATCCATGGTTGATAGAAAGCATAACAACAATTAATGTAGATCACTAGAACAAATAGGACATGACTAGGAATCACCAACAAGCACATTAGACTCATTAGAAATAGTTTCACCAACACCACTTAATCGATTGACATTTAAAACTCAAGAATACAACTAATCAACAACTATCACAAAGAAAGATAACTTGTGAAGCACCAAATCACTAACTATCTAAAATGAAGATGAACAAGACCATCCCAAGCAATATCTAAAAATATCAGCACATGATCTAATCACACTGGAATATACTGGAGGATATATTGAACTCTGCAAAACAGTGATCAACAAAACAACACTACAAACCAAATCATAAGTTCTTCCCAATCTGCAATCACCGGAGCAATACATAAGAATATGTTGACATCAATAACAACAACATATCCTAGCAGCAGCAATGACCAGCAATCTCCCCCTTTGGCATTGATGGAAACATATGAATGTGAAAAACAATCAATGCAAAGTAAGAAGATATCTCCAACAAACTCCCCCTAAGATTGAGACAAATAAAGCAATTTTTCACATGATCTCTCTCCCCCTTTGACATCGATGCCAAAGATCTCAAAATAGATAACCAAACTTATTCTCCCCATAATAGAAACATGAATCTTTGGAATCTCTCCCCCTTAAACACAGACTACTCCACCAAAGGGGCAACACCAACTCATCAATTCAGGTAAAAGGATAAGACTATGAAGTCCACCAGATTGATGAAATTCAATGCATCTAGTTCTTAACAGGAGGGGTGGATACCCCTAACGTTTTTCTCAAATAGACAATTGTATTTTGAGGAAAAGGCTTAGTGAAAATATTAGCTATTTGTTCCTTTGTAGATACATATTCTAGCTTCACCTTCTCTTCACTGACTTGCACTCTTAGGTAATGATATTTGATTGACACGTTCTTAGTCTTTGAATGTTGGACCAGATTCTTTGACATGTTGATAGCACTGGAGTTATCATAGTATATAACAGTAGGCTCATCATAAATAACTCCTATATCTTTCAACATTTTCTTCGTCCAAACTACATGAGTGCAATTAATAGCAACAACAATGTACTCAACTTCATCAATATATAAGGACATTGAATCTTGTTTCTTACTAGCCCATGAAACCAGCTTCTTTCCCAAAAAGAATGATCCACCGATAGTTCTCTTCTGGTCATCAACATCACCAACCCAATCTGCATCAATGTAGGAAAACATCATGAAATCATCATTCCTCGGATACCACAAACCATAATCCATAATTCCCTTTAGGTATTTGAATATCCTCTTAACAATAGTGACATGACTCTCTTTTAGATCAACTTGATATCTAGCAGTCATGCACACAACATCCATAATGTCTGGCCTAGTTTGAGTAAGATATAGCAGTCCAGCAGCCATAGATTTGTACAAACTCTTATTAGCTTTCAGAGATTTATCATTCTTAGATAATTTACAACCAGTCACCATAGGAGTTCCAACTAGTTTGGAGTCATCTAACCAGAACTTCTTTAGAAATTCCTTCACATACTTAGTTTGAGATATGAATATACCTTTTCCAATCTATGAAATATGAAAACCTAAGAAACATTTCATCTCACCAATCATAGACATCTCAGATTATTTCTACATATCACCGACAAACTTCATGCTCAAGTCATCATCCCCTCCAAAGATAATATCATCAAAAAAAACTTCAACAATCGGGATGTTATCAGTTTCTATCTTAAAATATAGATTACTATTAGCACCACCTTTAGTAAATCCCAATTTCAACAAATATTTATCTAGTCTAGCACATTAGGTTCTACGGGCTTTCTTCAATCCATAAAGGGATTTCTTCAACTTACATACCATGTCCCTGCCATCGGATAATGAAAATCCATCAGGTTAATCAATGTAGACTCCTTCCTCAAGATCACCATTCAAAAAGGTAGATTTGACATCCATCTAATATACCTTGAAATCTTTATAAGCAACTGATGAATACTAAGAGGGGCGGGTGAATTAGCATGCCAAAAATCTCTGTACTTAAAAACTTTACTATTCTAACAGTAAACTGGTAAAGAAGGTTAGCAAACAAACCGGTTAGCACACATGCAAACCCAATAGAAAATAATGCATTCACCCACAGAAGCACAAACACCATAACATAAGATATTTTGATGTGGAAACCCAAATGGGAAAAACCATGATGAGATGAAACTCACAAGTAACTATCTGCAGAATAGGAACCAGATCGGTTAAGGTCATACAATGTTCTTTACCAGAACAGATCCTGTTAGGAATCTCAATCTCTGTTAGGAGACAAGTCCGATTAAAGACTACCTTGCTAGAGGATTTTAGATCCACAGATGTGAACCACCTTGTTAGAGGATTTACAAAAGGCTTTTTGGGCCTACTCGGTTAAGGGCTTCAGACCTGTCGAAGATGTGAGTAATCAACAAGTGAGTGATCTAGCAATTAGCACAGATTGCTTGTTTAGATCCTTGATAGCTCATTCCAAATGCATTCCAGCATTACTTTAGTCTCCAACACATTCACACTCTACCTTCTCTTATAGACCTGAACTTCTCTTCTATATTCACACTTACAAAAACTCTTCAACCACCTTAAACCCCCTAGCAACAACCTAAAACCCTAGACATGATGTCCTTATAAAGGAATCTGATTTCATGTCGGTCCAATAGGATTACAATACAATTTCCTAGGTTCAATGCATCTAGTCATATTCTATAATACGACACAAAAAGCACCACCAGAGTGTCGGGACCGCCAAACAATCGATGGATGGTAGCTCATCACAAAATGCCGATTGGTAACTCATCACAGAGTATTACCGGTTTAAACAAAATAGCGGTTGCCGGTTTGACAAAAATGAAGACTGGAAAATATGTGTTCTGTCACTTTGATCCTTCGTACCGCTTGAGATCCTCGAACCGCTTGGGGTCAACATACCGCTTGAGATAGGTAACCACTTTTTGCAAAACACCAATAGTCTAAAGACTAGCACATGATACCAGTTAGGAACAATTACCGGTTGAGCATAATTCATACATTCACAAAGTGATCTCATAACAAGTGTGTGTCCATCAATAACAATCACAACATCAACCATCAAAAATGCCAACAATCTCCCCCTTTGGCATTGATGGCAACACTTAGGAAAAATTTGGACATCTAAGTGTTTTACAACAAATAATATGCCATAAGAAAAGTTACTCCCCCTAAGCATATACACTATCCCTTTTGCAGAAAATACAATGTATGCTATTCTTTATTAGAGATAGACATGAAAGTATGTATCAAAACATCAAAATTTATATACTTCTCCCCCTTTGCCAACAATGACAAAAACACTACAGACGAACCCCTGTTCCATTAGTATTAAAATAATAAATGTTTATGACAATAATGAGTAAAATTTGTCAAAAACTGATTTAAAGTCCTACAAAAATTGCTTCATAGATAAGGACCATGACTCAAGTAGGGAGGTAGCCACCTCTTTCTCTATCTACATCTAGGAGACCTGTTCTTCCATGGCATCTATCATACTCATTTCTTGAGTGACCATTAGGGCATCAAGATTTAGATAGCATTTCTAGAGAATTTGCAATCTTGGAAGTAAGATCAGTTGAAGTTCCTACAAGTTCCTTGTCCGGTTGCTTATTTCTACCTCAATTCGTGCAGACTGGAGTTGAAGCCTATGAATAGTTTGTCCATATGTGGAGAAGGAATCATATGGCATCTTGAAGGTGCTAATAAATGACTGCATATCTGATTGCAGTTTGTTCTTCTGGGTGAGCACATCATCACATAATAGATGAGGTTGACATATCTTGCTGAGAAGTAGATTGCCCTCATCCATTGCATCTTTGATGTCCTTTTGTGCCTTCTGTAGTTCTAACCGAAGCTCATTCAACTTCTTCACCAGGGCAGTGTTCAGAGCCTTTTGATGTTCTTTCTTAGTATTTGCCTTTGTAGCCTCTTCTAGGCTCTGCACCTGATCATCTATGATTGTACATAGGAGCTTCAATTGTGCCAGTGAGGAAACAGTAATGGGGAGGTTTGTATCAGGTATCAAACCGGTAAGAGTGTCCACTGTAGCTTGGATCACATCTTGCTCCTTCTTCCTCCTTATCACTTCTAGGCGTTCTTGAGCAACCTTAATGCTCTGTAGCAATTCCATTTCATTTGCAGACTGGAGGTCAATAGGACTAGTGAGGTCAACCAGTTTGGCTTGACTACCGGTTGCCTTTGGAGTCTCCATCTGAGTGATTTTTGTTGCTTCTTCTTTCTCTTCTTCCTTCTTTTTCTTCTCCACTTCCTTTCACTTCTCCTCTTCCTTTTCCTACTCTTCCTTCTTCTTCTCTGCTTCCTTTCTCTTCTCCTCTTCCTTTTCCTCTTCCTTCTTCTTCTTCTCATCTTCTTGTTTCTTTTTCTCCTCTTCCTCTTTTCTCTTTTCCTCCTCTTTCTTTTTCTTCTCAACCTCTTTTCTCTTTTCCTCCTCTTTCTTCTTCTTCTCATCCTCTTCCTTTTTCTTCTCTTCTGCTTGCTTCTTTGCTTCCTCTTTTCTATCCTCTACTTCCTTTTGCTTTTCCTCCTGTTCTGCTTGTTTTCTCTTGTCTTCTTCCTATTTCTCCTTTCCTTCTATTGTTGATGGGTCATCTGGAGTAACATCCTCTACATCCAAAGCATCAACATCAATAGTGTCTGTTGGTTCAGTAACCGGTTTTCCTTCATTGTCGAATACTTCATCCAGTTTCTTGATTTCTTGTTCCTTTTCAGCTTTCTAGTTTGCCTCAGATACTTGATGCAATCTTAGAGTGGATTTGGTATGAGAGTGAGTATCATTTATTACTTCAGAAGCTTTTCCTTCAAGCAACATGATTCTTCTTCTTCTTATGAAGAAGAGGCCTTTAAAGTTCTCCATGATTTCATAGAGTTCTGAGTTAGATACATCAGGAAAATATTGTGCAAATATTTCCTCTCTTATTTCCTGTTCTTTTTCAATGGCAATGTGCCATTTGATGTCTAAAGAATTATACAAAGAATTCGGTGTCACAAATTTAATATCTGAAGGTGACCAGTCATTAGCACATAAATACTTAATGATTTCGTGTTCAACTTCTTCCTTTTCTTCATTATTGAAATTATCAAAATGATCTACTAAATCATTCAACAAATTTCTCCTAATATTTTTAATAGTTCTTTGATAATGTGTCAAAGGTTTGTAGGAAGAGATGTCAATATTTACCAGTGCCGATGTTGCCGGTTCGTTCTTTGTCTTTTTCTTCGTTTGCCTAGTCTTCTTAGGTTGTTCTTCAGACATAGTGTGCTCTGAGTCTAGTGAATTTTTCTCTGTCTTCCTCTTCCTCTCGAAGACTTTGGCAGGTGTTGCTTCTAGTTTCTTCTTTGCATGTGACCACTTGGTCACTTTGGGACTAGATGGAGTAATCGGTGCCAATGCTAAAGGCACTACCTTTCCTTTCTTTGCTGAGGGTTCTTTAACAGGTGTAACCCTTTCTAGATAAGTGTCGATTCTCTTTGCCTTAGGATCAAGGGGTGAGGCAAGTAGGATAGAAGCATACCCATTCAGCATATCATACATTACCTCATAGCCCATAGGCTCCACTTCTTCTTGTCTAGGCTCAACCGCCTCCATTATGCACACATCAATTTCGATGGTGAAGCATATGTCCTCCTCATACTTCTTGACTATATCACCGGATATCCTTATCCTTTGGCTCATCTTGCACCTGAACTCATCAAAGTATTTGTTCAGCACTTCCGGATAACCTGTTCCAACCGCTTGTAGGCTTTCCTTGATTTTCTTTGTCACCGGTTGATCGGTAGACCATTGAATGTCACCTACTCCTGGAAAGTAGCCCTGAAAGTAAAAGAACAAACCAACCAGTAGTTTTCTGAACTTAAATCTCTGTGCATTGTCCTATTTGATTGACTTGAGATTCAACATGAGTTGTCTTTGCATACAAGTGCACAAATCAAATGATGCATCTTCCTTGATCATCTTGTAAGCGGCATTTACCACTGCAGCAGAGACAGAGTTAATTTTGCTCACCAAGAATGTCTGGTAACCTATCACCATGTAGGCATACTTGACCATATCATCCTTCATTGAGTTGACGGTCATTCCACGCGAGTCACTCACTGAACCGGTGAGCTTGGACATTTCAATCTTGCTGACCTTCCTTAGGGCTGGCACCTCCCTCGTGTTGCAGAAACCGGTGACAGCATGAATCACTTCCAGTGTGATATCATGCATCCACTCTAGGTACATCTTATCACCGTGTACCCTTCTTAGAATAATGCGAATGTGATCATCCGACAATTCTTCAAGAAAGTAAACTGCATTATGAAGTTTCTTCTTTTCCAGAATGCTGAATTCTAGTTTAATCTTCTTATCCTTTCCATAGAATAAGCTCAGCTAGGAATGGATCACAAGAGACCCTAGGTGTTCGATTTTGCAGTCTATGTAATAAAAAATGCCTTCTTCTACTCTAACGCTAGCAGGTACTTGAGACAGGGCATTGTATTTTGACTTTCATTGAATGAAGTCCATAGAATCAATAGGTGCACTAGAGCTAGCATGTGATGCAGAAGCCATGATAAATGGAGAATTATGAAAAAATACCTTCGTAGATCAAAATTTAGGGCTTCGTAACTTGAACTTAGTCACACACTCCTTCGGTTGTTGAGATACCGCTTTGCATTCTTCACTCCTCCAATAGATGTTTGCTTCAAATTCTCCTTCAGAATTTTGATAAGCTCTTTGAATCATAGTGTAAATTGCTTTTCTTCGCTCTGCACTTGAAAAACTTCTTTGCTCGAAAAATGATAAGTGAGAAATGATTTGAAAATTCCTTTTAAACAGGTTCTCTACCTACCATAATAAATGCTCCACTATTAGGGCGTAAACCCTAATTTTCCTTTTACCATTTCCGATCTTCTACCAACTGATAGGTATCACATACTGGTTAAGGTCTTTTATTGATGTAAATCGGGGGTTCGAATTATTTCACAATTTTCTCCCCATAAGCTTTTCTGATGCTTAGTTTGTCGGTTCCATGATTTCCACACTAGGTGCAAAAACCGATTCTTCTTGCAACATAGCTGGTTTCTTCTTCCAGGTTTTGTTCATATCCACTTGAATGGTTTCAACATTAATTTTTCCTTCTGGAGTAACTGGTATATCATCCGATATACTCTTTCTACTTCTGCAGAATCTAGCAATGTGACCCGGTTTGTTGCAATGATAGCAAACTGTTCCAGGTGCTCTCCATGATCCATTGTTCATGTTTCCATTCTTCCTTCTACATGTTGTAGTAGTGTGACCACTACCATGATAGATAAAATAGGTTGTTCTCCAACCAGTTGCCGCTTAATAGCCACTAGACCATTGGCCATAGGTATTATACCGGTTAGAGTTCCGGTTCACAGGAGGTTTTGGGACACCTCCTTGAGTCCTTTGAGGATATCTTCTGGTGTTGTTCATAACAGACCTACATTCAAATGCTCTATGCCCAAACTTGTTGCATCCATAACAGTTACCATTGAATCTATAGGATCTAGGCTTATCATTTAGAAAATAAGGAAAATTATTGTAAGCCTTACTTCTACATACATTAGCAGTGTGTCCTTCCTTGAGACAATTAAAGCAAATAGGTTTGAACTTTTGCTTACCTCTACCTTTGAATGTCGGTTGCTTCTTCAATGCTTCAGCATTTGCACCAGAGGTCTCACCTACCTCATGACTAGAGTAACCAAGTCCATCACTATTCTTGATAGGTTTGGCCGATTCAAGCTTTTTCCCTAGCTTAACAGTAGTCTTGTTGAACTTAGCAAGTATTTCCTTTGACTTAGAGAATTCTTTGGAAATAGCAGCATTGGATTCCTTCAAGGTTGCATTCTCAAAGATAGCCATGTTTAGTTCACCTTGTGCTTCTTCTTTTTCTATTTTTCTCTCATGGAGGTGAGCGGTAAGTGCACTGATCTCTTGCTTCAATTTGGAGATCTCATGATCTTTGTCCTTAACCAGATCTTCAGTTTTCCTCCGGTTCTCAAGCTCTTGACACATTCAGATAGTCAGTCCTTCCAACTCCTTTCTCAGGTTGGAATTAGATTCATTTAGCTTTTCTACTTCTTGAATTAGGGCTTCCATATTAGCTTCATCAAAAGAACTATTTTCAGATAGCTCCATCAATTTTTCAGCATGTTCTCTCCTTTTTGCCCAAGAGGCCTTGTATTTGACCATAAGATCATCATAGGCTTGCTCAGACTGAATGAGTCAATGAGGAAGTTCCCTCACAGTGTATTCCCCCATATCTCTTTCCAAGTAGTTAGACTTATATAAAGGTTGGCTCTGATACCCATTGATGAATACTAAGAGGGGGGGTGAATTAGTATGCCAAAAATCTCTGTACTTAAACACTTTACTATTCTAATAGTAAACCAGTAAAGCAGCTTAGCAAACAAACCGGTTAGCACACATGCAAACCAAATAGCAAATAATGCATTCACCCACAGAAGCAAAAACACCATAACACAAGATATTTTGATGTGGAAACCCAAATGGGAAAAACCATGGTGAGATGAAACTCACAAGTAACTATCTGCAGAATAGGAACTAGACCGGTTAAGGTCATACAATGTTCTTTACCAGAACAGATCCTGTTAGGAATCTCAATCTATGTTAGGAGACAAGTCTGATTAAAGACTACCTTGCTGGAGGATTTTAGATCCACAGATGTGAACCACCTTGTTAGAGGATTTACAAAAGGCTTTTTGGGCCTACCCGATTACGGGCTTCAGACTTGTCGAAGATGTGAGTAATCAATAAGTGAGTGATCTAGCAAATAGCATAGATTGCTTGTTTAGATCCTTGATACCTCATTCCAAATGCATTCCAGCATTACTTCAGTCTCCAACACATTCACACTCTACCTTCTCTTACAGATCTGAACTTCTCTTCTATATTCACACTTACAAAAACTCTTCAACCACCTTAAAACCCCTAGCAACAACCTAAAACCCTAGACATGATGTCCTTATAAAGGAATCTGATTTCATGTCATTCCAATAGGATTACAATATAATTTCCTAGGTTCAATGCATCTAGTCATATTCTATAATACGACATAAAAAGAACCGCCAGAGTGTCGGCACCGCCAAACAATCGGTGGATGGTAACTCATCACAGAGTATTACTGGTATAAACAAAATACCAGTGGCCGGTTTGACAAAAATGAAGACTGGAAAATATGTGTTTTGCCACTTTGATCCTTCGTACAACTTGAGATCCTCGAACCACTTGGGGTCAACATACCACTTGAGATAGGTAACCACTTTCTGCAAAACACCGATAGTCTAAAGACTAGCACATGATACCGGTTAGGAACAATTACTGGTTGAGCATAATTCATACATTCACAAAGTGATCTCATAACAAGTGTGTGTCCATCAATGACAATCACAACATCAACCATCAAGAATGCCAACAACAACATATGCAAGCAACAACCTAACAACTTCAATTTTGACCACCGGAGAAAAAGTATCCTCATAATCAATTACTTCTTTCTAAGAGTATCTCCTTTGCAGACTAGTCTAGCTTTATTTTTGACAACTTCATTGACTTTAGTCAATTTGTTTTTGAATACCCATTTAGTACCAATAACATTTTTATCCTTAGGTCTAGGCACAAGTTCCAATGTATTATTCTTTTCAATCTGATCTAATTCTTCTTCCATAGCTCTCTTCCAATTTTTATCTATACAAGCTTCAACAACATCTTTAGGTTCAATTTTAGAAATCAAACATAATTCTTCAGTAGCTAATATTCTTCTAGTCATTACACCTTTGTTCTTATCACCAATAATCTGATTTTCAAAATGATTCAGTCTTACATACCTCTGAGTCTTCTGATTGTTCTTATTTTTCAGGTTCCTCCACCTCTTCACTGGCAGTAGCAACATCCGGGTTAACTGACTCTACCAGATCATTCTTATAAGGCTCTTAAGTCTGAATAGGAGCTAAAATAACATGTTGAGAATCATCATAACCACATGGTCTGATCTCCTTCCCAAGGTTCTCATCCACCTTCTAATTTTCACTTTCCACTATCTCTCTCAATCTCATATTGTAACATCAGTAGGCTTTTCTCTTTATATAATATCCCAAGAAAATTCCTTCATCACTTCTAGCATCAAAATTTTCTATATCCTCATCTCTCTTGATATAACATTTACTAACAAATACTCTGAAATATATCATAGTAGGTGTATATGGTGAAAATGGATAATAATAATAACAATATTGAAAGGCTAAATGAATTCAACCACAAAACCCTAGCCTAACAATCAACAAAGATCCACCATAACATATGAAGATTACCTAAGAAAATGCAAATCACATGAAATCACAAAGATTATACCATCACATGTCCAATAGGGTTTTGATCTCCATTCTTCCTATCTCCATTGATCTTGCTTGATATATTTGCTCTCAGATTTTATGTGCACAAGAGCTCAACAAAGAACGGAATGTGGTTGCAAGTAGAATCGTAGTGTAGTCAAGTCCTCCAAATTGTCGATTAGGATGATTCATTAGGGTTTGATAATGAAGAAGGCATCTCCTTAAATAGAAGACACAATATGAAATGGAGGGATAAGATTGAGAGGTGTAAAAAGGAGGTCGGCTAGGATTAGAGGGTAGGTAGAAGAAATAATAAAATAATGAAAGGGGTAGGTAATGTATGAATTAAGAGATGAATGACATGTGTCATAGGTAGAAAAGGTTAATGAATTAATTAAATAAATAAAGATTTATTTAATTAATAGAAGAAGTAGGATAATTAAATAAATAAGAATATTTATTTAATTTAGGAAAAGGATAATTTAAATAAATAAATGTATTTATTTAAATGAGAAATAAGGCTAGAAGAGGATAAATGAATTAATTAAATAAATAAGGATTTATTTAATTAATAGAAGAATTAAGCTTAGATAATTAAATAAATAAAATATTTATTTAATTAGACTGGACAATTTTAGGTGTCTACATTTTGCCCCTCTTTGAGACAATGCGGCTTGTCGCGTTGTTTCAAAGAAGATAAGATGAACTGATACAAAGTTGCCCCAGAATGGGAATGATATGCCCCCTCGAGAGATTGGATAAAAATGTCTAAAAAGATTGCAGACAATCTCTCGATAAGAAAGAAAGGCTAGAATGGATTGACCGGATAAAGTGACAAAGTCACGGGATAACGAAGATTGACTCGGGAAATGAAGGCGAGGGCTAGGGTAGGCTATAAGATAGACCACGGGCAAAAGACATCCTCATTGTCATCTACACCATCACGAGATCAAAGTGCAGAGTGAGAAAAGAGTAGGAGCAGTCAGCAACGATGGCTTTGGTTCACAGATTCGACCGCGTTCGCCGATTCCAGAGGCCAACAGAGGCAGGAGAGCCGGTAAGTACCACCAAACCCCCTCGTACTTTGACGCATTTAATTTTGTCATTAATGCATGCTAGTTAGCGCAATAAATGTGCTTAGGAATAGGGTACAGAAAATTCTAAAATCATGCAACCGCGTCTGCATCGGTGCCAGGCGCGTTTGTGTCTGATAGGCGCGTGTGTGTCGGTGCCAGGCACGTCTGTGTCTGGAACCGCGTCTATGCCAAATGCGGGTGCGTTTATGTCATGCAGAGGCATTTGCGTTTCAAAGTCATGTTTATGAAAAGTATAGGCACGTTTATGTCATACAGGTGTGTTTGTGTTGTTCAGGCGCGTCTGTACAGTCTGTAGGCGCGTTTGTGTCCAAAAATGTGAATTTGTGTCTTCTAGGTCAAATCGGCAGTTCTATGATGAACATACGCTGTCGATTGGATAAGTTGCTGAGAGGATACACTCAAGCAGGTCCTTTAGGGAAGAATAGGATAGATCAAGGTACTTTGTGATGAATAGTGAGTACCAAGATAGAGTACTTTATGATGAACAGGGAGTACTAAAATATGAGCAGAACTTTGTGATGAACAGGGAGTACTGAAATATGAGCAGCACTTTGTGATGAACAGGGAGTGCAAATGTGAGTAACACTTTGTGATGAACAGGGAGTGTCACACACGTAGTACTTTGTGATGAACAGTGAGTACCACTAGGATAAATAGCAACACTTTGTGATGAACAGTGAGTGTCACTAGGGTAGATAGCCATATGCATTTAGATAGCGAGTAGCATTTTGTGATAAACAGTGAATGCCACTATAACTTGCATGATTGAGTTGTTTGACTGCAGGAGTATTTGCCGATGCTAGAGTCACGGGAGAGATTCCCATCGACGCAGAGGTTGTGACCTAAGTTGACAGCCGAGGACCGAGCTGCGATTGAGGTTATGGGTCTGTGACATATTCTGTATATGCCTGAGTTTCGGGCGAACATGGGATTGCTGACTGCACTGGCAGAGAGATGGCACTCCGAGACTTGCACATTCCATTTGCTGATGGGTGAAATGACAGTCACCCTGGAGGATGTATATAGGATTATGCGGATACCGATTGATGGGGAGCTGATTCTGTATGATCGAGACGGAGACAGGGATGCCCTTAGACGAGTGTTCTAGGATCCAAGACTGGAGATGAGGGTGGGACACGTGGCATGGGATACCATGACATGGATAGGATTAGCACTACCAATAGTGTTGGCAGGAGTGATCAGTGAGTTCCTCTGTATCAGTTTTGTACCATTTTGTATAATGATGTAGACACCCGTGGGTGATTGTAGCCATATGATTTTGACATCATTGTATCATGACACTTTATATATATATATATGAGATGATGCATCTTTGCAGTAGCTATATGCATGTTTACCTATGTGATGAGATGTTCTTATGTGATACTTATGATATGGATGCAAATATGTATATGATGCAATGCAATATATTTTTTTGTTCTTTTATGTTTAATATGTGTATGCATGATGCAAATGTGAATGTATGTGATGTAGATGAATATAATAATGTAAATGTAAATTGTGCTAACAGGTGTTGTGTGCAGGATGTGATGCAGTTGTGATATCTATATGTATGTATGAAATGCTTAATATGTGCTAATGCAGGTGCAAACTACATGAAATGCAAATGTTTTTGGTGTGTCATTATACTCAGTCATGTGATAGTAGGCTACATGGACTCGAGAAGGATGATGGAAGTCAATCAAGAAAGGGGGATGAAAGACAGAAGATATGAATGTGAAAGAGCTTCATGTGCGTTATCATCATTGAGCTTTATTATGGCAAGTAGGTTATGACAATCGAGGCATATGTTCGACCTAGAAAGTCATTGTACCTGTTTGCATGGAGATAAGATAGTCACAAACAAGGAATGCCCCAGTTCACACTAGACTCACAGTGTCCTCATATCCTTGGACAAGTCATAGCATTACTAAAAGACAATCCACAGATAGCAAATACAAATAGGTAATGATACCCCATCCTCGCCTTTCTAGTCAGAGACATCCTAGAGATAGAATCTCTAGTCAAAGACATCCCGAAAAAGCTAAAAGACATGTCACCAAAAGATAAAATCAAAAGAAAACCAAGACTCGACACCAACATCCACTGTAGTCCTCAAGTTTAGTGTCTCTTGTCACTTGTATTAGTCTTATTTGATTGTGGTCACAATGTTTACTTTCACAAAAAGGATAGATAGCACTGAACCATATGTTGTCTGAGTCTGTTGAAAGATTTGATTTTGTTGAAGCTCATTGTTGCTACTATCTCATCTGAAACTGACTGAATCCATGAAGCTGATACTTTATTGCGGAGAAGATGAAACTTTATTGCGGACTGGCGATGCAGATGTTTCTTTATTGTGGATTGTGCGCGGATAGACTAAAGGAAGCTGGAAGAAATTACACTCCTCGAAACATGTGATGTTCTCAGTTCCACACCCATTACTAGACATAGGATTTGCCTTAGCCACAGATAGGATTTGATTTATTATGGATGGAAAGTGAGGTTTATTATGAATGGCTAACCAATCTTGGGTAGATCAATAACAAGCCATGATGGGAATGGGTAAGTTTATTATGAACGAATAGGTCGTGAGTGTGTGTGAAGTGAAAGGATGAAAGTGAATCTTGAAGGAGGGAGGAGCAATGTCTCTACACATGGCACTGGTGACCCAGTTTTCACCATGGTACTTGCCCAGGGCGCCACCGAAGTGGTTTTCACCGTTGGACGAAATTATTTCTCTTTACTTTTTTCGATTTTTCAATGTTTTTTGTGTCACAAGGCGCCTATTTGCTAGGTTTTCACCAAGTAACGATTTTTTTGTTTTATAATTTTTTTTTGTTTTGTATTTTTGAAATTTTTGAATTTTTTGTATTTTTGAATTAGGATACTCTGAAGAGCTATGTGTAAAACCTGTGAAGGTGCATGTTGTTGATAGGATCCTCCAAAGGTTCACCTTCTGTAGTTGAGAGCTGATATGCCCCAGATCCATATGCTGCTGTAATGATATAAGGACCAAGCCAGTTTGGTTCGAACTTGCCCTTCTTCTATCCGTCTTGCTGATTTTTAGGATTTTTTCTGAGAACCACATCACTTACCTCAAATGTGCGAGGCTTAACCTTATGATTGTAGCTGCGTTGTTCCTTGACTGAATGATGTGTAGCTTGAGTGTCTGTCTTCCTTGATAAAGGAATTGAGATAGAATTACTAGTGTGTGGACTACACAGGCCCGTATGCGTGTCACCTGAAGAAGTTTGGGCATCCCTGATAACAAAGTCCTTTGAGGAAGCTCCATTAAAGGTCCATGATGTATCACCAGAAGGGGATGGATGTGTGGAACATGTGGATGAGTTATGAAGGCTTATGATTGCAAAAAGAAGTGAGAGTAGGATAGCATGATGGAGACTTAGGATCAACAAGTATGCTTTTTGACTTGAAATTTTAGAACTTTTGCCCCCAGTTATTTTGATATTAGGGGAGATCAACTCTTTCTCTTTTTGCTTCATAGGATTTTTATCCTTGACTTTGATTTTTGTGGAGTCCAGTAGCTTTTGATTTTGATTTGGACTAAAGGAATTTTCTTTATTTTTCTTTTCAAAGCTTGATTTTTGATCCCCAAGGAGTAAGGGCTTTTCTAATTCTTGTTGATCCAAGTCTAGGAGCGGACTAGAAATGGAATGAGTGGATGAAATGGTAAAGCTATGTGAGTTCTCAAGAGGGTTGGCGATAGACTCAATAGATTCTTTGTTGGAACCACTCTTAGGACTATTGATATCAAGAGTTGCTTGCACCACTAGAGGAGATTTGCATTCAGACTTAGTAGCCACAACACTAGGTGGTTCACACCCAATTCCTTGGTCTTGCATATTGCTTGTAGGTTGTTCTTGTTGACTGAATACCTTAGGAGACAATGAGAGTTGGTCAACATGAAATATATACTCACTACATCCCATGTCTTTAAACTTGAAGTTTTCTTTGTGCTTTGTTTGCTTTGATGTAAAAGCTTTTAATGATTCTGGCTCCACATATGCCGATGAAGGAACAGCTTCATGATTGACTGGGATTGTTATTTCTGATCGAGGTTGCAGATTGTTGCAATATATGAATGGATTTGGATCCACTTTGACAGTCACTTCAACTCCATTGTGTGGAAACTTGATACATCGATGATATGTAGATGGGACTGCGCTCATTTCATGAATCCAAGGACGTCCTAGCAATATGTTGTATGTGAGATCCAGATCAAGTACTTGACAAACCACATCCTTTGTAACTGGCCCAACTCTGAGAGGTAAGGTGACTGTACTCTTGGATGAACGCTCTTCATCATCATATGCTTTGATAGTAATTTTGTTTGTAGAATTCATAGCTTTGTCAGAATATCCCAATTGTTTAATTGTGCTCAATGTACAAATGTTTAGACCAGCTCCTCCATCTATCAGGACTCGCTTTATTCGATGTTTGTGTATAAAGGATTCAATGTGTAATGGTGCATTATGTGGCTGACTTACAAAGGCATCATCGACTTCAGTGAATGTAAGGGAGTGTGGAATGGAAAGGTATCCCACCATGGCTTGAAACTGGTCCATGTTCAGATCAGTAGGAACGGCGGTGTCTCTCAAGATTTTATCAAGAATGGCTTTATGAGCGGGGGATATGCGTAAGAGTTCAAGGATTGAAATGAGCACGGGTGTCTTCCCTAACTGTTCTACAAGGTCATACTCGGGTTTGGTTGACGAAGAAGCGGTGTTTTTATTTGAAGCACCTGGCAAAGTGATTTTACCTCGACGGGTTGTAACATGACATTCGAAAGTAGGTTCGGAAGAAGATCCAACACCTTTTAGGACAATTTTGGGTCTTTGAGTAGGATTCTCAGGAGTTTTGTCCTTGATGATAATAGTAGAGACATGATTATCCATTGAGATGTGATTGATAGTTGAATTATAGTTGTAAGGTGCTCTAGTATAGTTGGCTTGATCATCTGTGACTTTAGCTTTTCCCTTGTCATGCTTTGGGAATGGTTCCTTAAACATCTCATGTTCTTGATTGGATGAGTGTCCCTCAATCTCAATGTCACCTCTATCAATGAGATCTTGTACGATATTCTTCAGTCGATGACAATTTCTTGTTTTATGACCCTTGCTCTTATGAAATTCACAATACTCATCATCATTCCACCAATTTGGTTTAACCTTTGGTACATATGGAGGAAAATCTGGAACTGTGATCACTTTGTTTGCCACAAGCTTTTTGAAGACTGATTCAAGTGGTTCTCCCAATGGGGTGTACTTCCTTCGTGATCTAGAAGTTGTTTGAGTATTCACTTGATTGTTTGTAGAGCTTGATCCAGAAAAAATGAATTTGGGTCGCACTGTGTTGGCATCAACAACACCATCATTGACTGTGTTCTTGTTTTTATTCCAAAATCTTGGCTTGTCTTTTCCTTTAAAGTCATCTTTGTTTTCCTTGAATATTTTAATAATTCCTTGTTCAATTAGGACCTTCTCTGTCACTAAGCCTTTTTCAATGACGTCCTTGAAGGTGGACAAACAAGCTTTCCTTAAGTCATAACCAATCTCTTTGTTAACATTTTGGGTGAACATCTCTACCATTTGTTTTTGTGGAATCTCACAAGAGCATCTGCTGGCTAGATTTCTCCATCTTTGTAAAAATGATGCAAAAGATTCTCCCTCTTTTTGCTTGGTGTTGCACAAAGTAGTGACTGATATGTTTGTCTCTATGTTGTAGGAGAAATGTTGAATAAATGCCTCTGCTAAGTCACCCCATGACTTAATTCTAGGTGGAAGTTGGGAGAACCATTCCATAGATTGATCACCTAAGCTTTGTGGGAATAATCTCATCAAATATGTCTCTTCTGCTGCTACCTCAATGCAAGCTATGAAAAATTGTCTTATGTGTGCCTTAGGATCCCCTTTTCCTCTATACTTGTCAAATTTAGGTGTCACAAAGTGTGTAGGAAATGGAGGCATTGGAATGCTCTTGTCAAATGGATAAGGACATATGTCTCTCATTGTGTATGTTGGCTTCGGTGTATTTATGTCCTCCATTTTCTTTTGTAAGTCCCTGATTTGTTGCTCCAAATCACTCTTAGGTGGAGATCGACTTCTTGGACCATATCCTATGTTTGAGGTACCCATTGGAGGAGGTGCATGTTGCATATATGGATGATATTGATCATACACATGTTCATATGGAGGAGGTCTATAGTGATGCTGCATATATGGACCACTTGGTATAGATTCATGTTGAGGAACACCATATCTATTTTGCGCATGTATACCATACTCTACAGGCATGTCATGTTCTATTGTATTGCCCCCAAATTTGACATGAGGTTTCCTTGTGTCCAAATTTTGAGCATGCCTTTGAACATCCCATTGTTTTGGTGGTTGATCCTTAGCATTAGTATGTGATTGAGCATATCTATCTCCATAAGACTTCCATAATGGTCTGCGAAGGTGAGTATCATATGTTTGACCATGTGTATGTGGGACCTCTGGTTTTTGAAGCAAAGCTAATGGTGATTCAGGTACCATGTGTGGTCCTCTATTTCCTCCACTATTAGGTCTCCTTTGATCCATGTTGGAGTAAGGTTGTTGCAAAGGTCTATGTTCCATTATTTGAGACATGTCAAAATCATGAGGTATCTTGGCTCCACTTTGTGCCATCATGTGTAAGAAGTATTGTCTATCCCTCCTCATTATTTCCTCAACCAATCGATTGAAATGGGGATTCATAATGGATTCTTCCACATCTGCTGAATGTATTGATAAGTTGTCCAAATTGTCATTGTGTGTAGCATTGTTGTTTAGAGTGTCCATGTTCTCAACATTTGGGATGTTTCTATAAGCCTCCATGTCAGGTAATGTAGTGTGATCAGTATTGAAAAATAAATCATTGTCATACTCATAAGAACTCATGTTTGCGGACTCTTGAGCTTCTTTAGTTTCTCTCCTAGATTTTTGAAGACGGGTTTCAACCATGAACTAGGTATTAACCAAGATTTGTGAGACTAGATGAAAATGGAAAAAGTATGGAAGACCAAGAGTTGGATGAAATGTAAATGAATCTGAGGTGTACTTGCAATGTCCAAAGTGTAAGACCAAGTATGTATGTAGTAGAGTAGGTGTGACTCCCAAAGAGAGGATAGTTTCTCTTGATGAGGTAAGTTGACCTTGACCCTAAGTAAGACCAAATGAGACCCAAAGGTAAGAAACCTTGATGAGGGACCACCTAGCAAAGTGTTGTTGTATGTAGTGTTTTGACAAAGTATGATGAGGACAAGCAAGTGACCTTTTGACTCAAGTTTAGACAAGTATGAATGTAAAATGAGATGTGAAGCAATGATGGACTATGTGAGACCCAAAGACAGGTTGAATGCTAGATGAAAACCTTAGAGAGATGACCTAGGAAGCTCAAGATTTCCGAAACTGACTGTATTTGCTTGCTGGACTGTAACTGTTTTTTTTTTCAATTCTGGACACAGACGTGACTGTATACTGCACAGACGCGGTTTCCTGACACAGACGCTACTCTATTTAACCCAGATGTGCTTTTGATATTTTCTTGTTTATGTTTGTTGGACTATAAAGATTTTTGCAATTCTGGACACAGACGCGACTGTATACTGCACAGACGCTGTTATCCGACACAGACGGGTTTATATTCAACACAGACGCTGTTATAAACATAGATGCTATTCTGCCCTTCACAGACGCGCTTACATGACTTAGATGCTGTTAAAACAGACACAGACGCGTTTCTGTAAAATTTGTGCAATTTTTTCCAATCTGTGAAGTCATTTTGTTGTGACCAAATCTGATTGTTTGACTATTTTTCTTGACAAGAGGACACAATGCTGATGAGGACTCAATGTTTGCTAGTGTTTAGACTCCAAAATGACTCCAAGAAAAGTGTGTTGTTTGATGTAAAATTGTTTTGCATACACTTGAAGACACAAAAGACACAATGTTTTGTTGTTTGGTCTTGATTGTTTGAATGTTTAACATAAGTCAAGCACAATTCTTATGGCTGGACAAGACAATAGTTGTTGATCCCACATGGGGTTTTACCCCCGAGGCTACGCTATTCAGAGTGGATACTTAGATGCTTGACCTCACTGGCTCCACCCTCGGCACTCACTTCTCGGGTCAGCCAAGCATCAGTCCCCATGAAAACTCCCCATGGCGAACTTTGTATCTCTACTAAGAACCGTATGTGTGTGGGCCGCTACCAGAGGTTTGACCTCCAGCCCCAACAACTAGAAGGATTTGGGCCTCTAAAACAAAATGGTGCTAGTAAGGGCATCCGCTTGTGTGGCCATACATGCGACACTTTCAACTCTGTAAATACAGAAGGCTCCCAGCCGGTAGGGGTTACGCCCTACAAATGATCAAATAAATTTGATCAAACGGGTTTATGGGGAGACATAGTGTCGGTATGAACTAATCAGCACACGTTATTCATAGTTTTCACCATGAATACATTTGATTATAGTGGTTCGGATGAGGTGGGTTTTCCTCGCTACCACTTGGGTCGTCCTCTTCTCACTAGTAGTCCTAATGACCACACAGGAAGACAGGCCCTCTAAAGATTAAACAAAAAGAGCCTATTGCTCAAGACACAAAAGACAATGATTCAATTTTAGTGCACCAATGGAAGTGTTTGCTAGTCTATGAAAACAAGGCACACAATAAAAATTCAAAACCCTAGCCAAGGACTTGCAACAAAAGTTGTTAGTAGTTTGGGTTGTTTCAAATGATCACCCCTTCCTGCAAGCACACAAATTAGGTAAATTTTTAAAAACCCACAAGACTTTGTGAAAATAGGGGCCTTCAACCAAACGATTTAGCCTCCAAGGCAAGCTGCACCAATTGTGTTAGCTAGATCTGAAAATGTTAGTCCAAAAGTAAACCAGATCTGAAACCCTAAATGCAAAATCCGAAAACCGAATCAATAAAATTTTCAAAATTTTGAAACAAGCAATACACAGACGCGATTACCTCCTATGCAGACGTGACTCAGCAACATAAACGCGATTCTGTGAGACACAGACGCGATTAAAAACCACAGACGTGCTTTCTGTACTCAGACACGGGTGAATGCGACACAGACGCGCTTATGTAACATAGACGCGCTTCTGTGACACAGACGCGGATATAAAAGACACAGACGCGCCTATCCCGGAACCTGCAAAACAAAATATTGACAAAACATAGACGTGGATAAAGTTGTCTCAGACACGCCTGAAAATCAAAAATGTGATCCGAAAGCGCGCAGACGCGAAAACACCAAAAATGCTGCTGAAAATGTCCGATTTGCAACTTCAAAACACAAGATCTGCAACAAGGAGGTTAAATGCAAAGGGACAAGAGTCCCACCGGGTGTGCCAAAATGTATATGGTGAAAATGGATAACAATAATAACAATATTGAAAGGCTAAATGAATTCAACCACAAAACCCTAGCCTAATAATCAACAAAGATCCACCATAACATATGAAGATTACCTAAGACAATGCAAATCACATGAAATCACAAAGATTATACCATCACATGTCCAATAGGGTTTTGATCTCCATTCTTCCTATCTCCATTGATCTTGCTTGATATATTTGCTCTCAGATTTTATGTGCACAAGAGCTCAACAAAGAGCGGAATGTGGTTGCAAGTAGAATCGTAGTGTAGTCAAGTCCTCCAAATTGTCGATTAGGATGATTCATTAGGGTTTGATAATGAAGAAGGCATCTCCTTAAATAGAAGACACAATATGAAATGGAGGGATAAGATTGAGAGGTGTAAAAAGGAGGTCGGCTAGGATTAGAGGGTAGGTAGAAGAAATAATAAAATAATGAAAGGGGTAGGTAATGTATGAATTAAGAGATGAATGACATCTGTCATAGGTAGAAAAGGTTAATGAATTAATTAAATAAATAAAGATTTATTTAATTAATAGAAGAAGTAGGATAATTAAATAAATAAGAATATTTATTTAATTTAGGAAAAGGATAATTTAAATAAATAAATGTATTTATTTAAATGAGAAATAAGGCTAGAAGAGGATAAATGAATTAATTAAATAAATAAGGATTTATTTAATTAATAGAAGAATTAAGCTTAGATAATTAAATAAATAAAATATTTATTTAATTAGACTGGACAATTTTAGGTGTCTACAGTAGGAATATGACCAAACCATAGCTCATAATGAGTCTTACAATTATCATCTTTGATATGAACTCCATTGAATGTGTAAACAATAGTGCTAATAGTTTCTATCTAGTAGATCTTCATAATATTCCCTTCAATTAGCATAGTATTTGTATCATCCAAAATAATTATATTCTTCCTTTCAACAACTCCATTCTACTAAGGGGTTCTAGGAGCAAATAATTGTCTTCTAATCTCATGCTTCTCACAGAATGAATTGATCTCACTAGAATAAAATTCTCTACCTCTATCAGATCTCAGACACTTTACCTTCAAACTAGATTAAGTTTCAACCTTTTCTTTGAATATCTTGAATTTGTCCAATGCTTCTAATTTCTAGTTCAAAAAGACAACCCTCATCATTCTTGAATAATCATCAATTTGCAGCATAAAATATCTATCACCCTCAAAAATTCTAACATTTGTAAGTCCACATAGGTCAGTATGCACAATATCTAGCAGTCCATCTAATGTATACCATTTTCTCTTGAAATAAATCCTTGTTTGCTTACCCAACTGACACTCCTTACATACTGGATTAGCAGACTTAGCAATATTAGGCAAATCTCTAATAGAATGTGTATATAATAATTGAATCAAAATTTACATGATAGCCTATGCCACAACCAACTTTCATCAATCTGAGCAATCAAACAACTTTTCTCACCAGCATTCAAATGAAAAATTCTATCTTTAGTCTTAGTTCTAGATGCAATCTCTATATTGGAGGCATTTAGGATCTTACATTTTCCATCCTTGAATTGTCCTTCAAACCTTCAAACATACAAGACATCATCACCAATCTATCCAACACTCAAAATATTATCCTTCAAACCTTCAACATACAAGACATCATCAGTTTTATGCTTACCATCAAAAGAAATAGAACCTCTCCTACATATCACACAGGCTTTGTCATCTCCAAATATTACTATTCCACCATCATAGCTTTCCATACCCATAAATTTTCTTTAATCACTGGTCATATGATTTGAACAGCCATTATCAACCACCCATTCATCTTTCTCTTCAACTTTAGCAGCTAAAGCTTTCTCCTCAATAGTGTAGCTAGTGGAATCAATAGGTACATGTCTATCTTCCTTAATGGCAATAAACACAACTTCATATCCTTCTCATTCTTCATTTTTAATACCTTCATCAGCAACATAATAATAGTTCTTCTGATTCCTAAACTTTCAGTTAGACTTGTATGGATTATCATACTTCTCATGCTTTCCATATCTATCATTCCTATCATGCTTGTCATACTTAGTCATTCTCTCCGGGCATCTAGAATTAAAATATCCTATCTTATTGAAAGAAAAACATTTCAATGGCAACTTTCCATCCTGATGGCATGATGAAAGAATAAGAATCTGGTAAGCTACTAAGAGGGGGGTGAATCAGTAGATAGAAAAACTGATACTAACTTCACCAATCTCAAAATCGATCTCTCAAAGTAAACTTAGAACTATCAATGAAATATCACTGTCAAGATAAAAACCCTCAAGATAAACTTGTTGACTGTTACAACAAACTAAAAGTAAACAACTTCAAACTCATAAACATCCAAATACTTTTACTAACATAAGTAAAACTTCATTTCACAATGTAGGTCCCAGGGACAACTGAAAGGGGGGGGGGGTGAATCAGTTGTCTAATAAATTCAAACCAAAATCTTATTAACCAACTTAATGCTTAGTACCGGTAAGACAATTAAGTATGCCGGTAAACAGTGTTAACAAAAAATCGCTATACCGGTAAGAATTAATGCATGAAACATAAACATAAATTCATCCACAACACATGACACAAATATTTGTACGTGGAAACCCTGTAAGGGGAAAAACCACGGTGGGAAACCTTACCCACAACCAGATGATACTACTGCAGATAGTAAGTGTACAAAGAGGGGTCTGCACATGCAGAAAAGCCAACAGCCTAGAGCTCACTGCTCAATCACAGATGGGAGTCACACTGACTACATTTGGATGGTTAAATCCAATGAGAATGTACTACACAAAATAACATCTTCATATGCTGGATTCAGTACCGGTGTAATGCTGATATGCTTTTGTAAAAACCTAACTTTACCTTCAAATGATGTCTTCATGTATATCTCTGCTTGATCTCGCATATACCCTTCCTTAAATCTTTTTCGCATTCCACACTTGATCTTACAAATAAGATCTTACATTTATACCATACCCTAAGACCAATTTTAGTAGGTCAGCTCTACAAGATATTACAATAAAACATTTTACAAATAATACAATATCTGATGCAATAACTGATTGAACATGTCGGATTAATGTATTTACAACAATAATAAATCATCTCCATAGCGTGCCATGCTGATCTAGAAAAGATAAACCTACCGGTGTAACCCTAGATAACCTGGACCTATTTGCCAGTAAAAGCAAATATGCAAATAAGAATATGCCAATGATTATTACTTCAAAGAAAAGTGTCCACATGATGTCTTCAACATTACCAAGTGTCTTCCATGTCAATGCAGGTACTGGTGAACATTATATCCTGCCGATTAACCATATACCGGTGATTGTTTTGAACAGTTTACTGATTGCCGGTGAATGTTGCTGGATCTCCAAAGTAGGTGTATTTAGCAGGTGTTGACATCAATGACAAAACCATACAAAAATACCAACACACAATGCTTTCAGTTATCATGATTTATCAAAGTGGATTAAGTAGTTAAGCAAATCAACAATAAGAACATAACCACAAAAATATTCACCACTTGACACAATATTTTTGACGTGGAAATCCAAATGGGAAAAACTATGGTGAGATGAGACTCACAAGATAACTATCTAAACTCGTCTAAAGTTTTCCCTCTTAGGAGCCTAGCCTGTTAAAGCTTTACAAAAGTCCTGTTAGGGACCACCCAGTTAAGGGATTGACTATAATGACTGTTGGCATTGCACACTCCAATGAGAATTGAAGGTGATTGAAGGTGTTGTCATTGATGGCAACTTACTAGCAACCTTGTTGATATCCACCGACACCGGCACTGGCACCGATAGACACTTCACTGGTAGCGACAATAATGTTTATCGACATCTCAGCTGATAGGATTTTGATTATTGTATTTTATATTTAATCGTAATATCTTTTGTAACCCAACATGGAATATTGTAATAAGACTCATATATAAGTATGAGATCATGTAGATCATTTTGAGATACATAATAGAGGATAGATATGATGGATATGTAGAGTGAATATTAAGGCAGAATTTGTAGAAGGGTTTATGGTTATTGTATGAGCTTACATCGGTACTGAACTTGGCATATCAGATGTTGTTTTGTAGTAGTACATTATATTAGATTCTCATAATCCATTTTGTAAGTAAGTGAGACTTCCCTTTAGTATTTGAGCAGTGAGCTCTAGGCAGTTGGCCTTCCTCCATGTGCAGGCCCCTCTTGTAAGTAATATCCATTCATTGGCCAATGAGTGAATATTGTGGGTCACAAATCCCATTGAGGTTTTTCCCACATCAAGTTTCCTCACTAAACATCTTGTGTTATGGCATGCTTTCTATCTTGTCTTTACTGTTCATATTTACTGCATTAATTCTTGTTTACCAGTAAATTGTTTTGGAATGTAAAAGACTTAATAAGGTCAGAAATTTTGTTAACCGGTTAGATACTAATTCACTGCCCCCCCTCTCAATATCTTTGGGACTATCATCAATCCTAACAATGACTTGTTAGAAGCAGTACCCTATAAAGAGTAACCTCAGTAGAGAATTTGAAATCCAAGCTAATGGATCACCTAGTTAGAGGATTTGAATAGCACCAAGCTTGTTAGGGCTTAGCCAGTTAGGGGATTTCAATTTGCTATAATTATTAGAAAACAACAGGAGTTTGTTGATCTATTTGAATAGAACTACACTTTCTTGTTCAAATCATTTTCATGTTCCTATCTTACTTTACTCAAACTATAGATACATAATCCAGTTTGGCAACCACACACTCAACTAAAAATTTTCCAACTCTGAAACTAAACAAATCATCGACCTTATAAACAAATCAATTAGGTCAATAAAACAACAAAAACCTAATTCACTTATAAAGATTACAAACAAGTCAGTTCAAGTATGACCGTTGGATTACATAGAAATCTCTGCACATCAATCAAGAAAACCTCGACCGCTCCTTGATCACCTCTTCATCAAACTCAGTAACTCATCACGTGCTTTGCATTACATGCAATATACTTTCTCATTCTCAAGACAAAAATTATTTCATCAATGCGCCAAAACACTTTGAAACTCTCTTCATACAAAAATCATGTGTCATAATCATTACCACATCATCAGATCATAAATCAATATAACCATTTTACCAAACTTAATCAGTTAGTGTTTATCTATTCAACATGTAGTGTTTACCAGTTCAACTCTCCAATACATAGCAATACCAATTCACTCCACAAATTCTTTCTACCAGTTACAAAACATCATTAGAATAATATCAACAATATCATTACTGATTAATTGACATCAATGAAAACAACATATCATTAATTCATTCTTCATGCAAATGCCAACACATTCTATTTACCAGCTCCTTTAGGCAATCTCTAGGCAATCAGTGCTTCAAGCTCATCTTGCTCTCTTTCCTGCTATTCCATATCTCTTCTCTCATTTTCATATCTAGATATTTTACACTCACCAGGATCATACTTCTTCTTACCAGATACAGAGGCTGATGTTCTAAATGCAGTCTCAAACTTTCTGTGTGATTCTCCAAACTCACTCAGCTCAAATGCAACAATCTTTCCAACCAACATATCTCTTGTCACTATAGTCACACTTTGGATCTCATCAATAGTAGTGACCTTTTTTTTGTAAGTAGGAGGCAAATATTTCAGCAATTTCATCTTTCTCAATGGTTCCACCGGCACATCTGATACCTAGGACAATGTCATTCACCTTAACCATGAAAGAGTGTATATTCTCATCATCTCCCATATTCAATGTCTCCTATTATCCTTTCAAATTCTATCTTAGAAACATTCACATGTTTATCACCTTCATACAGGATCTCAAGCTTCTCCCAGATCTCATGTGCGGTCTACATTCTGATTACATTTGTCATCTTAGAATCATTCAGGGAACTAAGAAATGCTTCCTTCGCTCTAATATTATGTTCAACTTCCTTGATCTCATCTAGAGTAGATGGTCCATTTTGAGGAACAGAATAGGCATTCTTTGTAATCTTCTAGTAACTTCTCTAAGATATTTCAAGTGTACTTCCATCCAGTTCTTCCATATAGAATAGTTACTTCCATCAAATCTTTGATTATCCTTCTTAAATATAACACCTTGAGCTATCATCTTGAATCTGCTCAACTTATTAAGGCTCTACCGAAGGATTTAGCTCTGATACCAATTGTTAGTAGCAACCAAGAAGGGAGACAGAGAGGGGGGGTGAATCAGTCTTCACCAGATCAATAATTTTAACTTCAAAAATAGATCTGATAAACTATAGTAATAAGACAGATATGAAAATTCAAAGTGCAACACATAACACCAAGATTTTCACATGGAAAACCTAGTTAAGGGGAAAACAACGGTGGGAACCTACCTATAGTAAGATGATATGTTGGTATTATGGATATTTTGCATTGGTTTTGTCATTGATGTCAACACTTATCAACACGTATCCTTCTGGAGATCTTTGGTTATGTTCACCGACAAGTTCAGTGACTTATGCATAGTCACCGGTATTTGGTTCACCGATAGGTTATATTGTTCACCGACACTGAGGATGACTTATTATCATCTGGAGATCACCTGGTTATGTTGAAGACATGGTTTGGACACTTTGTTTTGGTGATTTGGTTATTGTTCTAATCGGGTTGACATATTTGTTGTTGCCGACAAATAGGTCTAGGTTATGGACCGACATGCATTATCTATTCCAAATCAGCACGACACATTATTGAGATGATTTAATCAATTGGTATTGTTGTAATTACATTGAGCTAACATGATGCATCACATCTTGACTTACTTGTAATTGATTTTAATGTAATATTCTTAGTGAGACGACCTACACATTTGGTCTTAGGTTTTGGTATATATGTACTGAATCCAGCATTGGAGATAATACTTTGAGCAGTACATTAGCATTGGATTTAATCATCCAATTGTAGTCAGTGTGACTCCCATCTTGTGATTGAGCAGTGACCTCTAAGCAGCTGGCCTTTCTGCATGTGTAGACCCCATTTGTATACACATACTATCTGCAGTAGTATCATCTAATTGTGGGTAAGGTTTCCCATCATAGTTTTTTCCCTTACAAGGTTTCCATGTACAAATATTTGTGTTATGTGTTGTGGATGTTGTTTCTCTTTCTGTTTCATGCATTAAATTTCACCAGTATTGATATTAACTATTAATCTATTAACTGACATTATTGGTTTACTGGTATTATGTATCAAATTTGATTAAGTTATAATTGGGTTGAAATTATTAGGTAACTAATTCACCCCCCCCTCTCAATTGCCTCCAGGTCCTAACAATTGGTATCAGAGCTAAGTCCTCTTTTTGAAGAAGTTTAACTACTTGAGGAGATTCTATGGAAACTAAGTTTTTCAGGAAGGACAGTCTAAAACTTGATGGAACCAACTATGGTATATGGAAGATCAGGATGGAGACACATCTGAATTGCATTGGAAGAGAAATATGTGATGTTACAAAAAATAGCTATGTTGGTCCTACATAGAGTCAACCTAATCCACCTGCATTGAGTAAGGATCAAGAGAATGATTGCAAAGCACGAGAAGCACTTCAGAGCACCTCGTCAGATCAGTAAATCATGGGATTATTAGATCGATCTACTGCTAAAGCTATTTGGGATAAATTCGAGACATTAAATGAAGGTGATACCACTGTCAAAATTGCAAAACTGGAATGCTTCTGGGTTAGGTATGAAAATTTGAAAATAGAACAAGATGAAAGAATTTTTTCTTTTATGGAAAGGGTTAATGAAATTGTTTTTGGAATACAATTCTATGGAGGTTCCTTAAGTTAAGATGAAATTGTTTCTAAAGATTTAAGAGTATTGCCACCGGCATACAAAATGAGAGTAACTACTATTAATGAGTTAAGAACTATGCCTAATACATAAATATCTAGAGATACCTTGGTTGGAAAACTTTCAGCATTTGAGCTTGAGGAATTTGGTCTTGTTGCTATAATTAAGATAGATTTAGCCTTCAAAGCACCAACCTTTCTCACGGATCGATGGACGGGGAAGGAGATGCGGTCGAGCTAATAGATGAGAATCGAACCTGTGTCTTCAACATGAAAAGATGATGTCCTAACCACTAGATGAAAGGGACCCACCCCCCCCCCCCCATATATATATATATATATAGCCAGAGTAGGAGTAGTCATTCTCCCACCCAGAGAAGATGGATGGGGAGGTGATAAATGTGATGACTGAACATCATCATCATCATCATCTGATAAATCTGATTGGAAAGCACTTTATGCAAGAGAACTTGAAGACATCAAGAGGGAAAATGAAGAACTGGAAGAGCTTGAAGCACTATTTGTAAGGAAAATGCCAAAAGGTCCTCTTAGAAGTAAGTATGAAGGTAAAGCACCCTTTAAATGTTTTAACTGTAATAAAATTGGTCATATGGCATCCAGATGTCTTGATAGACATGCAAGATTTAGAGAAGAAGCTAAAAGAACATATAATCCTAACCCTGAATATCAGAGATACAGATTTAAGAAGAATAGAGACAAATCATGTTATTATGTTTATGAAGGAGTTAGTGATCATTTTGATGAAGAATCGACAGACAATGGATGAGATTTTATTGCAATAACAAAAAATCAATCGACACCTACTATTCCATCGATAGAGAAGGGCTTGGTAGCTAAAATTCAAGAAAAGGATGAATGGACTATAGATTTTGGATGTTCACATCATATGACTAGTGATAAAAGTAAATTCTTATCTTTTCAGGAATACAATGGACATCTAGTAAGATTTGGAAATGACAAAGCTTGTTTGATCAGAGGAAAAGGCAGTATATCTTTTGATGGTAAGCACAATACTGACAATATTTATTATTTTGAAGGTTTGAAGCATAATCTTTTGAGTGTTGGTCAATTAGTTGAAAAAGGATTTCATCTACAATTCAAGAATGTTAAATGCAAAATCATGAATAGAACTGGTTTGGAAATTGCAACTGGTAATCAGACTAGAGGTAATATCTTTCATCTAAATAACAATGAAAAGACATGCTTGATTGTACATATTGATGAAAGTTGGTTATGGCATAAAAGACTCTGTAATGTGAATTTTGATTGCATTATAAAGATTAGTTCATCTAATGCAGTAAGAGATTTACCTAAGATTGTAAAACCTCATAATCCGGTATGTAAGGAATGTCAAATGGGAAACCAAGTTAGAACATCTTTTAAGAATATTTCTGAGAAAACCAATAATGTTCTTGATTTAATTCATACTGACTTATGTGGTCCAGCAAGAACAAGAAGTCTATAGGGAGATAGATACTTTATGCTAATCATTCATGATTATTCTAGAATGTGTTGGGTTACTTTTCTCAGGGAGAAATCAGAAGCTTTTGGGAAATTCAAATTGTTCAAGGCACTTGTAGAGAATGAAACCGGTAAGAAAATGAAATGTTTAAGATCGGATCAAGGAGGTGAATTTACATCTAAGGAGTTCAATACATTTTGTGAAGTGAATGAAATTAAAAGACAACTATCACCACCCCGAACACCTCAGCAAAATGGAGTTGTGGAAAGGAAGAACAAAACTATTCTAGATGTAGCTAGAAGCATGATATCAGAAGAAAATCTACCTCATGTGTATTGGAGAGAAGCAATGAATATAGCAGTTTACACTTTCAACAAAGCACACATCAAAGGTGAAACCAGTAAGATACCCTATGAATTATAGTTTGGTAATATTCCTACTCTTAAGTACTTCGGAATATTTGGAATAAAATGCTACATTAGGAGAGATGAGTATATTGGTAAATTTGTAAATTTGATCCTAGAAGTGATGAAGGAATATTTCTTGGTTATTCATCTAAGATAAAAGCATATAGATGTTTTAATAAAAGATTGCAAAAAATCTCTGAGAGTGCAAATGTGAAGATAGATGAACACTTTAGAAGAAATTCAAGGTCTATGGATTTTGAGTCGACAGTTGAGATAATAAAAATGAACCTATACAGAGTGCACCAGTACATAATGTTGATCCAGTCACATCGACATCAGCAGAGAATTTTACAATGACTGAAGAACAACAACAAGTGAACGCACCCAGGTACGTAAGATTGAATCACTTTGAAAGTCAGATAATTGGGAATAAGTATCAAGGAGTTATGACAAGAGGAAGACTTGAAAATGAAGATGTATGTTTAATTTCTCAAATTGAACCATCATCTATCATTGAGGCATGTGAAGATAAACATTTGATTAAAGCTATGGAAGATGAATTGGAACAAATTGAAAAGAAAAATACATGGACATTGGTTCCCCGACCTAAAAATAAAAATGTAATTGGAACTAAATGGGTATTCAGAAATAAACTTAATTAATATGGTAAGGTAATCAGAAACAAAGCAAGATTAGTGTGTAAAGGATATTTACAAAAAGAGGGAATTGATTACAATGAAACCTTTGCACCGGTAGCTAGAATTGAGGTAGTCAGATTATTTCTTGCATTTGCAACACACAAGAACTATAAAGTATATCAAATGGATGTTAAATGTGCATTTATGAATGGTGCTCTTGAAGAGGATGTTTACATTGAACAACCTAATGGATTTTCATTGACAAATGATAAAGATATGGTTTGTAGATTAAGGAAAGCTTTATATGGATTGAAGCAAGCTCCTAGAGCTTGGTAGCTAGATTGGACAAATATCTTTTGAAGCTTGGTTACACTAAAGGTAATGCTGACAACAACTTATATTTCAAAGTGACTAATGAAGACATCTTGATTATTAAAGTTTTTGTTGATGACATTATTTTTGGAGGAGAAGATGGATTGTGTAAAGACTTTTGCAATAAGATGTAGGAAGAATTTGAAATGTCTATGATTGGGGAGATAAAATTATTTTTAGGATTGCAGATTTCACAGACTGATAAAGGTATATTCATATGTCAATCAAAGTACTTGAAGGAATTATTGAAGAAATTTGGTATGGAAAAATCTAAACTGGTAAATACTCCAATGACTAAAACTAATAAACTATCATTGAAATATGATTCAACTCCTGTACTTAATCTGACAAGATACAAATCTATGATTGAAGGTTTACTATATTTGACACAAACAAGACCTGATATAATGAATGCAATGTGTATTGTTTCAAGATTTCATAGTAATCCTAGAGAAAATAATGAATCAATAGTGAAAACGATTTTCCGGTATTTACAAGGCACAACAAATCTTGGTTTATGGTATCCTAAAGATAAAAATTTTGATTTATGTGCATACACTGATGCAAATTGGGTAGGAGATGTAGATGAAAAAAAGAGCACCACCAGAGGGGCATTCTTTCTTGGTAGTAGATTGATTTCATGGTTGAGCATAAACAAAGTTTTACATCATTATCAATAGCAGAATCAGAATATGTTGCAGCAACAACTAATACTAAGGTATTATGGATTAAGAAAATGTTGAAGGACATAAAGGTAAAATGCAAAGAACCTATAATCATCTATTGTGATAATTTAGCAACAATTGATATATCTAAGAATCCGGTATTTCACTCTAAAACTAAACATGTTTCTATGAAATACAATTTTTTGAAAGAGAATGTTGAAGCAAAAGAAGTGAGATTGGTTTATGTGAATACCAAAGAGAAGATTATAGATATCTTTAGAAAGCTATTGCCTAAGGAAACTTTTGAATATCTCAAAGAGAAACTTGGGGTTATACCCTCACTTGTAGAGACTTAGATAGTTCATGATTGGCATCAAACAAACAGAATTTACAGAGAAACCTTTTCCCAGTTTTGATGAAGGTGAGCTACTTCTCAGGGGGAGTAGTTGGTATTTGTAATTGGTTCTATGAACTGGTTGTATCTGGTATTTGTATTGCTTTGGAATTTTATATCAAAGGGGGAGAGATATCTATGAAAAAAAATTATCCTTTTGGGAAACATTATTCATTGGGGTAAAGATACATACTCTCTGTATTCATATTTTGATTTCTGGTATTGATCTATTCTGCAGATTGTTGGTTTTTGGTTTTTGGCATTTTTGCTTTGGCACTTAGATGCTTTTTCCATCTCTGTGTTGCCGTCAATGCCAAAGGGGGAGATTGTTGGTATTATGGGTATGTTGCATTGGTTTTGTCATTGATGTCAACACTTATCAACACCTATCCTTCTGGAGATCTTTGGTTATGTTCACCGGTAAGTTCAGTGACTTATGCACAGTCACTGATATTTGGTTCACCAACAAGTTATATTGTTCACCGGCACTAAGGATGACCTGTTATCATCTGGGAATCACTTGGTTATGTCAAAGACATGGTTTGGACACTTGGTTATTGGTCTAATCGGGTTGACATATTTGTTGTTACCAGCAAATAGGTCTAGGTTATGGACCGACATGCGTTATCTATTCCAGATGAGCATGACACATTATGGAGATGATTTAATCAATTTGTATTGTTGTAATTACATTGAGCCGATATGATGCATCACATCTTGACTTACTTGTAATTGATTTTATTTTAATATTCTTAGTGAGCCGACCTACACATTTGGTCTTAGGTTTTGGTATATATGTAAGATCTCAATTGTGAGATGAATATATATGTAAGGTTATGGTATTGTCACATGGTATGTGTGAATATTGAAGATTATATGATCAGACCATAGAGAAGGTTTAAGGGAGGTTTGAAGGAGATAATCAGAGCTTAACTAGTATTGAGCAGTGAGCTCTAGGCAGCTAGCCTTTCTGCATGTGCAAACCCCATTTGTATACACATACTATCTGCAGTAGTATCATCTAATTATGGGTAAGGTTTCCCACCGTGGTTTCTTCCTTTATAGGGTTTCCACGTACAAATATTTGTGTTATGTGTTATGGATGTTGTTTCTCTTTCTATTTCATGCATTAAGTTTCACCAATATTGATATGAATTGTTAATTTGTTAACTGACATTATTGGTTTACCGGTATTATGTATCAAGTTTGATTAAGTTATAATTGGGTTAAAATTATTAGGCAACTGATTCACTCCCGCCCCCTCCTCTTAGTTGCCTCCAGGTCCTAACATGATACTCTGCAGTAGTATGTGAAAATATTATAATGGGGAATGTACAAGAATTCAAGTACACTTCCTAGAGCTCACTCCTCAAATATAATGGCTTGAAAGGCTACAACCCTCAAAGAAGTCTCAATGACTTACAACAAGATTCAGTCTACAATCTAAAAGTAATGAACTAAAAGAATTAAATCTCCAAATGCCTGATTATAATTCCAATTAGGCACAGTTGTCTACTCTACAACACTAATCTCTCTCCAACACTTCACTGAAGGATAAATATTTTGTTCACACATACACCACTCTTTGATAATGCTGACACAACATCGATACCTAAATTACATAAATATATCATCTATATATACAATTCATCAACCTTGATAACAAGGTTGGCTAAACCCTCAACCCTCAATTACAAAATTACATCACACGGTACAAAGATCAACCATTGGACCAATTCAATGATTCACATAGCATAATATGGACCTAAATCAAATTCCCAAATGCACAACTCCACCGGAAATCATGCCAAGGTCAATCGCAACATGCTACACCACCAAGAAAACCGCATAACACAAAATAATTGCTGATTGATAGAAACCATCAAGAACTCACACAAAAATCAATGTGGAACACCAAAATAAATAGGACACGAATTGGAAACACCAACAAGCATGTTAAAATCATCAAGAATAGCTGCACCAATGCCACTTATCAAATCTACATTGATCAACATTTGAAACTGAGGAATACAACTAATCAGCAACTGACATGAAGAAAGATAACTTGTAGAGAACCAAAACATGATCCATCTAAAAGTAAGATACATAAGACCATCCAAAGCAATATCCCAAAATCTCAGCACAAGATTTGATTACACCGGAATATACTAGAGGATATACCGAACTTTGCAAAATAGTGATCAACAAAACAACACTGCAAACCGGATCATAAGATCTTCCCAATTTGCAATCACTAGAGAAATACACAAGAATATATTGAGATCGATGAAAACAACATATCCTAGAAGAAGAAATGACCAACAATATCCAATAGAGACTATATCTCGTAGAACTTCTTTCTTACCACTTATATCCAATATTTTAGAGATGCATGTTGAGACATATTGATTCTATTCGAGATCACAATTATCATTTGCAGAGCTCTAAGATACTAGTGCCTAATAGTAATTTAGCTCTAGATTTTAGGTCCAAGTTTCTCTCTATACCTCCTTCTTAGATATTGATGTAGAGGGATATGGGATGTTCAATCACTTTATTAGTTTTTTCTCATTAAGGGTCTCCACTAGGTATCACCTAATGGAGCAATGTCCTTAACCTTCTAAGGTTATTAGAGTCTGCCCTAGATCCTTCCCAAGGATCTATCCACTTAGGACAGATCACAATTGACAAGGAGTCTCTTACCCCTTTAGGTTCCAACCCTTAAACCAAAGACACGTAACAATCCCACACCCCTTAACAATAGGATCTTTACTCACAAGTTAAAATTTGGCCTATGTGAATATTCACACATGTGTTATATGACATTTTCATATATTTTGACCACTCAAATGGGTGTTTATTAGCTTCTTGTGGTGTTTCCCCTATTAGACATAGGGAACTAGGGCTACAAGCAATTAGCCCTCCATTCGGCCTTTTCCTGATTTATCTCACAATATGGCTAAGCAATCTTCTAAATAAATTAGATATTTCGATACCCTTTTGGGCATTCTATGAGATTCCAAACTTCTACATCTGGGTTTTGAGTATGGATGGCCAAACCCTACTAACCCTATTTTGCCTCTTCTAGCCAGTATTGGGGTTTGAGCTCTCAAAAGCTTCACTAGTAAATAAGGAATGAAATAATGACACTTGAAAAAGGTCTGCACCTACCCAAGGGTCCTTCAAATTCCTATTTTGACCATCCACCAATCTGTTGTTCAGGTTTTCTATCTCCTTTTCCTACTACTCAGGCTTACCACATGATCAATGTTAAGCCTGGGGCCTCATCTTAGGATAGTCAAATGATACCTCTTGTCTTCACAACCACCAGGAATAGCTAATATACATGCCAAATAAACATACTCCCAAATTTCAAATTGATCCCATGAAGAGATGTTGATTTGTGCCCCTATTAGCATTCAAACCCTTGGTTTGAGGGTTTTACAAAACTAGTGGGATTGAAAATTCTCTTTCTTTAAAGCCTGAATGTTTCAAGGCCCCAAATTAACTCTAGATGATTGGTAAACCTATTCTAAAAATTTTGAAATACTTAATTCATGCCCACCAATTGTTCTGATTAATATGAAAAATAGGTTTTAAGGACTCAAAACCTTTAACATAGGAGCATAAAATAGTTCTTCAAAAAGCATCCATACCTGCTCGAAACATCTTACAAAACGACTGTCAAAAAGGCTAGTGAACCGAACGGATAGCAAATAAAAGAAACCACAAAGTGGAAAAACCAAAGAAAAGACAAAAAGATAAAAATCACCTATAAAGACTTAAGAAGATCCGCCAATCGTTAGGAATCATGCAAGGACTAGAATTCAAGGAAAATGCAGAAAAAACTTAGTAACCGTTTTGCTTGTAGACAAAGATTTCATTCAAAATTACTTCTCCAACTTCTCTAACTAGAAGGCATCATTCCTCTAGGCTTATATCACACCAAGGAACTCCTCCAAGTGCCTCAACGCATACAAGCAACCAACCAACCATTGGAGTAACCACATTTGAAAATGTTGCAAAAAACGTTGCTTGACAACAATTTCAACTTTTGCAACTTTTGACAACTTTTTATAAATTGATCTTGCTTCACACCAAAGCTCAAGAATGAACATACTACACATTGTAGACCCCTAAACAAAAAAAATACTTATACAATGCCCATACAAGGCATTTGACCAAGTTGACACACTTTGGAGCCTTAGGGTTTATTACATTACCTAGGCCTAATAAATAGGCCTTCAAACACACACAAACACACATTCTATTCCCAATACAACCATGAATCAAAATGATGTGGACATATGTCCTAGTGCTCCTGCACCAGATATAATTATTTTTTCTTCGTTTCAATTCTATATTAGCTACATTTTTCAAACTTGTTTAATTTGGTCATCATTACCATAGTTCATTACACACACTCAGAAAATCCTCAACCACTAATTATTAAAAAAGGTGATTGAATATGAGCATCTTGGATCTTCTTTGAGGACACTAGCTAAGCCCATTCACATTCCCCCAATTTTGTATGGGAGAAGGAGTGATAGGTTAGTGTATTGATTATTATACATTCTCTTATCTCACATAGGATTTTGGTGAACTTAGTATAACTTACATTTGCACACTTTTCTAATTTACTTGCATATCTTCTTCCATTTTATTATATAGTTAATGAAATTCATGATTTCATTGAATATCTTATACAGTATTTTAAAAAATATTTTGTTTATTTGGGAAACAAAATACTAAAACCCTTTCTTCTAACAACTGATTAACATATATCTTGCCACCATATTTCTTCTATGCTTTCTAGGAGAATATATGTGTTCTGAAATGTATACTTTCTTATGTTTTTCATGACTTAATGCTCTGAATCTTAGATTCATGTTTGAAGAAGTTATTAAATTATGGCTTCACATGCTTTGAATAGATCAATGTTTAGATTAAATTTGTTAGCTTATTTTCATTAAAGTGTTCAAGAACATGAAATTATTTAGATCCTATTCCTATGTTGTAAGTGTTCCTATAAAATACTCTATTCCATGAAAATTTGGTTTAAGATTATGACCACCCAAGATATAGACACTACATGAAAGCACAAGAGATATTTGCAATGGACACCTTGGTTATATAGACAAAGATGAACATAGGATTTCATAGGATTATGAAATCCATCTTAAACTTATGGTTTAAGACATAAAGTGATAACTTGTGATCTAGTTACAGTGGAAACGTGATAACTATCAATTAAAAGAGAATTTTTTTTTTTGTTCCTTGATTAAACTCAAGTAACTTGTATGATTAGGATGTAGGTGTTGAACTTGCTAGCTACAACACTAGGTACAATAATCCTTTCACACCAGCACATCACTTAAGTGCAAGTAACACAGAATGTACAAAAATGCAAACAATGCAAGATGCAATGATAGGTACTAGGTAGTAGGCCATGCTAGGTACCCATGTCATATATAATATCTCACAAATTAGGAGAAGGAAAAAAATCCATTGGGAGAAAACCTACCATTAAAATTGATATAAAAATCTAAAATTTTTCCTAGTTAACAATGTGATGGACTAAACCCCATGTGAGGAAAAATCCCACCCCATTAGAGACCAGAAAAAGAGATATCATGCAACCCTCCCTCAATGTAAAGTAAATTGCAATGATATTAGATGCTTCTGAATAAATTTTAAAGATAATATAATTTTGTTGAACCACATTTCTCCCCTTAGGAAAATAGATGACGAAAAAATGGTATGAAAGATGTATTTTCATTTCTAAAATTAAAATGACAAAAAAAGGGATGATATTTAATATCTCTAAAGTATACTCAAGTGTCTCAATGTCGATGTCAAAATTTGTCACCATCCAATCAGGAATTCTAGTTTGCATTGTTGAAGTTGACAATTTAAAATATCATAGAAACAAATGTAGAATAAATTATCCAAAGACAATGATACCCCCTCTAAAGAAAAAAAAAGAGACCTCTTGGAAATGATATCCATAATTATTCATGTACTAATTAATGAGAAAGATAATCAAACTCTTTTTTCTCCCTTCACTATAATGGAAATTCAAAAAGTAGTATTCTCCTTGTCACTAGACAAGGCCCCCGACCCAGATGGGCTCACTGCCCTTTTTTTTAGAAATGTTGGTATGTTGTCAATTTTGATCTCTTGGTTGCATTAGAAGAATCAAGAAAGAGTGCTTATGTTCTTAAAATCTTCAATGCCACCAATATTGATATCATTCCCAAGATTAAGGACCCTAAAACCTTTTCTAATTTTTGTCCCATCTCCTTGTGCAATATGATATATAATATTTTTTTTCCAATTGTATTTACTTGAGGCTCCAACCCCTTATCAGCAAAATCATTTCCCCATAACAAGATGGCTTTGTTCTAGGCAAAGAGACCATGGAAGGAGATCTAGGGTCACATGAAGTCTTACACTCCATAAACATAAATCAATCATCAGCCTTTGTAGCCAAACTTGACATGATGAAAGCCTATGACAAACTTAATTGCTCCTTCCTTCTCAATGTTCTTAACAAGTTTGGCTTTGCTGATAAGTGGTGTAAATGGATTAAGGTATGCATAAAAGTGCATACTTTTCAGTCATCATCAATGGCATCCCTGCTAGTTATTTTCTAGCTTCACAAGGAGTTAGACAAGGTGACTCGATGTCCCCATTTTTATTTATTATAATGGCAGAGGATTTTAGTAGGACAATCAAACAAAGGCATGAGAAAGGCTTATGGTTGGGTTCTCACATTGAGGTTACTAATTTATCTATCACTCACTCCCTATTTGCTGATGATACCCTCCTCTTTGGTAAATAAAATTTACAAGAAGCCAAACAAGTAAAAAAAATCTTATATTTGTATGCTATTGTTTTGGGGCAATTCATCAATCCTCGAAAATCAAAACTTTTTTTATTTAAGACTAATGGAGTTATCTCAAGGAAAATTGTGAACATCCTAGGATTTACATTAGAAGAACTCCCATCTACCTACTTAGGTATCCCCTTTTTTATGGGGTCCAACAAATAAAATTATTGGAAAATGATAATTGATAGAATAAAAAGTAGAACTTCAGCTTGGAAAGCTAGATGGTTGTCATTGTCAGGAATAATTTTTCTTATCAAAATAGTCTTAGTAGCTATCCTGAATTACTACATTTTAGTCCTCAAAGCTCTTAGCTCGGTGATTCAGAAAATTGAAAAAACCATCAGAGAATTTCTTTGGAAAGGTAACATGACTGGTGAGAAAAGTTACCATTGATCTCGCTGAAAGAGATGGCATCCAGTAAAGAGATAGGTGGAGTCGGTCTCCATGACTTAACAAAAAGAAATAAAAGCCTTTGGTGGGAAACTTATCTGGCATATGTACACCAAACCAGATTCAAAATGGTGCAAAATCATGCAAGAAAAATACTTGGAATCTAATAATCCAATTAGGATTATAACAATATCGGACCCTCCCAAAGGCTCAACAATATGGAATTTTATGATCTCTACTAGAGATGTGGTTACTAAATATGTCTCTTGGGAGATCCATAATGGTAAAAGTGCTCATTTCTGGGATGACTCATGGAATGGACTACCACCGTTAAACCAAGTGGATGACCTTGTGGATGCAAGGAATATTGCCACTAACTGTTGGAGATCCAGAGTTATTGATTATGTATGTGAAGTAGAGCTTTTTTCAAGAAAAGTCGGGTGGAAGGACCCACGAGGACTTCCTATACTAGATTCACAAAAAGATTCTCTACAAAAGATTTTCTAAGAGAGAAATATTTTCATTTCAAAGGTCCAAGGCAAACTGATATGGGTTACTTCAAAAGATGGGAATTACTCAATCAAAGTAGGTTATCAGGCCTCTTAGCAATTGGAAAACCAAACGATGAAAAACAAAGCCTTTTCATTCTATTGGAATAACTCAGTTTTACCCAAAGCAGGTTGGCTAGCATTAAGAAAAAGGATACTAACAAGTGATAAAATGGAGAAACTACATATTGCCCATTCTTTCCAATGTCTCCTATGTGATGAAGAAAATCAAACAATTGATCACCTTTTTCTTAACTGCCCTTGCTCTCAAGAATCTTGGTTCTTCATCATGAATAAACTAAATCTGACAATGTCCCTCCCCAATTCATTATGGGATATGTTCCAGTCTTTCCCTACCATTTTCTCTTCCATGATGTTTGCAAGCATTTGGAAGTGCACTCCAGCCATAGTAATTTGGTCAATCTAGTGGAAAAGAAACAAACAGATATTCAGGAAAATAGAAAAAGCTATATTAGAGTTGTTTAATGCCAACATTCAAAACATTAGAGGTCAATATCATTATTCCCCTTGGGATGATACCATAAAAAGAGCTTGGAATGGTCTGAACATCCCTTCCTATTTTGCTACCTGTAATCAAACTCCTTAAGAATTTGATAGAAAAAGCATCAAATGGAATCCCCCAATTGCTGATTATGTGAAGCTTAATTTTGATGGTTCCTCTAGAGGCAACCCGGGGGAGTCAGGTGTGGTATTTTGTATCAGAGATTACCTAGGTGATTTGAAGGCTTTTAAATCTATAGCCATCCTACTAGGCACAAACAACATAACTGAAGCCCAAGCCCTTCTTATTGGATTAGCAATAGAAAAGAGGATGGGATTTAAAAAATTGCATATTGAAGGAGATTCAACTATTATAATTAATGTGTGCATCAATCGACAATCATCCAATTGGAAGGTTGCTACATATTAAAGCAAATCTGGTCACTTCTCAATCAATTTATCGAATGTTCCATCTATCATACATACAAAAAAGGTAAGGTACTAGCAGACCTCCTAGTAAATATGGGATGTGATAACATAAATGTGGATTCTTCTAATCCATACTGCAACTTAGCAGACTTTCCAGTATTAGAAGAAATTGTGCACAAAGAAAAGGTTAATATGTGTGACGTGATTTAGAAAAGGATACAAATTAGTGGTCGAGCTAGAAAACTGGGGGGTATCCATGTGAAGTCAAATTTATGAATGGGAGAAATGATGTAAATTTATTCTCTCATCATCACTAAGTGTTATATACAATTAACCTTGATTTGAAATGTGAATCTATATCTACTATTGTAAAGGTTGTTTATTTGCCACCTGCGAGTGCTCACTTTATAGTTATGACTGCTCGTGCAGACTATAGGCCAAATACCTATCCATTCACATGTTTTAAGTTACAAACTTGTGGTGGGATCTTAGCATCAACTTTGGGCTAGGCTCATTATAACACACATGCAAAATGATTTATCATAGCTACGGTTGTTTTCTTAGTTCGAAGGTTGTCTGCTTCATCATTCTCATAGGTACCAGTTCATAGACATGTGGAGGATCCTCCAGACATTCATCATCATCTATTTAATATGAATAACAAGGCTTGGTACCTGGTATTATATCCACAATATCGCAAGAAATAGAGAAAGCCCTTTGAAGTTGCTTACAATCATAATTTAAGCAAAGGTAGCATTTTTTGAGCTATTAAGAAGGGGCGATTATGGGTATTAAGCAATTATCAGAAGGGGTAAAACAAATAATCGAGGGGGTAGCTGAACGGACCCATATAGTTCTCAATTCATCATGTATCGAGAAGATTCACTTCAGAAAGTGCAGGTTCAATATGGACTACAAGCAACGAAACTACAGAGTCAGGATCTCGGTGGTGGATTGGAAGTATCCATTTTCTGGTCACATCATTGATGAAATACTGGGAAAAGTATTTCATGTTCAAAATAGCCCTTCTAGGAGAAGTGTGAAAAGGATTTTAGGAGAGGAAATCCTTTTTCCACAGGCAAGTAGACTTATCTTCCCCTCACAATTATTGTCAATTTTTCTCTCTAATGCATTGGACCTCCTATAGTCATTAGAATTATTAGAGATTTTAGCAGACAAAGTGGGTTGTGATGTTTCTCTCCCTACAAACAAGTTAAATTTTGTCATTCAAAAGTATGACTTGTGGGAGGGTGAAGCTGAAATAGGACTTTTCCTAGGTTTTTACTTGAGAATGGGCATGATTATATTGCACTATATGATAGCATAAAAAATTCTCTAAAACTTCAAATTTTAGGTTTCTCCAAATGACACTAGATAGATACCATAGAGCCTATGGTTGTGACTTAGTTGACACGACCAAGAAAAAAGTTAATGTCATGTTAGTGTTGCTAATTAATGAAGGGTCCAAAGTAGCAGTTCAGCCTCAACAACAAAATATCCTTGATCTCAACATCATATCGAAAATGGGGGGTCCCCAACTTGGTCAAGTGGATTTACAAGTCAGAGATATGACTGTAGAAGGGGTTCTAGTGCAATGAGATGTGCCCTTTGTGCCTCTAGTTGTCATGGAAGAATAATCAGACTCCTCTCTGTCTTTTTATTTTTTATAATCATGCCTCCAATTTTTCTTCACGAGAAAAACATATGATGAAGGATCTAGGAAATTACTCTCCTATACATGATATAGTTATGTCCATGGGGGATGAAGGAGGTGTTTTTCAGGGGCAGTCACACAAGAATATTTCTTAATCAATTCTAAAGAAGAATAGCAATTTTACCACATGGCCAACTGACTCTATTTTTGCATAGTAACAGAGCTCACATCATCAGACACATCAAGGGAATTTTGATGGGAATTGGTATTATCAGCTTCATGGTGACTCATCTTACTTTGGTCATGTCTACTGAGCCTCCACACCAATTAGTTTTCTATTCTTGATTTTGCATACTAGCTCCCTGCGAGCTTTGGTCTTCAGCACTAGGTTTTTTTGTTGGCTTCCAACTAGTAGAAATCATTTTTATAAAAAACTACCCCATATATGTATGGTCATTCAATATTTTGTATTTGCACATATATTAGCATAATTTAGTTTATAATTAGGAACTGTATTTGAGATATTTTCTAATATCTCAAACCTGAATTGTAATTAGTGTCAAAATTAGAGCTATAACTAGAGGTTTTCGTGTTGGCTCTTTCCTCCTAGTCTGCTTTCTGAACCAACTTGTATTTTGATATCTTATATTAATATATTTGTGGCTTGCCACCTTTTCCTTAAATTAAAAAAAAACTAAAAAAAACTAAAGAAGGATTATCTTCAGCAAAGAGGAGATGAAAGGAATCAATTCTCTCTCCCAAATCTAAAATATAAGAATCCAAAAATAAAATATCAATGCACATCAAGTGATCATCCATTGAAGCCATATATAGGAGACAATGCAAGTCCTTCTACATTGAATCATAAGGAGCCAAAACTATAGCAATGCAATGATTATTAAAAGCAACATTCAATGAAGGAGACAAAATATCAACATATGTCTCTAGAATCTCAAAACATGAAAGCACTCCAAGATATAGATAAACATACTTAATCTCCTCAAAAGTGTCCATGCTAGATGCCATAGAGTTTACATCAATTGAATAAATAGGAGAAAAATATCAAAAGGTGTAGACTCAAGATTGGTGACCAACATGACCAAATACAACAATATCTCTACTATGAAAATCCTATGTTATGACAAAATTGTTAGGTCCAACAAGGAAAGCTAATGTACTGAGAGGGGAGGGGTGAATAAGTACTTCAAAAATTTTCTTCAGAAACAATCTTACTAATAAATATAAACTGTGTACAGTTGTTCTCATAATATATAATGGTAAAACATAATCATAGAAATAACATCCATACACATTTCACTCCTTAACACAAATATTTTGGTTACGCAGAAAATCTTGGTTAGAGAGAAAAATTGCGGTGGGGATGGCACCCACAACTTCACTATTGCAATAATAAAGGTTGCTCGATTAGAGCTACATGTTTAGCTATTTTTGATAGCTTACCTTGTTAGGAGTATCAAGATCTTTAGATCTACATTGCTAAAGGATTTTACAAACACTTTTACAAAATGTTGTACCTGGTTAAAGGATTTTCAATTTATAGACTTTGTTAGAGTCTTTTACCCTATTAAAGGTTTCTATTACAACTCAAATAATTCAATCAAAATCTTTACAAAATATCTACAACTTTACATCTGAAATGTTATAGCAGACTCTATGTGCTCAATATGAAATCACCATGCTCATAGCATACCTTGGTAATTGATAGATCAACTCGGTGACCTCTTCTATATACTCTGTCCCTTAGACTGTATTCTTGGAAAACCTTCTCGGTGACCTCTGAATGTCTCAGTTAAATAATCACATCTTAACTTTTCTCAAGATTTTCATTTTCAACTCATCATCTTCCCTTCTTATTTAGATACTCAAATCACTCTGTATATATAGATCTTTGAGGTGGTGATCTTGTTCATACATCGATCATGCAAACATGTTTTATCAAATGAATAAACATAAAAATTATTTCATTGGATAAACTTCCTCAAAATCATACAAAATCTATAAGTGCAATTCCCTATGTAATAACAGTTCCTTGTTCTCGAATCTTGTAACACATTTCCACATATGTGTCCAGGTTCATTGAATTTGGTAACACGTTTCCACTTAGTTCAGACTAACTTGGTATACCTTATTTTTTGCTCGGTAGACGTAAGAACTTTACTCGGTAGGCAACTCGGTATCTCTCATCTCGGTGACTAGGCTTTCTTCTGTAACCGACACCCTTAGAACTTATCGACTGAATATTTCAGTAGTATTAACTAACTAGAGTATATAGGATGACTTTGGACATAAAACTAATGACAACTTAGTAAATAGCAACAATCTCCCCTTTTGACATTAGTTTGGTATGTTTGACAAAACTCCTTTCAAAGTCATAACACAAAATCTATATACTTATAAAATTTGACTGAAATGATAGTATATACATTTGTTAAAATACATACTTCAAATACATGCTCCCCTTATCAATATGTTGTACAAAACTTTGATTAGCATGCACCTAATGTTCTATGCTCCCCTTGTTAATGATATATGTACACTCAGATACTCTATATACTCGGTACACTCCCCCTTTTTGACAAACATCAAAACTAGTTACCATTAGGGGGGGGCAACTGGTCAAAAATAGATTTATACTTAGTACGAGCATCTTTTAGAGTGTTGGAAAGTGCATCCTTGACACTGTCCATTAAGGAATTTTGAGCTGTAATTTCAGCTAATAATAAAATCAAACCATCTAAAGTGCTTCCCTCTGCTTGTGTGGATAGTTGGGTAGCTCGGTTGATCTGCTCTTGTACTGATGACAGTTGGGTAATAAATAATGTCTGAAGAGTCATAATATCCATCCTTATTTTGTGCTCTTCATTCCAAAGTTCTAACTGCTGAGCCATAAGAGTTTGTAGCTTTGTATAAAAATTCTGAATAGAGTTTGGCTTGGTAGTCAGTTTATGTGAGAGATCGATAATCTCTTTTTCAATGACTTCGGTCTTCTGCTTGATATCTTTAATAAAGAATGAAAATGTACATAACTTTTGGAATAAATAAATAATTTTCTTGAGTTGAGGAGACAACTCACCAATGAATCCAACAAGCTTGAATTTACCTATAGCAATTGCTTTCTGCACTTCTTCAATCATCTTGGTAGTTATCTCTTTTTATTTTAATTTGCTAAGGTAGTCTGATGCCTCTATTCCTGATGTTTCCAATTGAGTGAGGAGTTCATCTAGTTGCAAATGGATGGCAGCATCTTTACTTACGGTAGCTTCAGATAGCATGTCTATCAATAATGCTTTAACCTTCTGAATAGCTATCTATTTTTCCTATTCAGCTTTGGCTTTACAAAGCTCATCGAATTCAATAAGTGCTTGCCCTTTTAGTTTTGAAATGTCAACATTCGGTAGCACAATAGGCTTTGACAGATCTATCTTAAAATTGTGCTTCTTTGCTTTCTTCTCCTTTGATGATGATGCCTTCACTTGTTGAATGAGTACAATGGCTTTGGAGTCTTGATCTTCCTCGGCATGTTGCTTGATGGGAGCAACACTTTTGTCAGTTTCTAAAGCCTCTTTTGTATCCTTCAGTGATTCCTTGCTTGGGGTCTCAGTGGCAATAGTTTCAGTGCTTGCAGGAGCTTGAGAAGTTTTCTCGTCTATGGCCTGAGAGGTAGATTCACCTTGTGTAGCCTTTTGATCCTCTTTGCCTTGTTCGGTGCCCTGAGGTTTCTCAGTTGTCACTTGTTGAGTTACCGGAGGATAGGACTTAATTTGTTCCAAGACTGATTCACTGGATACCAATTTGGCATAGGCATTTCCTTCTATCATTTCTTCTTCCTATGCCTCAGTGTCCATGACATCCTCATCTAGTTGAATAGTTGAAGTAGGATCTTGCTCGGTGATGTCAACTATTTTCACTTCACCTTGAGTCTCTTCCGTTTGAATTCTGAAAATTTCTTGCCATTTTTCTTTGGTTTCCTTTTCTACTTCAAGATAAAGTCCATTCATCATTTTCAAGGCCCTTTGCTTTACTTGAAAAATTTTCTGGTAGTTTTTCAAATGATTCCTTATATCATCTACCGACATGTCTGGAAACAGATATACCAATACTCTTTCTTTTATCTGCTTCTCCGAGTCCATAGCATATTTCCATCTATTGTCAATATGAGAGTACAATGATTTTGGAAGAAAATCAGTTACTTCCAATTGAACTACTCAGAATTTGAGAAGTGTACACACTATTGACTCTTCTATTTACCTTTTCTCTTCTTTTGTTCTGGAGTCATATTTTACACACCTAAATGACCCAAATCCTCCATATTGTTTCAAGTTTGTACAAAAATTGTCAACACTGTGTACATCTTCCTTTATGCTTTTAACAATCTAAAATTTATTTGCATCTTCGGATTCTATTTCACTTGACTCCTTATTCAAAATGAGTCTCCTGGTCGACTTTCTATAAGTCTTTGTAACCTTAGGCAATTCAACATTTTTGTGCCTCTTATCGGGTGACATTGCAGATGATCTAGTGTTAGGTTGCTTAACTGGTGGAGTCAGTGATACCTTAGTTGTATCATATTTCTTTCTTTTCAATATTTTGCCCTTTGGTAACTTGGTTCTCAGTGTAATTACTGCTTCTTGAGCTTCAAATTATTCCTCAATTGAAAGTTGATCATCTTTCCTACCTATTGCCTTAGTAGGTGTGGAGGTAGAGCCTTCTCCAAATTTCTCTGTTAAATATTTGATCATTTTAGAGGCTTTTCTGGTAGCCTTAGGTACTACTATGCTCATTTTAACCTTCTCTTTTACCTCTTCATAGGTACCATACCTGATCTCAATCGAATGCCTTGGAAGTGCTAGAAAGGCATCTATCTATTGTTGAGTAATATCAAAATCAATCTCATAACCCATAGGCGGTAAATATTGAGATCTAGGTTCTACTCCATTGAGATAATAGTAGTCGATGTCCACTTCAAAACATATAGTATCCTTATATTTTTCTACTAGCTAAGGTGGGATCCTTTACCTGTTATGCATCTTTTCTTGAATTTTGTTAAATTAATCATCCATTATCTCATTGAAATTATCACCTACCCGATTGATAAAATCATTTATCTGATGGGTGATTGGTCGGTGTAATTCCCAAACAATGTTACCGACTGAAGGAAAGAACTTCTGAAAATAGAAGAACATACACACTAGGAGTGATCCAAACTTTAGTGTGTTAGCAGTGTTGTTCTTCTTACGTTTCCTTATTGTGTTGAGATTTTCAAAGAGATTCTTCATCAATATTTCACATAAATCAATTTTCATACCCTTTTTCACAATTTTATAGGCCAAGTCCACAGTTGCACATGGTACATTGTTTTCTCTTGCCGACTGGAAGAAACAATAACCAATGACTCTTATTGCAAATTTTAGCTCTGCAGCTATCACATTATTCAACTTAAGACCTCTGCAATTAGACTCAACTCCGGTTAAAGTTATCAATTCCTTCTGTGAAATCATTTTTTGTGCACGGGCATGGTCGTATATAGGGTATCCGGTTATTATGTGAACAATTTCCTTGGTGATCTTGAATGGTTGATCCTCTAACCACATAAAGTCCTCATGCAATCTGCTCAAGATAAATTTGACCCATTGGGGTTTGAAAACTCGAGGATAGGTTAGGGCTTTGGTCAATCCCTTAACTTTTATATGCTCAATCTTACTATCTAGGATTCCATCGGTGCATAATTTATCATACATATCCTTAATTTTGGTATTACCTAGCTCTTCAACATGACACTTAGTATAAAATATAACATCTTCAACCAACAGAACCCTATTCAGAATAAGAGAAAATGCAGTTTTCTCACCGGGTTCAGATGCCACTTTAGGAGGTAAGGAATAGTTCAGTGAGGGCTTCTCAATAGTCTCAACTACAACAAGTTTTTGCATCTTGGGAGACATTTCAAACTTGGATTTCTACTAACAAGAATAGCTTAGGGTTCCAACTAACCAAAAAATGCTTTCGACTTAGTAAATATAATGCAGATATTCACAACTGATATTGATCGATTAACTTGCTTGAAAGTGCATTTAAGATTGTTTGAAAGTACCTTGAATTTTCTCTAGAATTGTTTGATTGCCTTTGATTCGCTTAGCTCTGCTCTTTGAAAATTGGTAACTGTAAAATGACCGCACAAAGAACTTTAATACACCCTTTACCTTATCGGGTTTCGTGCAGTTAGGTAAGATAGGCATTAAATGCACTTGGTTTCACTAAACTGACTAACTTTATTAGATGCTTTTACCGAGTAGATAGGTTAATGCATATACCGACTTCTCTGGTACTCAAAAATAGACTAGATAAAAAAAAATGTTATTACATCTTAGGTATGTAGAATTTGGAATTATGTTCATGATTAAAATAGGAACCGTTAAGATCTAATCTTGTGAAAATGCAGTGCCTTCATACCTTTATTGATTATTCAGAAGTAGATGCACCTAACTCGGTAGGTAAGGTGCTTTCTTCATTATTTGACCCAATTTCCTTCTTTTTCCAGATTTTTTGTAATTTGATTCTTATCTCTTCAGTATCTCCTCTGGGTTGATCTCTGCAGTCTTTAGCCAAGTGTCCAACTTTATGACAATGAAAGCATGCCATTCAAAGATTTCTCCATGATCTCCGGTTGTTCATTCCAAACCTTATCATATAGTTTGCACTTATATGTCCATACCTTCCACAACATTCACACCATATCCTTGTATTGTAATCCCATGGTACTACAGTATATTGACGATTGAGATTTGTGTGAGTTCGGTAATTTCTATCACTTGCTCGGTGTGGAGACGACATATAGTTTTTCTACTTAAACCAACACTTCTCGGTACTGTGTCCATATCTATTGCAGTTTTTGCAAAACCCCTTGAATTTTGCCTTCTGATGATTGCTAACAGACTTTGTCTAACATTAATTAGATGTGTGACCATACTTATTGCAATTGTAACAATAACTATCAGACCTAGTGACATTCGGTTGCTTACCTTTTTTGATTCGGCACATGTTGGCAGTATGTCCTTGTTTTCCACAGTAATTGCAAATAGGCTTCTTATCTTTCAACTTATTTTTGTTTCCAGCCTTCTTTGATGATTCTCCTTTCTCGGTGGTGTTGATTCCTTTCTCAGTAGAGTTGTTTCTTTTGTAACCGAGTCCGATAGATTTGTTGGGTGATCTTATGTTTAGTTGCTCATCCAACATTCTTGATGCTTCATAACTTTTCTTCAATGTTTCTCTTGACTTCTTTTCTGCTTCAAGTTCATTGGTCAATCTTGATAGTTCAAGTTTCAATGATTGATTCTCATTTTCTTTTAGATTTTCTTCAACAAATTATGTTGAATTCCAGTCATCCTTGATATTTCATCATTCTTTTTAGACACCAATGCTTCTAGCTGTTGTTTTTCTCTTTCCAAATCTCTTGTGTTATCTTCAGTTGTTCTCAATGCATCAAGATTTTCAGTCATCTGTGTGCTGAAATACTCATGTTCCCTTCTCATTGCTTTTAGCTAATCATTCAGTGCTTTGTTCTTTTCTTTCAATTCTACAACCATTCCTTCAGACTCTTCTGATATGCTATTTTCAAATGATGTCTCAATTTGTTCCACCAACTCTTATGAGTCCTGTAAATCATCAGACAATCTTCTTCTGACTTTCAATGATTTTTGCATTTGTCTCTGCATGTCTGCAATCACTTGATTAGCATGATCTAATTCTTCTTCGAGATTCACAATTCTATGTGATTTTTTATAGCCTTCCATTGATAGGATCTTTTTCTTTAGGTTGTAAAACCCTTTTCCAAGAGTAGAGCTCTGATACCAATTGTTAGATCCAACAAGGAAAGCTAATGTACTAAGAGGGGAGGGATGAATCAGTACTTCAAACTTTTCTTCAAAAACAATCTTACTGATAAACATAAATTGTGTACAGTTGTTCTCATAATATATAATGGTAAAACATAATCATAGAAATAACATCCATACACATTTCACTCTATAACACAAATATTTTGGTTATGCAGAAACTCTTGGTTAGAGAGAAAAATTGCGGTGGGATGGCACCCACAACTTCACTACTGCAATAATAAAGGTTGCTCGATTAGAGCTACATGTTTAGCTATTTCTGATAGCTTACCTTGTTAGGAGTATCAAGATCTTTAGATCTACCTTGCTAAAAGATTTTACAAGAACTTTTATAAAATGTTGTACCTGGTTAAAAGGTTTTCAATTTATAGACTTTGTTAGTCTTTTACCCTGTTAAAGGTTTCTATTACAACTCAAATAATTCAATCAAAATATTTACAAAATATCTGCAACTTTACATCTGAAATGTTATAGCAGACTCTATGTGCTCAATATGAAATTACCATGCTCATAGCATACCTTAGTAATTGATAGATCAACTCGGTGACCTCTTTTGTATACTCTGTCCCTTAGACAGTATTCTGGGAAAACCTTCTTGGTGACCTCTGAATGTCTCTATTCAATCATCACATCTTAACTTTTATCAAGATTTTCATTTTCAACTCATCATCTTCCCTTCTTATTTAGATACTCAAATCACTCTATATATATAGATCTTTGAGGTGGTGATCTTGTTCATACATTGATCATGCAAACATGTTTTATCGAATGAATAAACATAGAAATTATTTCATTGGATAAACTTCCTCAAAATCATACAAAATCTATAAGTGGAATTCCCTATGTAATAACGGTTCCTTGTTCTCGAATCTTGTAACATGTTTCCACATATGTGTCTAGGTTCATTGAATCTGGTAACATGTTTCCACTCGGTTCAGACTAACTCGGTATACCTTCTTTGCTACTCGGTAGACATAAGAACTTTACTCAGTAGGTAGCTCGATATCTCTCATCTCGGTGACTAGCCTTTCTTTTGTAACCGACACCCTTAGAACTTATAGACTGAATATTTCGATAGTATTAACCGACTAGAGTATATAAGATGACTTTGGACATAAAACTAATGAAAACTTAGTAAATAGCAACAAAAATTTTGTTTGAGCTCAACACTTTTTCTTAATCCACCATGTGTTATCTGATATATGGAAAGGATATTGATTGACAATGAAGGTACACAAAGAACATCATTAAATTTTATGTCACCCATATCAATAGATTATTTTCCACAAACACAAATACATGTGTTATTAACCACTACAATGTGTGGTGAACAAGACTTAAATAAAGAGGGAATACTCTTTAATGAATCAATTCACATATTTGAATCATAATTTCTAATTGAAAAACATATTTGAATCGTAATATCTAACTACAACAAGTGCTTGTACCTTATGCTTTAGTAGATTAGAAGAAGAAGAAGAAGAAGAAGAAGAAGAAGAAGAAGAAGAAGAAGAAGAAGAAGAAGAAGAAGAAGAAGAAGCCCTAATTCCTTGCAATAAACATATTTAGGCATCTCCTTCTAAATGGTTCTCATTGAGACGGATAGGATTTATATTTTTTGTTTAGCTTCTTATTTTTATTCTCATCAGGATTCCCTGTGTCTTTCTGTACCTTAAGGGTTTGATTGACTTGATTACACACATGTGAATTAAATTAGCTTCATCTTAGATGAGGAGATTTACAAAATCATCAAACTTAGGGTCAACATATGATTCTCCCATAAAAAGTCAATGGATATGAAAGCTAAAATAAATAAATAAATAAATTTAAGACCAATCTTATAGAATCAGTTGTATATTATTTTTTTCAATATTTCAATCCTCTATATGTGTTCTTAATTGCTTTATTTTGAATATGTAGCCTTGGATGTAGCCAAAATATTTTGGATTAAGAAATTCACCAAATTATTATCAATCTGATATCCCCTAATCTTATCAGTTTCACTATATAATTTTTCTAGAGTCTCCCAAGCCTCCTTACATGTTTTACATGATTGAATTTGAAACTACAAATTAAATGGGACTAATTAAAATAAATGCATCCAAGTGTTTTCTCCCTTTAAAGCTCTCATCCTATTGATGCATTATGATTAGTTAGTTTAGAAATTGTTTTCTTTATAAAACCAAGAGAAAGTTCATCCATGAGATATTTTCATATTGATTTCTATCATGATGCATAATTATATGGATTTAGGAGTTAAATTTGTGATCTCCGCATTATTTGAGCACAAAAAAATGCAATCAACCACTGCAAAACCACCACGCCCATCAAATTATTTAATAAAGAATCGACACCATCAAAATATGTTTTTTGAATTTTATGCTCATTGCATTTACAAGTTGTAGATGCCTATAGTTTGCAACTATACACTATCTTCTATAGACTCCTAAAATTTCACCCCTTGCAATTTTCGACCACATTTGGGTCTTCACCTTAGTGTTTGCGCCCCTTGACCTGATTGAAGTCCTGATTATGCTCATACGCATCACAAATGACAAAATTTTCAACTTTTCACTTGTTCTGCACTTGATCGTAGCCCTGAAATAGGGCAGGACCAGGGCGTGGCACACTAATCCTCACTGGGACCAAGGCACCACGCCTGGGTCCCCCTCATTTTGGGTCCTCTTTATTCCCTTTTTCCCAATTCAAGTTTGGGCAAGATTCTCCTCTTTGTGTCCACCTATGTCAAAAAAATAGTCAATTAATCTGACACGTAGGTATATAAAGAGGATTTCCCCCCTCATTTGAACATCCACAAGCATCTATCAAGTATTCAAGCACACAAGAGATCAAACAATCAAGCGTTCAAGAGAAATTGAGCATTTTCAGTCTTCCTTCAAGCCTTGGAGTAGTAATAAAGTCAAGGATCAAGAATTGAAGTGGAGATCAAAATCCTATTTCATGAAACCCTAATTCCATGTGGAGGCAAGAAAAACTTCACAGGGAGGTATAATCATTTCAATTTCAGTCATAATTCAGCATCGCCCTCAAAAGGAGAACATTTTCTTTTAGTTATTTCAATTACATTTATCTTAATTTCTTGCTTAATTCTAAAAATAGGGTTTGACCAAAGGCAAGTCCTTATTCCTAACCTATTTCCCTTTCTTTCTATGTGTAGGAAATAGGTGCGTAGCTGTACTTCTGGAAATAAGCTTTAGACACAAAGATGGACAAACCCTTTTCGACGTATAGAAAATTTGAAGGACCAAGAGGTAGCACCACGGTCCTACCTTTTTGGGGAATTTTTGCAGGGCAGATCCGAATCGACTCATATTTCTTAGATCTAGGTGCATGACTAAATCCTAGATCTCTAGCTCAGTATTTTCTCAGTTTTGCCTTCAATTTCAACACTTTACCCTAAATCAACATTTCAACTTACAAAAAAGGGAAAAAAATATCATAATCAATCAATCCAGTTAGTACTTAGTCCTTATCTAATTTGTGATTGAATCTAGTGGATTCCTCCCCTCTTTTGAAAGTAATGGAAATTCCTCCATCAAAGCGAAAATTGATTTGGTGATTTCTCCTTCTATGTTGCAAATTGCCAAATAAATTTTCCACTTAACATTTTGGTGAACCCTACTCCTTACACCTTTAATTCTGATTTTTTTTTTCAAATCTAAGTGTGTATGCAATTAACAATTTAAATTTTCATTTACAAGTTTTATTTCCTTACAAAGTTTAAAAATTAAGAGGTTAATTTCACTAAAAACCCTATTTTTTATTTTCAAAATTGAGCTTATGGGTTGCATTATTTGGGTTAATTGTTTCAAATTTGAATGCTCTTCAATTTTACAATTTAAATTTTTATCTACATGTTCGAATTTCAATCAAAATTTTTAAATGATGTGGTTAATTTAAAAAACCCTAATTTTTAATTAAAAAATTGAGTTTGTGGGTTGTTTCAATTTTGAATTTCCCTCTTCACATTGGGTTGTTAATTTCAACACAAATTCAAATTTTAAATTTTGGAACAAATTTCAATTTCAAATTTAAATTGTAAAATTAAGTGGTTAATGCAACAAACCCTAATTTTTTAATTTAAATTAGTCTTGTGCATTTTCCAATTTTTCAATTTCCCTTTTAGCATTTAATTAATTTAATTTAATCTGAAGTCTTCTTTTATCCCCCTCCACATCATAAAATTGGGCCCTTATCCCTAAGTGTACCCCTTTTTGTTTTATTCTTTCAATTAATCATTTCATCAAGTACCCTAATTATATCCCATTTTGACCTTCAAGGCTCGATTTCGCACATCTAGCTGGAATTTTCTTTAGAATCACAATATCTTGCTTCCCTAAAAATTTGGCAAAAATTTGGTTGGACCAAGAGGCAGCCTCTCGGTTCTGACTTTTTCTCCCTGAATTTCGTGAGCTTATTTTGGGAGTATTTCACTGTTTAAATCTAGAAATTTGTGAAATTATATTTATTTTAGGTCGGCCTAAGGTCAAAAACAAAGTTGGGATTTCAACATCATAATTTTCAATTTAAATTTTAAAATTAAGAGGTTATTTTCAACCCTGATTTTTAATTTAAATTTTTTTCTCCTAGTGGATAATTTTAATTTTAAATTAAGAGGTTATTTTAGAAAAGTCCTAATTTTAAATTTAAATTTCTTAAGAGGTTACATTATTCCTCTTTGTGTTTTCAATCAATTTGTTAATTTAATTGAGTAATCATTTTTCCTATAATTTTGCATTATTCAATTATTTTGCAACTTAGATTCCAAAATTCAAATCTCAAATTTCAAAATTCAAATTTCAAATTTTCCAATTTACTTCCCTTAGTGCATGCGTTTTACTACTATTAGTCAAACCTATAGTATCCCCATAAGAAGAAGTTATATAATTAAAGCTTCCCAAGGTTTAATTACCAAGGAGATGGAGCCTAATTTGGATAACTTTTTCCATGAAGATATTGGTGGTTCTTCCAATCCTACAAATGTCCTTGTTTATCCTCATTCTTTTGATAATTCTCATGATGTGGAGGAATTACTAACTAGGGTTTTTGTTGACCGATTGGAGAAGATTTATAATCAATTTGAAGATCTTCAGCAATGGATGAGTCAACAATACCCAGAAAGTGAAGCTCTCCCATTGATTGAAGGATTAAAAAGAATGGTTCAAAGTGATAAACTTGGTGTTGATATCTTGTGTGCTATTGCTCATATTGTTGATTCTAATATTATGCCCATGAAGAATTGTGTTGAAGCCCTAGGTTATACACAACATCCTAGTCAAGTTAATCATTCCATTCCCTTGACTAGTCCTATGGCTAGTGTTCACACATTTACATAAAAAATCATGGCTACCTCTACACAAAATGTTATACCTACAAATGTTAGTCAAGGGGGAAAATCCTCTCCTTTCATTCCTCCTACCATGTGTCATCCATTTGTTACCTAATCTTCTCTTATACTTGGGAATGTTAGTCAAAGGAGAAACTCCTCTTCTTTCATTCCTCCTACCATAACCCTTCCATGTGTTACTCGATCCTCTCCCATACCTACCTATCATAATGTTTCACCTCCTTATTCTCAACTCCCACCTTCCTATAATAATATCCCTCCTTATTCTCAACCCCCACCTCCTTATAAAAATATCCCTACCTATTCTCAACCCCTTCCTTCATTCAATAATACTACCCCTCCTTCTCACTCCAACATGTCTAATTTCAATCCTTCTACCGAAGCTACCATCAATAGTCTCGCCCAAACTATCTCTTCCTTACAACAACAAATAGCTTCTATGAATAAATCTAAGTATAATATACCACATTTGATGTAGAGAGCCCATTATCCAATAAATTTTTTCGATATGTCCCTCCTAAACATGTAGAAGTCCCTCAATTAGAGCTTTATAATGGAAAATGTGATCTCTTGACTCATTTTAAAACATTTTGAACTTTGTGTAGTGACTTTGCTCATGACCAAAGATTGTTGGCTAAGTTGTTTACTAGAACATTAAAGGATAAAACTTTGCAATCATATTGTTCTTTTCCTACTTATTCTATTACTTCTTTTCAACAATTGGCTAATGCTTTTATTCAACAATTTCACAATAATTTTATTCCTAAGATCACTATGACTAACTTGATGCTTTTTAAGAAAGGTGTGAAAGAAAAAGTGACTAATTTTATTGGTAGATATAAACATTTGTATTCTCAAATTTATTTTCATATGCCTAATCAAGATATTCAAAAGATTTTTATTGCTAATTTACAAAACGATATTAGCCCATAAACTTGTCTTTTCTGAGTTTACTTCCTTTAAGCAGTTCTGTGTAGTACTTCACAACTATCATCTTACTATGAGTCAATTGGAACAATCACCCTATTCAATGGCTCTGAGTGATAAAGGTGAAAGTTATCAACAACCTTTTATGAAGTTCAAACCAAATAAGGGATTCATCAAATTCAATGACAATAACAACACTCAAGTGGTAGCAGCAACAGTTGTTCTTCCTTTGTCCAAACACTTTAGAAAAGAATTTGCTCCTCTTAATGAATATTCGGATAGCATTATGTTTCAATTGCTAGAAAATAATTTGTTGAAACTTACCCCTATTAAACCAATTGATACAACTAATCCTTTTCTAGCCTCTTATGGTGCCAAAGCCTTTTGCAAATACCATTGTCAACCCAATTATGACATTAAAAAGTTTTATTCCTATAGGAGTAAGATTCAAAACTTGATTGATAAGAATACCATATATGTGGCTGGTGTGAATGATAAAGGAAGCAAATCAATAGCTCCTCCTAATAAAAATCTTCAAATTTTCACTGATCCTCTACCTTCCCATTCCACTAATGTGATTGAGGCTATTCATCTTTCCTTCTCTCCCAATGATATTGCCTTTGAGTCAACAATGTGGTAAATCTTATAGATAAAAAAGAACCTCCTACGAAATTGTGCATTACATTTGATCCTAGTGAGACCATTTAAGTGTTGGAAATTTGGAGGAATGGGTTATGTACATTGCATTAATGTTTGTTGTTGATGTCAACACTAGTTGTTTTTTTGTCTACTGACTTCTGCTAGAGTGGTTGGATTATCATGTTGATCTGGAGATATGTCTCCGGTTTTGGTCTAGCTATTGGAATCACTTTGGATTGGTTATTCATGTGTTCCTGATGTGTATCACATTCAGTTGGTTTGGAATTTGGTTATCTGGATGCTATCATATGTTCTAGTAAGCCTTTTGGTTACCGGTAAGGGTTTTACCAGTAGTGCATTGTTGAAGATATTTTGATGAATTCGATAAGTGGTGTTGGTGCAGCTTCTAGGAGGTTATCAAGACGTTGATGGTTATCATGTTCATGTTCTAGTTGTTTATGGTGTTTCATTTGGCTTATGGTGACCTATTTTAGGTCTAGTGGTTACTCTGTTAGGTTATGGACCAGTTTATGTAAAGTGTTGGTTGATGCTCCCAATGCGTCGCCGATTAGATTTATTGTTTGGTTTATGTTGCTTTGGTCTTAGGATGACTTGGTTTATCATTGGTTTGAGGGATTATGTAACAAATCTATTGTATTATCTTTTAGGTGGCTGACCTAATTGTTTAGGTCCTGGGTTGGTATAAATAAAATGTAAGATCTCTTTGTATATCATATGTGGTAGGAAAAGGTCATAGGATTATCTGTGTGTGAATAAAGTTGTAATCATATGCAGAGGTTTTGGTCGATCATAGGTGATCAAATTGGGTTTTTAAAAGAGGTTTAAGACCTCTGGTATTACGCTTAACTGGGACTATACTCAGGCATAGGAGATTATATTCTTGCAGTTCATTCATCTTTCCGGATTGTAGTATGGATTTATTTTGTAGTCAGTGAGGCTCCTTTTGTGATGAGCAGTGCGCTCTAGGTTGTTAGTCTTCCTGCATGTGCAAGCCCCTCTTATTGTAATCGCATACTTGCTACAGAAGTATTATCTGATTGTGGGTAGGCTTTCCACCATGGTTTTTCCCTTTACCAGGTTTTCCACGTACAAATCATGGTGTTATGTGTTATGGATGGTTGGTAATTGTTCTTTGATTTATCTTTGTGCTTAATTTTTATATCTACTATTCAGGTATTTGGTATATGCATTCCAATAGAAGGTTTTGTGTGCTTAAAGTTTCATAATCTATTGACAATTAATTCATCCCCCCTCTTAGTTGTCCACTAGTTATCCTAACAATTGGTATCAAAGCTTGGTCCTCTCTGCAAAAGCTTAACTGCTTGAGGAAGATCCTATGGCAACTAATAGTTCAACTACATCTGTTTTCGGAGAGAAATCCCTAAGCTTGATTTGACAAATTACAGGGTATGGAAGATTCAGATGGAAACTCATTTGAGATGTATCTAGAAATAGATTTAAGAAAGATAGGCTGTACTCCTCATAATCTGGCATCTAGCAATCCTCCTCTGGCAACCTTGGATAAGGACATTGAAATGATTGTAGAGCTAGAGAAGCACTCTTAAGTGGAATTTCTGATTAGAAAATTATGGGATTAACTGACCAATCATCTGCGAAGGCTATATGGGATAGGTTGGAGGCTCTCAATCAAGGTGATCCTACTATTAAAATTGCTAAACTTGATGGTTACTGAGTAAGGTATGATAATCTGAAGATGGAAGAAGATGAAAGGATTACTGCTTTTATGGAAAGAGTTAATGAAATTGTTATGGGAATACAGTGTTGTGGTGGATATCTGAGAAAAGATGAGATTGTTTCTAAAGTACCTAGATCTTTTCCACTAGCTTACAAGATGAAGACTACTACAATTAATGAGCTCAGAACAATGGCTAACACTTCCGGTAACAAGGATACTTTGGTTGGAAAATTATTTGCTTTTGAGCTTGAAGAATTTGGTCCTCAAGGAGTTGCAAAGACTGAATCTTCTTTTCACACATCTACATCATCAACCAACAACAATTATTGGAAAGATTTATATGCAAAGGAACTAGAGGAAATGAAGAAAGAAGATGATGAGTTTGAGAAACTTGAAGCCCTATTTTCTAGAAGAGTACCTAAAGGTTTAGCAGGAAGTAAGTATGAAGGAAAATCACCTTTTAAATGCTTTGCATGTAATAAGATAGGTGCTTTTGCATCTAGATGTCTTGAAAGGAATTCAAGATTTGAAGAGAAAGCTAGAAGATAGTTTATGCCTAGCCATGATTATCAGAACAAGCATAAGTACAAGAGAAACAAAGACAAATCATGTTACTATGCAGATCAAGAAGGTATGACTGATTCTAATGATGAACTGACACAATATTTAGCTAGTGGATCTGGTAGTGGAAAGGAATGGGTATTTTTGCTTATCAAGGAAGATGCTCCAACACCTATTGCTCAAAATGAGGAAAATGCCCTTGCTGCTAAAATTGAAGACAAGGATGAATGGGTGATAGAAAGTGGATGTTCACATCATATGACTAGAGATAAAAGGAATTTTCTATCTTTGCAAGAATTTGATGGTGGACTAGTTAGATTTGGAGATGGCCAAGCATGTATGATCAAAGGAAGAGGAACTATATCACTGGATGCTAGGCATAATAATGATAATTTTTATTATGTTGAAAGTTTAAGGCATAATCTTTTGAGTGTAGGATAATTGGTGTATAAGGGATTTCGATTACAATTCAAGGATGGAAAATGAAAAATCATTAATAGATCTCGATTGGAGATTGCAACCGGTACACAGACTAAAGGTAACATCTTTCATTTGAACTCTAGTGAGAAGAAATGTTTGATTGCACAAGTTGATGAGAGCTAGATATGGCATAATAGGTTGTTTCATGTAAATTTTGATTGCATTGTAAAGATCAGTTCACCTAAGGCTATTAGAGATATACCTAAGATTGTGAAGCCCTATAATCCGGTATGTAGGGAATGTCAAATGGGAAAGAAAGTCAAAAATTCTTTTAGGAGTATACAAGACAAATCTAGTGATGTTCTTGATCTTAATCATACTGATTTGTGTGTTCCTACTAGAATAAATAGTTTTCAGGGTGATATATTTTTCATGCTAATGATTGATGATTATTTTAGAATAATGTGGGTTACTTTTATAGGGGAGAAATCAGAAGCTTTTGAAAAGTTTAAGATCTTTAAAGATAAAGTTGAGATAGATCCTAGGTTGAAGATTAAATTCTTAAGGTCAGATTAGGGTAGTGAATTCACATTCGGTGAATTTAACAGTTATTGTGAGAAGCATGGGATAAGGAGACAGTTGTCTGCACCCCAAACACCTCAGCAAAATGGTGTTATGGAAAGAAAGAACAAAACTATCTTGGATGCAGCCAGAACTATGATGATGGAAGCTAATTTGCCTCATATCTATTGTACAGAAGTTGTGAGCATGACAGTATACACATTTAATAAAGTTCATATAAAAGGAGACACCAATAAGATACATTATCAGTTATGGTTTGGTCATACACCTATAATTAAGTATTTCAGAATCTCTGGTAGTAAATGATATATCAAAAGAGATGATTCCATTGGAAAGTTTGATCCTAGATGTGATGAAGGAACTGTTCTTGGTTATTCTAATGGAAACAAAGCATATAGATGTTATAAAAAAAGATTGCAGAGAATTGTTGAAAGTGATAATGTCAAGGTGGATGAGTTGTACAAAGGTTAAATTAGAACTTACATGGGATAATCGGAAGTTGAGATGATCAAAACTAATCTGGTAGCACCTGTACCCGAACAGAATGTTGAACTAGTTAGCCTAGTAGTATCAGAAAATTTAATAGTAACTGAATATCAGAGCAAAGAAACAGAAAGTCAGAAGACTCCTAGGTATGTAAGGTTAAATCATTCAGAAGATCAGATCATTGGAGACAAGAAAAAAGGAGTAATGGCAAGAAGAATATTGGCAATTGATGAGGTATGTTTAATTTCTCAAGTTGAACTAGCATCAGTTATTGAATCTTGTAAAGATGAATGTTGAATGAAAGCTATGGAAGAGGAATTAGATTATATTGGAAAGAACAACACCTGGACTTTAGTTCCCCGGCCTAAAAATAAGAATGTTATTGGAACTAAATGGGTTTTTAGGAATAAATTGAATGAGGATGGACAAGTTGTGAGGAATAAGGCTAGATTGGTATGTAAAGGATATTCTTAGAAGGAAGGAATTGATTATGATGAGACTTTTTCTTTGGTAGCTAGGATTGAAGTTGTGAGATTATTTCTTGCTTATGCTACCCATAAGAAATACAAGGTTTATCAGATGGATGTTAAGTGTGCATTTCTGAATGAAGATTTTGAAGAGGAACTTTACATTGAGAAACCTGATGTATTTTCACTTTCAGATGACAAAAACATGGTTTGCAGGTTAAGAAAAGATTTATATGGATTGAAACAAGCCCCTAGAGCTTGGTATGCTAGATTGGAAAAATATCTTTTGAAGCTTGGTTTCATTAAAGATAATGCTGATAGTAACTTATATTATAAGATTACTGATTATGACATATTGATTTTTGAAGTCTTTGTTGATGATATCATATTTGGAGGTGAGGATAAGTTATGTATGGAATTCTTTGAAAATATGAAGAATGAATTTGAGATGTCTATGATTGGGGAGATGAATTGTTTCTTAGGATTGCAGATTACTCAAAATGATAAATGTATTTTCATTTGTTAAACTAAGTATGCTAGAGACTTGTTGAAGAAATTTGGTATGAAAAATTCAAAACCGGTTGGTACCCCTATGGTTACAAGTGAGAAATTGAAAAAGAATGATGCATCATCTCTGATAAATCCTACAAGCTATAAATCTATGATTTTGAGGATTTTTATATCTGACTCAGACTAGATCGTATATAATGAATGCATTTTGTATTGTATCAAGATATCAGAGTGATCCTAGAGAGAATCATGAGAGTATGGTTAAAAGGAATTTCATGTATTGGCAAGGTACAAGTGAGTACGGTTTGTGGTATCCTAAAAATGTTGACTTTACACTATGTTCATATACAAATGTTGATTGGGTTGGAGATGTTGATGACCAGCAGAGAACATCAAGTGGAGCTTTCTTTCTTGGAAAGAAACTTGTTTCATGGATCAGTAAGAAATAGTCATCTACTTCTTTATCTACTGCTAAAGTTGAGTATTTTGTGGCTCCTACTAACTGTACACAAGTTCTATGGATGAAGAAAATGTTGAAGGATATAAGGGTGGATTGTAATGAACCAGTAGTTATTCACTGTGACAACTCTGCTACTATTGACATATCAAAGAATCCAATATTTCATTCTAAGACTAAGCATATTTCTATCAAGTATAATTTTTTGAAGGAGAAGATGGAAGAAAATGAAGTCAAACTGGTTTATGTGAACACTAAACAACAGATTGTAGATATATTCACTAAACCTTTGCGTAAGGAATCATTTGAGTACTTCAGAAATAGATTGGGGGTTTATGCCCCTCTGATAGAGACTTGAGTGATGTTGATTGGCATCAGTTTGGTATGCATTTATCAGTGCTATTATTCATTTGATGATTGATGTGGTGGTGCTACTACTCAGGGGGAGTAGTCAGCTATGTGGTTCAAAGGTTTTAAGATTTTTCTTTGATGTTTATGTCAGATTTTTGGCATTGATGTCAAAGGGGGAGAGATATATATGTGAAAAATAGAGCTTAATAGGGATATCATTCATAGGGGGAGTTTGGTTTGTTGGTTCAGAACTTCATTATCATATTATTTTGAGGAGATTGTTGGATGTCTTCCTTTGGGGGAGACTTGTTCGACACTTCTTGGTACTTGGATGTTTTTCACATATAGTGTTGCCATCAATGGAAAAGGGGGAGATTGTTGGCAATTTGGAGGAATTGATTTTGTGTTGCATTAATGTTTGTCATTCATGTCAACACTAGTTGTTTTGTTGTCTACTAGCTTCTGCCAGAGTAGTTGGATTATCATGTTGATCTGGAGATTTGTCTCTGGTTTTGGTCCGGCTATTGGAATTGGTTTTGATTGGTTATTCATGTGTTCCTGATGTGTATCACATTCAGTTGGTTCAGGATTTGGTGATCTGGATGCTATCATATGTTCTAGTAATCCTTTTGGTTACTGGTAAGGGTTTTACAGGTAGCACTTTGTTGAATATCTTTTGATGAATCTGATAAATGGTGTTGGTGTGGCTTCTAGGATTTTGTCAAGATGCTGATGGTTATCATATTTGTGTTTCAGTTGTTCATGGTGTTTCATTTGGCTTATGGCAACCTATTTTAGGTCTGGTGGTTATTCTGTTAGGTTATGAATTGGTTTATGTAACGTGTTGGTTGATGCTCCCGATGCATCATCGGTTGGATTTATTGTTTGGTTTATGTTGTTTTGGTCTTAGGCCGACTTGGTTTATCAATGGTTTATAGGATTATGTAATGGATCTATTGTATTATCTTTTCAGTGGCCAACCTAATTGTTTAGGTCCCAGGTTGGTACAAATATAAAGTAAGATCTCTTTGTAGATCATATGTGGTAGGAAAAGGTTATGGGATTATCTGTGTGCAAATAAAGTTCTAATCATATGTAGAGGTTTTGGTTGATCATAGGTGATCAATTTGGGTTTGTAAAAGATGTTTAAGACCTCTGGTATTGAGCTTAATTGAAACTATACTCAAGCATAGGAGATGTTATTCTTGTAGTTTATTCATCTTTCTTGATTGTAGTCTAGATTTATTTTGTTGTCAATGAGGCTCCTTTTGTGATGAGAAGTGTGCTCTAGGCTATTCGCCTTCCTGCATGTGCACACCCATCTTATTTTAATCACATACTTGTTGCATAAGTATTATCTGACTATGGGTAGGCTTCCCATCATGGTTTTTCCCTTTACCAGGTTTTCCACGCAAAAATCATGGTGTTATGTGTTAAAGATGGTTGGTAATTGTTCTATGATTTATGTTTGTGCTTAATTGTTATATCTGCTATTCTAGTATTTGGTTTATGCATTCTAGTAAAAGGTTTTGTGTTCTTAAAGTTTTATAATTTGTTGACAACCGATTCACCCACCCTCTCATTTCTCCCCTGATTATCCTAATATGAAGCACCTAACAGACCATTATATATAACTACGAAAATAAAAGGCATACCTTCTCAAGGAGTTCTTATTGATCCATCTTTCATGGATAATGTGATAACTGAAGAATTTATTTATACTTTGTAAGTGCATCAAGTGATATATGATGATACTAACATGGTAGTTAATTTTTTTGATGCCTTCTCTTGTCCTTCTCTTGGTTCTATCACACTTCCTATTGATGTTGGCACTAAATGCTTAGATGTTAAATTTTCTATCATTTCTACATTTAATCAATTTCATGGGAAGCTAGGACATCCTTGGCTCTCTTCCATGAAAGTGATCGCTTCTACTGTTCATAAGTGTTTAAATTTTTTGTTAGGATTTAGGTAGATCTGAAGCAAATACGAATTAACAATTATATGTAGATACAAACACAAAATATGAAGAAAAATACATAAAAAATAACACAAAGATTTAATGTGGTTCACCCAAGATGGGATACATCCATAGAACACAACCATCCAATCTTTTCTTATTATCTAGTAAATCATTACTACACTATTAAAATGCCTTTTTCATTCCAGCCACTTATATCAAGCAATTTTAGGGCAACACTCAAGGTTGGTTATTTTTAGGGTTTTTTCAATGTCAGGTTTTCCACAAAAAATGACATTTTTTTTCCTTGGGGATTATGTTGCGAACCCTATCAAGGATACATAACGATTGTAAAATACTTGCATGATCACTCACCACATATCAATAATCTCCCACTTGGAGACTGATTAGTCTCCCCACCAAACAATCTCCCACTTGGAGATTGATTAGTCTCCCCACCAAAGAATCTCCCACTTGGAGACTGATCTTAGACAACATTGTTCAAATTGCAGCTCCTACTGAATAAATCTCCAAAACTTTGTTGTTTCTAAATTCCATGATTTTTAGTCAAGAAGGCCGAGAGAAACTGAGGAGGTAATCAACTTCTCTCATGGGACTACCTTCATGAACATATCTCTAGGATTATCACTTCCGCGAATCTTCTCATGCTGTAACTTCTCAGCCTCCAAAATAGACCATATGAAGTGGTACTTGAGTTGAATGTGTTTTATCCTCAAATGAAGAGAAGAATTATTTGCAAGATGAATGACACTCTGGCTATTAGTATACAATGGGTTATCCTCCTGCATCTGGCCTAATTCCTCCAAAAAATGTTACAACCAAATCATCATCTTCCTAGATTCAGTAGCAACTACATACTCAGCTTCAATGGTTGAAAGCGTAACAACCTTTTGTTGTCTCAAAATCCAGCTAACTATAGCTCCCCCTAAAGTAAAAACATACCCTGTAGCACTCCTCCTTGTATCAATATCACCTACCATATCAGAGTCAACATATCCTCGTAGAGTAGCATTTGATCCTTTGAAACATAATGCTTTGCTAGTAGTACCTCTCAAATACATGAGAATCCATTTTGACAACATTCCAATGTTCCATTCCCAGATTGCTCATATACCTACTCACAACTCCCACTACATGTGTAATATTTGATCGTGTGGATATCATTGCATACATTAGACTGTCAATAGCTGATGAATACAGGATATTAGACATTTTATTTACCTCTTCATGTGTCTTTGGACATGTCTCCTTAGTCATTTTGAAATGACTAGACAAAGGTGTACCAACTTCTTTTTCATTTTGCATGTTATCTCTTTTTAACACTTTCTTTATATACTCACTTTAGGACAGAGTTAATTTTCTATTTTTCCTATCTTGTGAAATCCTCATACCAACAATTTGCTCAACACCCAAATCCTTCATAGAAAATGACTTTGCTAATTTCTATTTAAGTTCATTTATATGTTGCATGTTAGACCCAAAAACAAGCATGTCATCAACATCAAGTAACAGGATAATATAACTGCCATTATCCAATCTCCTAAATAAACACAATGATCAGAATGACATCTATGGTAACCTTGTTCAGTCACGAAGTTATCAAATTTCAAATAACATTGTTGGTGTGCTTGTTTTAGGCCATACAGACTCTTCTTCAACTTGCACACTAGCTCCTCCTTACCTTTGAGCTCATATCCCTATGGTTGTTGCATGTAGATTTTCTCCTCCAAATCCCCATGGAGAGAAGTTGTTTTAACATCTATCTATTCAGGATGCAAGTCTTTTGCAACCACAAGACTTAGAACAATTCTAATTGAAGTAATTTTTACAACTGGAGAAAATATTTCATCAAAATATATACCCTTTTTTTTTTCCAAAACCTTTAACCATGAGTCTAGCCTTATATCTTTTATGTCCTCCATCTTCCTCCTTCAGCCTATAAACCCATTTGTTTGGCAAGGCTCTTTTTCCTATGCATAGTGGGACTAAGTCCCAAGTCCGATTCTTCATCTAAGAATCTATTTCCTTTTTTATGGGTAGCTCCCACTGTTGTTTGGCATCCACCTGTATTGATTCTTCATATCCTTTTGGTTCACCAAAATAAATTAATAAAATAGAATACAAAGAAGGAGAAAATCTTTCACAAGATCTACTTAAATTTGTAGAATGTCTAACACTTGCAAGAGTTTGTGGGATATTTTGTTGTTGCTGATAATCAGGTACCAGTGGCATTTTATTTTCAGGAATCTCATCAAGCACCACATATTCCTTTTTGACTTATTCATGCTTCTTTTCCTGCATTTGTTCTTTATAGATTACCTTCTCATTGAATATAACATCTCTACTTCTAATTATTTTCTGATTTTCAAAATCCCATAACTGATAACAAAATTCATCCATTCCATATCGAATGAAGGTACATTTTTTAGATTTAGCATCAAGGTTGGTTTTGTTTTCTTTATCATCATGGACAAAAGCTTCACAACCAAAAATTTTTAGAAAATAATAATTTACCTTTTTACCAGTCTATACCTCCTCTAGAATATTACCCTCCAAAGGATTTGAAGGTCCTTTGTTTATGAAATAAACAGTAGTATGTTCAACATCTAATAAAAAATGTAGGGGAAATCTAGCATGCAATGTCATGATCCTTGCATGCTCCATGATGGTCCTATTCATTCTCTCAGACATACCATTTTCTTGTGGGGTTCCTTGAACCGTTTTCTACCTCTAGATTCCATTGAAAGAATAGTAATCTTCAAATACTTTTCTGCAATACTCACCTCCATTATTAGATTTGAGACACTTCAACTTTTTTCCTGTCTCATTCTCAACCAAAGATTTCCATTTCTTAAAAGTTTCAAAAACCTCTGATTTTTGTTTAAGGAAATATACCCTTTTTTTCTTGGTTGCATCATCTATAAAAATAACATAATAACAAGAGCCACTAAGAAATGATACCTAAGGCAGTCCTCATACATCTAAATGCACAAACTCTAATTTCTCACTCATTTTCTCTTTCCAAACCTCGAGAAATCTAACTCTTTTATGTTTACCATAAGCTCATAATTTTTATGGAACTCTAAATCATTCTACTTCAATCCTGGCAAAATAGATTTAGAGTGAAGGATTTTCATCCCTTTCTCACTCATGTGCCCAAGTCTATGGTGCCACAGTTTTGAATCTATCCTTGCAACATGTATTGTACCCTGCAACAACTTTTTCTGTAGTAGCTAAGGTAGAATAAGTATTACTAGTACTCAAATACAACATGCCTAACTTGCACCTTTAGCTACTACTAATGCACCTTTAGTGACCTTCCAGAAATTGTCTATAAAGGTAACTATGCAGTCTTCACTGTCCAATTGTCCTACAAAAATTAAATTTATTCTTAAATTAGGAACATGCCTTACCTTCTGCAACAACCAGTCATTTCCATTCTACAGCTTGATTTTTATTTTTGTCTTTTTCAACAATCTGACAGGGCTCATCATCACCCAAATATACCTATCCAAAATCACCTTGATCATAATTTTGAAAATATTTTCTATGGGGTGTAGCATGAAATGAAGCCCCATAATCTATTACCTAAGAATCATTAACATTATCTAAACATATAATCAAGGCATCTTGTAAAGTATTACTTGCAACATTATCTTCCTTATTGTCATATTCATTTCCATCTCCTTGTTTTTTTTTCTGAGACCAACAATCTTTCTTTAAATCTCTTGGCTATCATAGTACCATCAATCCTTTCTTCCTCTAGACTGAGAGCGTCCTTTCTTTGACTTACCTCGTGACTTCTCACACCTAGAGCCTTTTCCTCTTTCATTTGACCTTCCCTTATTCTCTACATTAAAAATAGCACCTGATGATGTTAAAGTCTCACATGTTCTCTTTCATGGCATTTCCTCGCTTAGGATAACTATGGCAGGGATAAAGGAAGACTGATTGACTAGGACCTAATCCCACTTTTCCCAACATATTGGAAATACAAAAGAGCCTAGGGAGATAGCTTAATTTGTCTACTTCTTGTGAGAAAGAGAGAGACAATGATTATCTCGTAGGGTTTCTATTCCTCTTATTATATATGAAGAGAAGATGTGAAAAATAGGGCATGTTTGATCAACTAGACTAGGAGATGAACAATGAAGCATATATGAACTGAAATTGTAGAAAATTGCAGGATAGAAACTTAGATATTGAAAGAAGAGAACCAGGAGGAATCTAAATATGTACCTAGCACCAAAAACTAAGTCAAACTTCCTAGGACATGGGTGCCACACCCTGGTCTATTTTTTCTAACAGGGAGCTACAACTAAAGGTCTGCAAACTTGAGGTCCTGACCATCCACCCTATTAAATTTCACCTCAAAGTGGGGTGACAAGGGCACCACACCTCTATCCCTGATGATTTTGGTACAGATCCAAGGCCTCAAGATAGTCCTTGTGCCTTATAATTGTCTATAAAGTCTTTCGAGTACTTGTACCTATACCTGCACCTACAACTAAAAATAGGGTTTTGGGTGGCTATATGGGGTTTTGCCTTAGTCAAACCCTTATTTTGGTGATTTCCACCTCAACAAATAATGGATTTGTATAGTAAAATAGTGTGTGCAGGAATCTTGTGTGTGTGCAAGACCCTAAAATGATGAATGCAAATAATCTAGAGTAACCCTTTGCTTTAAAGAGTAAAACCTAAATGCTTGTAATTGATAGAGTAAATTCTCTAAACAAATGATCTTAAGTGATCTAAAGCATACATGTAAATCTTCAAATTGATGTAATGAAGCTCATACAAAGACATGAAAACAACATGAAATCATACCCAACCCCAAGGGAGGGGTACAAGCCAATATTTAGTTGGTGATCTCCTATTGCTTTCCTACATCTTCAAAAGCCCCCAATTGATGAAAGAATACTTGATGAATGCTTAATAGATGTTGTTGAATGTTGGTGAAGACTCCAAAAGACCTACTCTTTCACTGGATAGAAGGCTCCTTGTGATTGCCATAAAACATAGCCAAAAAATTCATCTAGCACCTTCAAATGAAGAAAGAGAGCTCTTATGAATGAAACCCTAGATCTTAATTTCATCTTTAGGCCAACCTAGGATTTGAATTTTCAACCAATTTCTTGGGGTTAAGCATTATAATGTCATAGAATTATGCTCCCAAAATTTTGGGAAAAATATTGCTGACCGTGCATAACTTGCGCACAGTGTGACCAACTTTTCACCAAATTTTTAGGGCCATTAGATATGATGATATTAATGTGCATCCCAAAGTTACAACTGATTTCAAGATGTTTTGATATGCAAAATCGATCCTTAATGGTCAAAATAAGATATAATTAGCGTTTCTGATTTAATGATTTATTGGAGGAATAAAATAAAAAAGGGGCATAGTTAGGGTAAAGGGCCCAATTTTATGATGTGGGGAGTGATGAAATATGAATTTATATTTAATTAAAATAATTAATTAAATTCTTAAAAGGAAATTACAATGCAAGATGCAGAGACACTAAGGCGGGTGCTAAACTAAGATTAGAATTGTACCTGATGATGTTGAAGTCTCACCTCTGCTTTTTTGTCACATTTCCTCCCTTAGGATAACACAAACAACATCATCAAATTTTTAAGTGTTTGTACCAGAGACAGTTATTTACAGCCATAACCAAGCTATTCCAGTTTTCTGGTAGAGAACATAAAATTAAGAGTTCCCTAGCCTCTTCATCAAAGTTAAATTTTACAGAAGTCAATTGGTTGGTAATTGTATTAAATTCATTTAAATGATCTACTACAGATCCTCCCGTACTCATTTCCATATTAAACAAATGCACCAACCCAAGGAGCACCAACCCCTAGGAAATTGTGGGCACCTATCGAGAGGAGCACTGACCCCTAATCTATTTTGAGCACCAACTCATTTATCACCAACCCCTACACCAAGAACCCACTCAGTGAAATACAATGAGATATACAACAATATAATGATAAACACTTGTTACAAATGAGTTTAATAACCCCTAAAAACAATTCTCTTTGTCGGTTAAAGTCTTTTTTGTCACACTTTTTCTCTTCTCTATCAGTTCTCTATTCACTGTGTTTGAATATTTTTAACTTAGTTTCTGCCTTGCCAGATCTCCTCTCACACTCTGTTTTCTCTCCTTCACTCTCTAATGTTATCTTACTGGTTTAGACACTGCCAGTTAGATGAACAATTACTCTCTGTAACTGTCTACCGGTTACCTTAAACCTTGCCAGTTAAACCCTTCTTACCGGTTCTTCGAATAACACTCAATCACTTCAATATTTTTCTATCAACACTCATATTGATTAGCCTAGCTGAATCAGACTTTTTCATCAATCATCCAACATCCTCTTTTTTTTTACACACAGAGCTTAAGTCTTAGATTTGCATATCTATGCACATGCTTTCTTGCCAAAATAAAACTCAAACTTTATGTGCCTTGGGTTTTCTTCACCGACCACAATCCATATCAACTTGGATCTCATCATCTTGAATCGACAACCTACAATAGGTCACCAAAAATCTATGTGTTATTTTTATTCTTCCTATAAATGTTTACTATATTTAGCAAACTATATCATGTTCATTGGTCCTGATTTTGTTAATCATAATAAATGATCTAGATGTTTCCGTCTCCAGATCAATAAGATGATTAGATGTCCTACTTTGATCATAATGTCAAAGTATAAAATCTCTACCTTTCGATCTACTTTGACCCGCAATCAACCAATCCATGATTTTCACAGTCGGCATTTAATACTAACCTAGTCGGCAACTACCTCGTCAACACACCATTCACCTACCACTGCATGTTCACTACCTGGAGTCCATGTGACATCTCTGTCAACATCCAACTCACTTGATTGTATCGGTTCAAACTCAGTCACCAACCAAACATGCTAATGGTATACACTAACTAGTTAGGACATGCTATCCTGCACTGCATGCACTTACTGGGTTTGCTTGCTTACCGGTTGACATACTTACCAGTTGACATCCCATACCAGTTGATATCAACATGCCAACAATTTGCAATGCTAGTAACAACATCTTGCATATCAGTTGCCATACTTGCTGATTGAAATCAATGACAATATAATGCCAACAATATCCCCCTTTGGCATTGATGTCAATACACATATTATTCACAATCTGGGCTCTTTCTCCAACTTCTCTTTCTTTTCCAATTGTGTTCTTTCTCCCCCTTTGACAAAAATGACAAAGGGATCAGACACCAATTACCGGTAGGCCAGACCACTCTACCCTTTCTCCCAGTAGGCCAATTCTGACTTTTGTAGATAGACAAATTGAATAGAAAAGTATAAAAATCACAAGTGAGGATTGATGATAAATTTCTCCCCCTATAAAATTACTCTCCTAGTCAAGATTATGGAAACTTTGGTAGATAAACAAATTGAATAGACAACTTCCCAAAGCTTCAAACCAGCCAGTACTACCATACACACATCTGATCTCCCCCTGTGTCCAGTATATGATCCAAGAGTAAAAAATGCATGGCTATGAACTCCCCTTGAACCACAAATCTCCATGCACATTTAAGTGAATAAAGTTGGTGCGACAAATCCTAACTTGTGTCTTAGATATTCAAATGTGTTTACTGGTATAGGTTTTGTGAATATATCACCAACTTGTTCACTTGTAGGAACATATTCTACCTTCACTTATTTCTCTGCAACCTTCTCTCTGAGAAAGTGGTATTTGATAGCAATGTGCTTTGTCATTGAGTGCATAACCAGATTATTTAAAATGTTGATTTCACCTAAGGTATCACATCCGATAGAAATAGGGTTAGATATTTCTATCTGAATGTCCTTGAGGGTCAGCTTCATCCATAACACTTGAGAACATGTAGAAGCAACAATATATTATACCTCAGTAGCAGATAAGGAGACTAAATCTTGCTTCTTATTGTTCCATGAAACTAACCAGTCACCTAAAAAGAATGGTCCACCACTTGTGCTTTTCTGGTCATCAATGCAGCTTGCCTAATCAGCATCAGTGCACACCTATAGAGTGAAATCTCCTTGTTTTGGATACCATAAGCCATAATTAAGTGTTCCTTGTAGGTACCTGAAGGTTCTTCTTACTGAATTCTCATGTGACTATTTCGATGCAGCTTCAAATCTTGCCACCATACATACTACCTATAATATATCTGGTCTTGAGGAAACAAGGTATAATAGATTATCAATCATGGATCTATAAAAGGTCTGATCCACTTCCAGTGACTCATCAACCTTGCTCAACTTGCATCCGGTCACCATGGGGGTACTTACCGGTTTGTTGTCTTCCATCTAAAACTTATTCAACATATCTATGCCATACTTGGTTTGAGAGATAAATATTCCATTATCTTGCTGTAAAATCTGCAAACTAAGAAAATATGACAACTCTTCAAGCATTGACATCTCAAACTCTGATTGCATCTCATTAGTAAACTCTTTACACAAGCTATCCTTGTTGCCTCCAAATATTCTATCATCCACATATACAATAACAAAAATTAAGTGATTTCCATCTTCCTTGATGTATAGATTAATATCTGCACTTCCCTTTCTAAAACTATGGTCCTTAAGATACTTATCCAATCTTGAATACCATGCTCTTCGAGATTGCTTTAAACCATACAATGCTTTCTTCAATCTACATACAAAAGTTTCATCATCATGTAGTAGAAAACCTTCTAGTTGTTTTGTGTAGAATTCTTCTTCCAAATTACCATTCAAGAAAGCAGACTTAACATCCATTTGATATACCTTGTATCCTTTGAAGGAAAAGAATGCTAAGAACATTCTAATAGCCTCAAGTCTTGCAACTGGTGCAAATGTTTCTTCAAAATCAATTCCTTCTACTTGATAAAACCCTTTTCACACTAATATTTCTTTATTCCTAACAGTCTTACCTTCTTCATTAATCTCGTTTTGGTAGACCCATTTAGTACCAATGACAATTTTATCTGCTAGTCTAGGAACTAACTCCCAAGTCTTGTTCTTTTCAATTTTTTGTAGCTCTTCTTCCATTGCATCCATCCATTTTGCACTTTTTTTAGCCTCATTGAATGTCTTGGGTTCCATTTTAGTCATGAGGCAAAAATTGACTTGTTCATTGTTCTGGGCAAGTCTTCTTCTAGTTTGTACACCATCATTTTTATTACCTATAATCTTCTCTTTCGGATAATATTTTTGCACATATCTGTTAGGGATCTTGTTGGGTGCTTCTCCCGGTTCAATTTCTAACTGAACTTCATCTTCATCACATGAATCATCATACCAGTTTACTTGTTCTTGTTTTCCTTTATGCAGATCTTCATCAACTCTTATGTGCACATTTAAATGACTCTTCTTAGTCTTTTATTGTAGCATTTGTAGGCCTTGTTGTGAGTAAAGTAATTATTGATATTATGGATGAATTCGTCATGTGTTGCATTGGTTTTGTCATTGATGTGAACACTTATCTTTCTTGAGGTCTACATTGTTGATTTGACACTCTGGTTATATTGGTTTATTAATGAACTGACACATTGTGGTCCCGACATGGATATTGGCTTATGCATAGTTACCAGTATATGTTTCACTGGTAGCTCAGGAAGCTAATGATGACTTGTTATCATCTAAAGATCATTTGGTTATGTCAAAGAAATGGATTGGATGTTTGCATTTGGTTTTTTGCATATTTGTCTAATCGGGTTCACATATTTGCGTTAACCAATAGATAGGTCCAGGTTATGAACTAGCATAGGAAAACATGTTCCAGATCAGCACAGCAGGATTTTGAAATGGTTGGATAATGTGTAAATGTATTGAGGCTGACATATTGTATTTCATCAAGACTTATTTTGTAATTGATTTAAATGTAATGGGTGAACTCACAAAGCTGGTTCCCACTTTTTGGTACGTCCTAATTTTTGCTGAAATCATAATTTTTTTTTAAAATATAATTATTTAAGCTTTAAGAGGTCCCATTTGAAGTAATTAATTGAAGAGAGTTAAATGAGAGTCTCTTAGATCAAAATTTCTTGGATAGAACCTCTCTACTTCTAAATCATACTTGCAATGGAGTCTCCTTTGCATCTATCAAATGCTGATAAAAAACCAATTTTACATTAGCTTTTGGGGGGTCAAATTAATTCATTTAAAAGTTTTTCTTTTTTAAGTATTTAGTCCTTATTATAAGCTTTCCAAATAGTATAACTTTTCATATATTTAATTTCATTAATATATTTTTATTTTATTTCTTATGAATGTAGGTTTTTCACTGAACATGAACTTCTTTCTTCAATGCATTGGAAAAAATAGTAATCTAATTCAAAAAACTTCTGAAAAATATCTATGCACTAGGTATTGGTGTTTTCTTTCTAACAAAAAAAAAGAAAATTGGATTTTCATATAAATAGAACAAGTTATGTGTTCAAACGTACACCTATATCCAAATTATAATTAGTCAAACTTCAAAACTTAATAAAATAAAAAATATTCAATATATCACTATCAAACCAAGTGCATGCCCTGGGTATTGATGTTACAAACCAAAATTCAAAAGAATTAAGTTTTTATCATTTATAGAAAAAACATTATGCGTTTCGGGATACACATCACTCTTTCAAAATGTTGTTTGCTATAAACAACTACTTTTTGAGGGAGATGGAAAAATCAATAAAATTTTATTCAAACAAATTTGCAAAAAATATATTTAGAATCTGCAAACAAGATGTTAAAAATCACTAGTTTATATCATATTCAAATTCTTAACGGTTTAAAAGTTATAGGTGTCATAAAGTGAAGGTTTTTTTCAAAATATTCATCTAAGTGTCAAAGTTGGTCAAAAAGTGGGAACCAGTATTGTGAGTTCACCCTAATATCTTTTGGGAGTCGACCTAATGATTAGGTCTTAGGTTTTCTATAGATAATTCTAAGATCTTATTTGGAAGAAGTGTGTAAGTATGTGCGTATATTGAAGATCATTGTGAAGAGCGAAAACAAGCAGATCCTTGTGAGAATCATGCAGATATCATCTAAAGGTTGAAGGAAGGTTGTTAAAGGTTATGAAGGTGTTTATATGCAGAGCTTAAACTAGTACTAAATCTGGCATTGAAGATACTAAATTGAAGCAGTACATTAGTTATTGGATTTAACCATCCAACTGTGTAGTCAATGTGACTCCTAATTTTGTGATTGAGTAGTGAGCTCTAGGCGATTGGCTTCTCTGCATGTGTAGACCCCATTATTGTATTCACTTACTATCTATGGTAGTATCATATAATTGTGCATAAGGTTTCCCACCATGGTTTTTCCCCTTACAGGGTTTCCATGTCAAAATCTTTGTGTCATGTGTTGTGGATGTTGTTTCTCTTTTCGTTTTATGCATTAAGTTGTACCAATACTACTATAACTGTTAATCTATTTTATTAGCATTGGGTTTTAAGTTGGAATAATTTGTTTTTGGTTGCAATTTATTGACAACTAATTCACCCCCCTCTCATTTGTCCTTCTTGGTTCCTAACAAGTGGTATCAGAGCTTGGTCACAAGTTCGAATCACATACGCTACAATGAGTGATGCTGGGAGGGGGATTGTTGGCAATGGGCCAGCATCCCTCACAGGGATTCACGACATGGTTTAACAACCTCCTATGGATTCTATAAGTCTAGTAGTTGTATCGGGCATTGACAGGTTGATCTTTTGGTGCAATAACAACCATAGCTTGTAACAATAACCCAAGAAAATACCTTCATCACTCCTAGAATCAAAACCACCTAAACTATCTTTATCTCCCTTGATAAAGAATCTACTTCCAAAAACTTTGAAATATTTAACCGATGGCTTCCAGTCATACCACAATTCATAAGGTATCATTTTGCTATTTGTTCTTAGCTAAACCTATTTTAGTGAATATACAGTAGTATGAACTACTTCCTTCCAACATATATCAGGTATATTTGCTTCATTCAACATAGTTCTTGCCATCTCCTTGATAGTCCAGTTTTTCCTTTCTACAACACCATTTTTTTGTGGTGTTCTTGGGGCTGAATATTGTCTTTTGATTCCATGTCTCTCACAGTAGTCTATAAACTCATTTGATGTGAACTCACCACCCCAGTCAGATCTCAAACACTTCATCTTGCATCCACTTTCCTTCTCAACCATCTTTCGAAAGATTTTAAACATCCCATATGCTTGTGATTTGTCATGTAGAAAAGTGACCCATATCATTCTTGAGAAATCATCAATGAACAACATGAACTATCTCTCACTGGCTAAAGCTCTTGTTTTGGTTGGACCTCACAGATCAATATGCACAAATTTTAAAGGCCTTGAGGTATCATTTTCTTTGGTCTTGAAGGTTACCTTATTCTGCTTACCTCTTATACATTCATCACAAAAGGTGCTTGCCGATTTGATGATGGGTGGTATATGTCTCACATAGTCTTTCTTGCTCACCTTAACCAAATTATCAAATTTTATATGGCCTAATTTTCTATGCCATAGCCAACTCTCATCTGCTTTTCTCATCATGCATTGGGACTCAAAGAATTCCTTTAGATTGTACACATTTCCATCTGTCTTTTTACCTTCTGCAACAATGTGTCTGGTACTTTCCCTCCTTATCTGACAACCGGTAGAGTTAAATGTGAATTTGTATCCTTTATCACACATCTGACTCACACTTAGCAAGTTATGTTTTAGTCCTTCCACATAGTATACATCATGTGCTTTTCATTTGCCATCTATGTTCAGAGTACCTTTACCTTTTATCTTGATGGAAGAGTTGTCTTCGAACCTCACCAAACCTCCATTCCAATCATCAAACTTGATGAACTTCTTTTTGTCTCCGCTCATGTGATTGGAACAACCACTATCAGCTACCCATAAATTTCTTCTTTTTGCATGCAGGGTATTCTAGACAATTAGACTTGACTCAACCTTATTCTTATCCTTTTGAACCCAAATTGGGTTGCCTTCCTTCATCTTGTCTGCTACAATTTTCTACTCCAGTTTTTCTTCCAGTCTCTGATCTGCTACTAAATTCTTTTGCTTAGATGTCCCGAGCTTGCAATGCTTTGCAATGTGGCCAACATTTTGACAATGATAGCATTTCACATTAACATTGAAAGAGGAACATGAGAATTTGTTGTAGGACACCGACAAACTTCTCCTCCAATCATAACTCCTATGACCAGAACCATTACATTGATAACAAGTAACATTCATCTCCCAAAGTGAAGCAAATGAATTTCCACTTTAAAAACTAGTAGGGAGATTACACATCAAACAACAATCAACAATTCTATGACCAAACTTATTACATCGGTAATAGTAACCATGGAATTTGGGTCCATACCAATCTTGTTTCTTTGGACCGGCTAACCTCTATCACACCAGGTGTCTTCCTCTCACGTCATTGACTCTAGTAAACCCTTAATTATCAACCTTGGGCTTTCCTTTAGGATTTTCATTCCGGTACAGTGAGTGAGCCTTCTGGTTTAAGGTTTGAGCATTCCAGTTCACAAGCTGATTTCTTGTGGCCTCAACATAGGTGTTCTTCTTGGTAGCTTTGCTACCAGTAAAGGTTTGTTTTTCTTTACTTTCACTTGAAGAAGTAAACTATATCTCATTTCCTATTGTGTCTTTACTATTGGAACTATGTCCTTCTTCAAAACCTATACCTCTGATATCTTTTGAGTGCTTCTAAGTACTCAACATATTGTCCAAGGCTTCAGTGTTGCTCTCATATTTGCTTCTAATATTCAATTAATTCGTGCTCTTCTCAAGCTCCTTTCTGAACCTTACAATATCTTCTTTAGGATTTTGATGCTCCTTCTCCTTCTTTATAAAATCAGAGGATGTAACTTCACATATCCTCTTATCTTCTTCTAACTGGAGTTTCAGATTAGAAATAGATTTCTTTGAATCCTCCAGAGATTTCTCTAAACTATCTTGTTCTTCTGCAGCAACATACTTAACCTTCTTGAGTTCCCTTCTTGTTTTACTCAACTCCTCAAGAGCACTTATGAGCTCACCTTCCAAGTCCACTTCATCTTCATTAGCTACATCAACTGGTTGATCGAGTGCCATGAAGAGATTAGTTTCACTTTCATCCTCACAACGGTCATTTTCTGAGGTACTTTCTTCATCTGTAGCATCATCTTCAAAAGTATACAGGTTGTTCTACTTCCGGTAGCTTCTTCTTTCTTGTTAGTAGGCTTTCTTCTTTTTATCCTTATCTGAAGGTCTTTTGGTGATTCGTTGCTCCTCTTGAACATTCTCACCATAGGGACATTTTGAAGAAAAGTGTCCTATTTTACCATAGTTAAAACATTTGAGAGGTAATTTTCCTTTGTACTTACCAAATCCTCTTTTAAGATTCCTTACAATGTTTGATACCACTGTATCTAAGTCTTCACTATATTCTCCATGAGTAATTTCTTCCTTACCCTTCTAATGGATTTGAAAGCAATCTTTTTCTTTGAAGTTCCTTTACTAGTTGTTCTCATCTCATAAGCGGTTAGGGACCCAAATAACTCATCCATTGAAAAGGTTTTCAGGCCTTGGATTGCTCTATTGCAGAGACCTTTGTATCATACTTAAATGTGATAGATCTAAGTAACTTTTTAACAATGACTTCATCAACTATATCCTCTCCAATTCCTCTAATAGTGTTCATTGTTTCATCAATTCTTTGAAGATAATCAACAATCTTCTCTTCATTTTTCATCTTCAAGCCTTCAGGATGACCTCTTAGTGTTTGCAGTTTAGCCTCCTTGACCTTGACATATCCTTCAATCAATCTCTTCAACCTATCCCAAGTTTCCTTGGTGGATGAGAAGTGCATAACCTTAACAAACTCATTATCAGACAACCCATTGAGAATAGCATGCTTGGCCTTGGCATTGTTTTCATACTCCTTCTTGTAGGATTTGAGAAATACAAATCCACAGAACCCAAAAGAAACCTGTATGCAAGAAACCTGTCACAGAGAAAGAGAGAGAACGAATACAAGGGTTTTGGCTCTGACAAAGAGAAAAGATGTATTATCAGAGAAAAATGAATCAAGAATATGAATAATACAAGAGATCAATCCTTATAAAGGAGATCAACACCAAAAGGAAAACCTAACCCTAAGGTGTGAGCATTTAATAATTAAATATTAATTATTAAATGACTAATATGTGCATAAAGGGAAATCTTAAGAGGAGAGAAAAGTTAATTAATTACTTTACTCTAACACCCCCCCTTAAGATGAGCTACAATGCAGCTACAAACAATGCAGAAGAAAGCAAAGGAACTACAATGCAAAAGAGGGTCCCGGCAACAAGGCCTGATGAGGTACCCAAATACAAGAAAATCTCTATAAAGTGGAGTAAAGGAGAAAACCCAGTGGGAAAAAACTCCGCTCCAAAAAGAGATAAAGAATCATGCTGAAAAGAAAACATGAAGGAAGGAAGGCCTCACTGAGACCCCCCAAGGACAACTTCCTTCACCCCAAGCATTGAGCGCAACTGAAGATAGCGCGGAGATGCCAAAGGTTTAGTGAAGATGTCAGCAACCTGCTCCTCTGTAGGAATATACTCCAAGATAAGAGAACCATCCTGAATCAACTATCTGATGAAGTGCATGTGGATTTCAATGTGCTTTGTCTGCTGATGCTCCACTGGGTTGCGTGAAATGTGAATGGCACTCTGGTTGTCACACCAAAGAATAGTGGGACAATCTGGAGGAAACCCAAACTCTGTCATTGACTGCCGAAGCCATAAAACCTCCTGACTGGCTAACACTGCTGCTCGGTACTCAGCCTCTGTAGATGATAATGCAATAGCGGATTGCTTCTTGCAAGACCATGTAATAGGACCAGAACCAAGGCAAAAAATGAAGCCAGAAGTAGACTTCCGATCATTGACATCACCAGCCCAATCGGAGTCAGTGAAGCCAATGATATGAGGGGATCCTGAAGAGTAATGAATGCCATAATGTGTGGTGCCCCGAATATATCTCAAAATACGTTTGGCTGCTTGCCAATGGCTCTCATGAGGATCATGGGAGAACCGAGAGACAAGGCCAACCACAAAGGAAAGATCAGGACGAGAATGTGTCAGGTACAACAGACTGCCAACCAACTGCCTGTATAAAGTGGGGTCTACTGAAGGAGTAGAGCAAGTGGAAGACAAAACAACACCTGACTGAAATGGAGTGGGGGCAGACTTGCAATCAAGCATGCCAAATCGCTGAAGCATATCAAGAGCATACTTCTCCTGAAAAATGGAAATCCCATCCGAAGACTGAATAACCTGTAGACCCAGAAAGAAGTGCAAGAGACCAAGATCGGTCATCTCAAACTGCTCCATCAAAGCTCTCTGAACACTCTGAATCATGGAGGATGAGCTACCTATAATGATGAGATCATCTACATATAGCACTAGAATCAAAAGATCACCCTCCTGACGCTGAATATAGACTGTGTGATCGGAATGACAGCGTGTGAAGTGCGAGGAAAGCAAGAAGGAGTCCATCTTCTCATACCAAGCCCTGGGGGCTTGTTTGAGACCATACAATGAACGTCGAAGTCTGCAAACCAAAGAAGTGTCCTGCACAAAACCCTGAGGCTGCTCCATATAGATCTCCTCATGTAGGTCTCCATGCAAGAAGGCACTCTTCACATCCATCTGAAACACTATCCATCCCTGTGAAGCTGCAAGTGAAAGTACCAGGCGTATAGAATTCATCTTGGCGACAGGAGCAAAGGTCTCAGAGTAGTCAATACCCTCTACCTGAGAAAACCCCTTCGCAACAAGACGGGCCTTATACTTATCAATAGAACCATCTGCAGCATACTTGGTACGATACACCCACTTGCACCGAACCAACTTTCTTCCCTTAGGAAGAGGACAAAGATCCCAAGTATGATTCTTCATCAAAGAAGAATACTCCTCATCCATGGCCCTATCCCACTCTGGGTGTCCTGTCGCCTCTGAAAACTTTTGAGGATCATCTGAAAGGGTATGACTCAAAAGACTAGAACCAGATGTCTGAGCACGAGTGCGACGAGTATCTGAAGGATCACCTGCCAAAGAACCAGCTGCATCAATAGTATCACGGGCCCACTTCGGCAAAGACGGAGCAACTGGTGGTGGTGGAGATGGTGGATCATGATCTACATCATCCTCAAGAGATAAGTAATCCTCAAGAGATGAAGAGGAAGGAGTAGGCAATGAGGGAGAAGCTGGTGATGGAGAATCCATCTGAGGATAGCACTCATCAAACTGGACATCCCGCCGAAACAAGACCTCTCTGGAATCAGGATCAAACAACCTGTATGCCTTAACATCCTCACAGTAGCCAACAAATATGAGTGGTCGGCTCTTCCTCTCCATGGCTATCCGCTGAGCATCAGGAATAAATGCCCAAGCCTCATTACCAAAAACTCGGAATGTAGAAACATCAGGCTTGACATGGGTCCAAGCCTCCTCAGGAGTTATATGTCGTAATGCCTTATGGGGCATCCGGTTCTGAATATAATTGGCACAATTGACTGCCTCAGCCCAAAATGAAGAACTCATAGCTCGAGACTGTATCATACAATTTGCCATCTCCCGTAAGGTTCTGTTCTTTCTCTCAGCAACACCATTCTGTTGAGGGGTATAAGGAACTGTAAACTGATGCTGTAAACCATGCTCAGTGCAAAAATCTCTGAAAGCCTGATTTACATACTCCCCCCCATTATCTGTGCGTATCCTCCTGATAGAAAGTCCAGATTGCTTCTCCACAAATGTCTTAAACTTCCTGAAAGAGTCAAAGACATCAGACTTGTACTTAAGAAAGTACACCCATGTACGTCTGGAGAAGTCATCAATAAAAGTGAGTACATAACGGGCCCCTGAAAAAGAAGGAGTCGGAAAGGACATAAGATCACTATGTACCAACTCTAGGGCTGCCCTAGCACGAGAGGCTCGACCCTTAGGAAAAGGATCTCGATGATGTTTACCAAGGACACAACCATGACATACACCATCTGTACAAGAAATCTGTGGAAGCCCAATCACAAGTGCCTGTGTACTCATCTGTTGTAGATATCTGTAATTGACATGACCAAAACGCTCATGCCAAAGCCTGCTCACTGAATCTGCATGTGCTATAAGAGAGGAACCAACAGTGTCTGAACTCTCAAAGCCATCAAAACTATATAAGTGAGATGCAGAATCCACACTCCCAGTAGCCACAACCAAGTCAGGATCATGAAGATCTCGAATAACCACATCATGTGGAGAGAACTCAACTGTCTTACCAGAGCCAGAGTGGCAAATCTGATAAACAGATAGAAGGTTTGTCGAAATGTCAGGAACCAAAAGCACATCCTGAAGACAACCACCATCCAATGAAACAGTACCAGAACCCTGAACGAAAAGTTGTGCTGAGTCACCAACTGCAATATGTCGAGTGCCTGTAGGAGCAAGAGCGGTGACCAAATCCTGTGTGTGTGTCATATGGTGAGAGGCACCAGAATCTAGAATCCAAGTGGACGCTGAGGACAATGCTCGTGCAGAAAGAGCATGACCTTTCCCTGTGGGCTGTGAAGGAGGCTGTGGTGCACTGATATTATGCTGCTGCATGGCTTCCTCCAAAGCCTCTAAACGTTTCCAACACCTGGAAATGGGATGTCCTTCCTTGCCACAAAAACTGCAAGGATCACCTGATTTCTTCTTAGTCTTGGAGGAAGACTCACCAGACTTTGAAGATTTGCCCTATTTAGAATTGAATTGTGGTTTTGAATCAGACTTAGGTGGTGGCTTGGAGGGATTCTCACTAGCCTCTGAATCTTTCTTAGGCTTCGGTTTCTGCTTCTGTTTTCCTTTGGAGGACTGGGCTACCAATGCTTGGTTCTGTGAACCTGAAAGTGAATCCAACTGCTTAAGCTTAGCTTGCTCACGAGTCAGACGATCACAAAAGACCTCAAAAGAAGGCATGACATGTCGAGCACCCAAGGCATCCATGGTGGAATAGAAGGTCGAAGAGAAGATCTGAAATGGACCCCGAAGCTTGGAGAGAATCAGGAAAATGCACTCTGCATCAGTCTTAGTCTTACCACAACCCTGCAAGATAGATCTTTGTTGTTTGAACTTCATCAGAAAGTCCTCAATAGAAGGAAATGAATCAGGTACCAAGGAAGTTAACTCTGCCTCAAGCTGCAAAGCTCTGAACTCGTTGACAGTACCAAAAAGTCCCTCAAACTTGGTCCAAATGGCTCGAGGAGTGATACAACCTTCAAGATGAAACTGGAGACTGTCGGAAATGTGTAAAGCCATCAATCCCATAGCCTGATCCATATTGTTCCTGTGCTGCATAATCTCAAAAGGACGTGTCAACTGAGGCTGAACCTCATCCAAACAGGACCATAACCCTTTTGACTGGAGAAGAGTCATCATGCGACCCTTCCAAGTGTGGTAATTATGCGGTGTGAGAGATTCAATAGGTCTGTCTGCCATCCTGTGAACTGTGCCTCAACTGCTCTGAATTTTTAATTATTATTAAGTGGTCTTTCAGAACTAGACAAAAGATGCAGAAGGGGGTTTGATTTTTTTTGTATTGGTGTTTGTAAATTCTAGTTTTCTGATGTAAATAACAGAAAGCAAGAGAAAACACCCCCCCACAATGCAAAAAACTAATCCCCAGTACAAACTGAAAGCCAAAAAATGATAGAAAGCAATAACAGGTTGAGACAAAATTTGGAGCACCTGAAGATTTTTCTAATGAAATAGACTATAGATCTGAAAAGAGCACAGAACCACCTTTCCGACGCCTATTCGCTTTCGAAAAACGGAGTCCGTATGCAAAAGATATGGCTCCTGGAGTGCAAAAAACTTGTTCTGACTTCGACTGGCAAAAAACACTACAAAACGGGCTCGGAACCAGCTTTCCAACGCCTATTTTCATTCGAAAATCCGAGCTAAAATGCCCGAGTTATACCCGATTTAGTAAAACTGCTCCAAAAGAGCCCAAATAGGCCCTTTAAGCCCTCAAGGGCTTAAAAAAATAAGCCCCTGGTCCTCTGGGCGACCAGGGGCGGGTGCAGGAGGCGGCGGCGCGGGGGCGGCGCTGGGGCGGCGCTCGAGCGGGGGTTCTCGGTGGGCGGTGCGGTGGGCGGCAGGCGGTGCAGCGGGGGCGCGGCGGGGGTTACCGCCGGCGGCGGTGGCCGCCGGGCTGTGCGTGCCTCCAAAAGAGGCTGCGCCCGTTTTAAACAAAAACTGCGATTTTTGTTTAATTTTTTTGAAATTTTTGCCTCGGTTGTCGTGCCCTAGGGCCGTACGGCCTTGGGGCCAAAAAAAATTTGCCTCCTGGTGCAACTGTGTCCAAATCGGACAAATTTTATATGGAAATAGGGGTTTTTGGGCGCTACGAGCTCAACGGTGAGGTCTGTTTGGGCTCAAAGTGCACCAAAAAAAAAATACCCCCTATTCCAAAATAAAAAACAGAAGACAAACACAGATCTGATGCAACCAAAACCTGGATCTCAAAATCTTTCAAAAGTCTGAACAAGCTACAGCAGATCCAGCTCTGATACCATGTAGGATTTGAGAAATACAAATCCACAGAACCCAAAAGAAATCTGCATGCAAGAAACCTGTCACAGAGAAAGAGAGAGAACGAATACAAGGGTTTTGGCTCTGACAAAGAGAAAAGATGTATTATCAGAGAAAAATGAATCAAGAATATGAATAATACAAGAGATCAATCCTTATAAAGGAGATCAACACCAAAAGGAAAACCTAACCCTAAGGTGTGAGCATTTAATAATTAAATATTAATTATTAAATGACTAATATGTGCATAAAGGGAAATCTTAAGAGGAGAGCAAAGTTAATTAATTACTTTACTCTAACACTTCTTAGCATCCAGATCTGTAGGAGGAGCATTAGGGACAACATACCCATTCTTCATAGACATCCAAACATCAAAACCTAGGGAGGACAAATAGGTTTCCATTATTCTTCCTAGAAGGCATAGTTGGTACCATCAAACATGCGAGCTTTGGTGGAAGAGAATTCATTCCTTGTCATTGTATTCTTAAACCACAATCTACCCAAGCTAGAGAAATATTTGACCAATCAGGAACATAAGGCTCTAATACCAATTGTATAACACAAGATATCACTGAGAGGGGGGTGAATCAGTGATTATAAACAATTTCAAACAAAGTGTGCAAGCGGTAGGATAATGTAAACACCAACAAGAAACTACACACAAGAGAAAATCACATAACACTAGATCTACGAGGAAAAACCAATGTGGAAAAAACCTCAGTGAGAAATGCTTCTAGAGATCTACTGCTGCAATCTAGCCTCACAATGAAATAACAGGTTTACAAAGTTTAGGGCACCAACCCAAGGAGCACCAACCCCTAGCAATTTATGGGTACCTACCCAAAGGAGCACCAACCCCTAATCTATTTTGAGCACCAACTCAAGGAGCACCAACCCCTGCACCGAAAACCCACTTAGTGAAATACAATGAGATATAAAACAATATAATGATAAACACTTGTTACAAATGAGTTTTGTAACCCCCGCAAACAATTCTTTTTGCCGGTTAAACTCTTTTTTGTCACATTGCTTCTCTTCTCTACCAGTTCTCTGTTCACTTTGTCTAAATCTTTTTAACTTAGTTTCTGCCTTGTCGAATCTCCTCTCACACTTTGTTTTCTCTCCTTCACTCTCTGACGCTATCTTACCGGTTTAGACACTGTCGATTAGATGAACTATTACACTTTGTAACTGTCTACCGGTTACCTTAAACCTTGTCGGTTAAACCCTTTTACCGGTTCTTAGACTAACTCTCAGTCACTTCAATATTTTGCTATCAACACTCAAAAGGATCAACCTGTCTAAATCACACTTTTTCATCAATCATTCAGTATCCTCTCTCTTTTTCATACACAAAGCTTAAGTCTTAGATTTTCATATTTATGCACATGCTTTCCCGCTAAAACAAAACTCAAACTTTATGCACCTAGGGTTTTCTTCATTTACCACAATCCGTATCAAATCGGATCTCATCGTCTTGAATCGACAACCTGCAATAGGTCAGCAAAAATCTTTGTCCTATTTTTAGTCTTCCTATAAATATTTACTATATTTAGCAAACTAGATCCTATTCATTGGACTTCATTTTGTCAACCAATGAATAGGTTCTTAGACTAACTCTCATACTAACTCTCAATCACTTCAATATTTTGCTATCAATATATTGCTATCAACACTCAAAAGTATCAACCTCTCTAAATCATAGGTTAAACCCTTTTAGACAGGTTAAACCCTTTTACCGTTTCTTAGACTAACTCTCAGTCACTTCAATATTTTGCTATCAACACTCAAGAGGATCAACTTGTCTAAATCACACTTTTTCATCAATCATCCAGTATCCTCTCTCTTTTTCATACACAAATCTTAAGTCTTAGATTTGCATATTTATGCACATGCTTTCCTACTAAAACAAAACTCAAACTTTATGCACCTAGGGTTTTCTTCATTTACCACAATCCGTATCAAATCAGATCTCATCGTCTTGAATTGACAACTTGCAATAGGTCAACAAAAATCTCTGTCCTATTTTTAGTCTTCCTATAAACATTTACTATATTTAGAAAACTAGATCCTATCCATTGGTCTTCATTTTGTCGATCACAATAAATGATCTAGTTATTTCCATCTCTAGATCAACAAGATGGTCAGATGTCCTTCTTTGATCATATTATCAAAGAATAAAATCTCCGCCTTCTGATCTTCTTTGAGCTGCAATCCTCTGCTGCTGATTCATGATTTTTGTAGTCGACATTTAATACCAATCTAGTTGGAAACTACCTCATCGATGCACCGTTCACCTACCACTTCATGTTTCCCACCTAGAGTCCATGTCACATCTCTATCAACATCTAGCTCACTTGATTATGTCGGTTCAAACTCAATCACCAACCTAACATGCTACTAGTATACACTAACTGGTTAGGACATGCTATCCAGGATTGCATACACTTGACAAGTTTGCTTGCTTACTGGTTGGCAGACTTACCGGTTGACATCCCATACTAGTTGATATCAACATGCCAACAATTTCCAACGCCGGTAACAACATCTTGCATACCAGTTGACATCAATGACAATACAATTCCAACACAATCTAATTCTCTAGGACGCAAAATGCTTAAGACAAATGACTATTCAAGTTATATTCCTATTAGAGCTCTTATTTTTGTTAATATTGATGACAAAATAGGTTAGAATGTTGTTAATGATCAAAATATTGATCCTAATAGTTCTGATGATGAATATAAATATGCTGATGTTGACAATGATTTATCTAAACAATTTTCAAGAGCATTAATCCTAGCTCCTAGTAATAGACAAAGTGACTCATCATTAGAGCATGGTCCGTGTTTGGACCTTCTGATAGCTCCATATACCTTGCTCGATGTGGCTCCTCTTACATGTTGTCCACCTTCCCAAAAACAATGATGAGCAAGATCGGTAGGTGGATGACGTGCTTGATTATCTTCATTATCACTATAGATTCTCTCTCTCTCTCTTCTCTTGCTTATTGGTGACATTATTCTATTCCTCTCTCTATTCTTCTATTTTTTATCCCTAGTGTTGTCTACTTGAGGATGATGCAAAGCGTTGAGATCTCTTTTGGTCTCTCCCATGTTGACTCAAAAAACACGTGTTCCCTTCTTCCATGGTGGTTTCCTTTCTTTGGGGGATGAGGAAAATTTTATGCATATATATACATGATATACATGAGTTATCTTAAAAATCATACTGACTCCAAAGTTAGTTGAAACCACCTCATGTTTTTGTGTTTTGTGATCATTATCCTTTTATTTTTCCTCTCTTGGGGGCAAATTATTGTGATAATGTGCTTGTATTTCTAGGTGCATCTTGTTGGTCATTTGGAGGAAATTATTATGTGTTCCATTGATGTTTTGTCATTGATGTCAACACTAGTTGTTTTGGTCATTCACCGGTATCCTTTTAGACCTGGTAGGATGTTTCAATTCTGGCTGGTTAGATCATGATGATCCGATATACTCTAGTATGCTTTGGCTTATGGAATTGGATTAGATCTACTACTGATGCTACTCAGATATATGTTCAGTCAATTGGTCTTGATTTGGTGATCAGATGCTTTCTTATATGCTGGTAAGCCTAGTTTGTTGATCTGGTGAGGGTTTCACTGGTAGAGCTTGATTGATGATCTTTTCATATTATGCATAAGTGGTGTTAGTGTAGCCTCTAGTAGAGTTTCAAGATGTTGATGGTTAGCTTGTTCATGTTCTAGTTGATTGGTGGTGTTGCATTTAGATCAGGACCTATTTTGTTCTATCTAGATTTTGGACCAGCTTAATGTAATGTGTTGATTGGACTTCTCAATGTGTTTCTGGGATGACTTATGGGTTGGATATTATTTGTTTGGTCTTAGGCTGATATGTTTTATAATTATGTAATATGTTTTATTATCTGGTGGCCAACCTAATTGTTTAAGGTTAAGGGTTTGTATATATATGTGTAAGATCTCATTGAAGATCATATGTAAGGATGGTTTAGGATCAAATAGTGCATTAATCATTCATGCAGAGGATTTGGTCGATCGTTGGTGATCAAGTTGGGTTTATGCAAGAAGATTAAGTTCTTTGATATTGAGCTTAACCAGAACTGTACTCAGGCATAGGAGATGTTATTATTGTAGTTCAGTCTTCATTGTGGATTGTAGTCTAGATTTTTATGTAGTCAGTGAAACCCATTTTGTAATGAGCAGTGTGCTCTAGGTTGTTGGCCTTCCTACAAGTGAAGGCCCCTCAATTTTTAATCACATACTTACTACAAAAGTACTATCTAACTATGGGTAGGCTTCCCACCATGTTTTTTCCCCTTACCAGGTTTTCCATGTACAAATCTTGGTGTCATATGGATGGTATTTATTCTCTAATTGTTGGTTGTGCATAATTGATATATCTTCTATTTTGGTAATTGGTTTATGTATTCCAGTATTGATCTTATGTGTTCTGGTAACAATGTTTTATTGCTTAAGGTTCTGGTAATCTGGTGACAACTAATTCACCGCCCCCCCCCCCTCTTAATTGTCTTCCAGTTATTTAAACTATCTAAAAATTGGTATCAGAGCTTTGATCCTCTCTACAAAAGGCTAACTGCTTGAAGAAGATGCTATGGCGACTAACAGTTTAAGTTCATCTAGTTCATCTACAACTATCTTTTGGAGAGGAATTTCTAGGCTTCATGGAATAAATTATAGAGTATGGAAGATTTGGATGGAGACTCATCTGAGATGTCTTGGTAAGGAAATTTGGGAAATCACAAAGAATTGCTTTTAATACAGCATCTGGTAATCCTCCTCTGGCAAACTTGGACAAGGAGTTTGAGAATGATTGTAGAGCTAGAGAAGCCCTCTTGTGTGCACTTTCTGATCAACAAAGAATGGGATTGACTGATAAATCATCTACAAAGACTATATGGGACAATTTGGAGACTCTTAATGAAGGTGAAGCTACTATTAAGATTGCTAAACTTGATGGTTACTGGGTGAGATATGAAAAATTAAAGATGGAAGAAGATGAAAGGTTTTATTTATTTATGGAAAGGGTAAATGGAATTGTCATGGGAATTCAATATTGTGGTTGATCTCTAAGTGAAGATGAAATAGTTTCTAAAGTTCTGAGACCTTCACCATCAAATTATAAGATAAAGGCTACTACAATTAATGACTTGAGAACAATGGAAAATACTTTTGTCAATAGGGATACTTTGGTTGGGAAATTATCTTCTTTTGAGCATGAAGAATTTGGACCTTCTGGGGCTGTGAAGTCTAAACCTTCTTTTCATGCATTTACATCATCAACCGGTAAGCAAGATTGGAAAGCTTTGTATGAAAATAAATTCGATGATACGAAGAGAGAAGATGAAGAATTTGAGCAACTTGAAGCCCTATTTGCTAGAAGAGTACCTAAAGGACCGGTAGGAAGTAAGTATGAAGGAAAATCGCCTTTTAAATATTTTGCATGTAATAAGATAGGTCATTTTGCATCTAGATTTACTGAAAGGAATTCAATATTTTAAGAAAGAGCTAGAAGATCTTTCAAGCCTAGTGCTGGATATCAGAACAAGCATAAGTACAGGAAAAATAGAGATAAATCATGTTACTTTGCGGATGAGGAAGGTGTGACTAATTTTGATGATGAACCGGCACAAGACTCTGCTATTCGTTCCAGTAATGGAAAGGAATGGGTGTTTTTGGCTATCAAGGAAGATGATCTGGCACTGAAAGAGAATGTACATAAAGAAAAGGCCCTTGCTGATAAAATTGAAGATAAGGATGAATGTGTTGGCAAATGCACACTCCAATGAGATATTGTAGGTGATTGAAGGTTTTGTCATTGATGGCAACCTTACAATCCTATGACACCGGCAAGACAATTTACTGGCACCACCAAGGTTAGACTCTACACCGGCACACAGACCACCGGTAGTAAAAGGAAGTATACTGACACTGAAGCTGACAGGAATTTTGTTTATAATATATTTTGTAAATTATTGTAAAATCATTGTAAGCCGACTTGGCAAGTTGTAAAATGACTCATATATATTAGAGATCATTGTAGAACATTGTTGTTATAGTGGATGGAAGAAAATAGATAGGTGAATTAAGGCAGACCTATTATGCGAATTATAGGTTAAGGGTTTATGTATGAAGCAGAGCTATAAACCGGTACTAGATCTCGCATAGTAGATACTATTTTAAAGCAATACAAGACATTGGATTTATATAATCTATTTTGTAAGTTAGTAAGACTTCCCATTTTGTAATTGAGCAGTGAGCTCTACGCACTTGGCCTTCCAGCATCTGTAGGCCCCTATTGTAGCAGTAATATTCTCTTATTGGCCAGTAAGCGAATATTGTGGGTCACAAATCCCATCGAGGTTTTTCCCACACCGGGTTTCCTCGTTAAACTACAGTGTTATGGTGTGTTTTTCATGTGGTTGTTGTTATCTCTATTTATTGCATTAATTTTTGTTTACCGGTATACAATATTGATATGCTTTAAATGTTTTAATTTAAGAAAATATTTTCACCAGTTAGATACTGATTCACCCCCCCCCCTCTCAGTATCTTTGGGAATCCTAACAGAATGGGTAATTGACAGTGGATGTTCACATCATATAACTAGAGATAAAAAGAAGTTTCTATCTTTGCAAGAATTTGATGGCGGTCTGGTTAGATTTAGAGATGACAAAGCATGCATGATCAAAGGAAAAGGAACTATATCAGTAGATGGTAAGCACAATACTGATAATGTTTATTATGTTGAAAGTTTAAGGCATAATATTTTGAGTGTAGGATAGTTGGTGGATAAGGGGTTTCAATTACAATTCAAGGATGGAAAATGCAAGATCATTAATAGATCTCGATTGGAGATTGCAACCGGTACTCAGACAAAAGGTAATATAATTCATTTGAATTCCTATGGGAAGACATGTTTGACTGCACAAATTGATGAGAGTTGGATTTGGCATAAAGTTCCATGTCATGTGAATTTTGATTGCATGGTAAAGATCAGTTCAATTAAGGCAGTTAGAGATATACCTAAGATTGTGAAGCCCTATAATCTGGTATGTAAAGAATGTCAAATGGGAAAATAGGTTAGAACCTATTTTAAGAGTATTCAAGACAAACCTAATGATGTTCTTGATCTTATTCATACTGATTTGTGTGGTCCTGCTAGAATCAAAAGTTTTCAAGGTGATAGATATTTTATGCTAATCATTGATGATTATTCTAGAATGATGTGAGTTACTTTTCTAAGGGAGAAATTTGAGGCTTTTGAAAAGATTCAATTCTTTAAAGATAGAGTTGAAACTAAGAAAAGATTGAAGATTAAGTTCTTAAGGTCAGATTATGGTGGAGAATTCACATCCGGTGAGTTTAATAATTTTTGTGAGAAGCATGGCATAAGGAGACAATTTTCTGCTCCCTGAAAACCTTAGCAGAATAGAGTTGTGGAAAGAAAGAACAAAACTATCCTGGATGCTGCTAGAACCATGATGATGGAAGCTAATCTACCTCATATCTACTAGAGAGAAGTAGTGAGCATAATAGTTTATACATTCAATAGAGTTCATATCAAAGGACAAACCGATAAGACACCTTATGGATTATGGTTTGGCAATACACCTACAGTTAAGTATTTCAGAATCTTTGGTAGTAAATGTTATATTAGGAGAGATGATTTCATTGGCAATTTTGATCCTAGATGTGATGAAGGAATTTTTCTTGGTTATTCTAATAAAAGCAAAGCATATAAATGTTATAACAAGAGATTGTAGAGAATTGTGGAAAACTCTAATGTCAAGGTGGATAAGCAAACTAGAGGTCAAATCAGAATTTATGAGCAAGAACCAATAGTGGAAATGATAATAACTGAACTAGTAACACCTTTACCAAAACAAAATCCTAAACCAATTACTCCGACAGTATCAAAAAATTCAATAGTAACTGAAAATTGGGAAAGAGGAATAGAGAATCAGAAAACTCCTAGGTATATAAGGATGAATCATTCAGAAGATCAAAACATTGGGGATAAGAACAATAGAGTGATGACAAGAAGAATATTTGCAGCAAATGGTGTATGCTTAATTTCTCAAGTTGAACCGATATCAGTAACTGAAGCATGTAAAGATGAATGTTGGATGAAACCTATAGAAGAAGAATTAGATCAAATAGAAAAGAATAACACATGGATTTAAGTTACCCGGCCTAAAAATAAGAATGTTATTGGAACTAAATGAAGATGGACAAGTTGTGATGAATAAAGCTAGATTGGTTTGTAAAAGAAATTCTTAGAAGGAAGGAATTGATTATGGTGAAACTTTTGCACCTCTAGCTAGGATTGAAGCTATAACATTATTTCTTGCCTATGTTGCACATAAAAACTACAAGGTTTATCAGATGGATGTCAAGTGTGCTTTTCTGAATGGGGATCTTGATGAGGAAGTTTATATTGAGTAACCTAATGGCTTTTCATTTTTCAGATGATAAAAACATGGTTTGTAGGTTAAAGAAAGGTTTGTATAGGTTGAAACAGGCACCTAGAGCTTGGTATGCAAGGGTGGACAAATATCTTTTAAAGCTTGGTTTCACTAAAGGTAATGCTAGCAGTAATCTATATTATAAAGTCACTAATGATGATATACTGATTATTGAGGTATTTGTTGATGACATAATTTTTGGAGGTGAAGATAAGTTGTGCATGGAATTTTCTAAAAATATGGAGAATGATTTGAAATGTCTATGATTGGGGAAATTAATTTTTTCTTAGGTTTGCAGATTACTCAAACTGATAAAGGTATTTTCATGTGTCAAACTAAGTATGCTAGGGAGATGTTGAATAAATTTGGTATGGAGAATCCTAAACTAGTTAGTACGCCTATGGTTACAAGTGAGAAATTGACAAAGAAACATGAATCCGTTCCAACAAATCCTACAAGATACAAGTCTATGATTGGAGATCTGCGATATTTGACTTAGACTAGATAGAACATAATGAATGTAGTTTACATTGCATCAATATATCAAAGTGATCCTAGAGAAAATAATGAGAGTGGGATGAAAAGGATTTTTAGATACTTACAAGGTACATCTGAATATGGTTTGTGGTACCCTAAAGATGATGACTTTACTTTATGTGCATATACAGATGTAGATTGGGCAAGTGATGTTGATGACCGAAAGAGTACTTCTGGTGGACCTTTCTTTCTTGGAAAGAAAGTTGTTTCATGGATTAGCAAGAAACAATCATCTACTTCTCTATCTACTGTTGAAGCTAAGTATGTTGTTGCTGCTACTAACTCTACACAAGTTCTATGGATGAAGAAAATGTTAAAGGACATAAAAGTGCATTGCAGTGGACCGGTAGTCATTGTCATAACTCTACTGCTATAGACATATCAAAGAATTTGGTATTCCACTCTAAGACAAAGTACATATCTATCAAGTATAAATTTTTGAAGGAGAAGGTGGAAGAAAATGAAGTTAGATTGGTTTATGTGAACACTAAAGAGCATATTGTAGATATCTTCACTAAACCTTTGCCTAAAGAATCATTTGAGTACCTCAGAGACAAATTAGGGGTTTCTGCCCCTCTAGCAGAAAACTAATTGATGCTATTTGGCATCAGTCTGGTATGCATTATTAGAGATATTATTCATTTTGGATTAATCTGGTGATGCTACTACTCAAGGGGAGTAGTTAGTCTTGTGATTCAGTGGTTTATGAATTTGATTTGATATTTATGTCATATTTATGGCATTGATGTCAAAGAGGGAGAGATATTCATGTGAAAAATTTAAGGTTTATATACATTAAGGAGAGAAATTTGTAGAACGTAACTGTGATATCATCTATAGGGAGAGTGTGGATCAGAACTTCATTGCTATATTCTTGTGTGAGAGATTTATTTGGCATTTCTTGGCACTTGGATTTTTTTCACATCTAGTGTTGCCATCAATGCCAAAGGGGGAGATTGTTGGCCATTTGGAGGAATTGATTATGTTTTTCATTGATGTCAACACTAGTTGTTTTGGTTGTTTCCTGGTATCCTTTTGGTCTCAGTAGGATGTTTGGTTTCTATTTGGTTAGATCATGATCACATATACTCTAGTATGCTTTGGCTTATGGAATTGGCTTAGATCTTCTACTCAGATACATATTTAGTCAGTTGGTCCTGATTTGGTGGCTAAATGCTTTTTTATATGCTGGTAAGCCTGGCTTGTTGATCTGTTGAGGGTTTCACCGAAATATCTTGATTGAAGATCTTTTGATATTATGCATAAGTGGTGTAGGTGCGACTTCTAGTAGAGTTTTAGGATGTTGATGGTTATCATGTTCATGTTCTAGTTGATTGGTGGTGTTGCATTTAGATCCAGACCTATAATGTTCTATCTAGGTTTTGGACCGGCTTAATGTAATGTGTTGATTGGTCTTCTCAATGTGTTTTCGGGATGACTTATGGGTTAAATATTATCTATTTGACTCAGGCTGACATGTTTTATAATTATGTAATATGTTTTATTTTTTGATGGCCAACCTAATTATTTAAGGCTGAGGGTGTATATATATGTATAAGATCTCATTGAAGATCATATGTAAGGATGGTATAGGATAGAATAATGCATTAATCATTCATGTAGAGGATTTGGTCAATCATTGGTGATCGAGTTGGTTTTATGCAAGAGGATTAAGTCCTCTGGTATTGCACTTAACTGCAACTGTACTTAGACATAGGAGATGACATTATGGTAGTTTATTCTTCCTTCCGAATTATAGTCTTGATTTTAATGTAGTCAGTGAGACTCCTTTAATAATTAGAAGTGTTCTCTAGGCTCTTGGCCTTCCTGCAAGTGCAATCCCCTGAATTTGTAATCACATACTTACTACAGAAGTATTATTTGACTGTGGGTAGGCTTCCCACCATGGTTTTTCCCTTTACTAGGTTTTCCACATACAAATCTTGGTGTCATGTGGATGTATTTATTCTGTAATTGTTGGTTGTGTTTAATTGATATATCTACTATTTCAGTAATTGGTTTATGTATTCTAGTATTGATCTTATGTGTTCCAATAACAATGTTTTAATTGCTTAAGATTTTAGTAATCTGCTGACAACTAATTCACCCCCCCCGCCCCTTGTCAGTTGTCTGTCTAACATATCCTACCTTAAACAATTGCTCCTGATAAGGCATGGGAAATCGATTTAACATGGGGGCATACACTTCACTCAATGATTCTCTCTCTTGTATATCTTGTTACTTAAAGCTACTTAGCGAACTTCGTATTTTTCTTTCAAATTTTTGGAATGCTTCTTTTCATGCCTCATAGTAAGAGAGCCTTACTAATTGCAGTCATGGTTCTCTCTCTCTCTCTCCTGATCTTCCCTTTTACCTTGTCATTGAAGTTCTAAGAACCTAAATTCTACTGGTGCCTTATTGTGTCCTGTCTCCTTGATGATTTGGTGAAAGTGTTTCAATGTGAACTCTTTGTACTTTACTGAGAGTATGATTACCTTCATACTCGTACTAAAGTGGGGGCTAAATGTAGCATCCTAAAAATGTAATATTTGACCACATTTGGGTCTTTGCCTTAGTGTTTGTGCCCCTTGTCCTGATTAAAGATCTAATTATGCTCATATGCATCACAAATGCCAAAATTTTCAACTTTGCACTTGTTTTGCACTTGATCCTATCTGCAAATAGGGCAAGGCCAGGACGTGGTGCCTTGGTCCACACTGCGACCAAGGTGCCATGCCCTAGTCCCCCTAATTTTGGGCGCTCTTTAAACCCTTTTTCCCAATTCAAGTTTGGACGAGATTCTCCTCTCCATGTCGGCCTTTGTTAAAAAATCAATCAATTAATCTGATAGGTAGGTATATAAATAGGATTTCCCCTCTTATTTGAACATATACAAACATTTATCAAGTATTCAAGCACACAAGAGATCAAGAATTCAAGCATTCAAGAGAAATGGAGCATTTCGAATTTTCCTTCAATCCTTGAAGTAGCAATAAAATCAAGGATCAAGCATTGAAGTGGAGATCAATATCCTATTTCATGAAACCCTAATTAAATGTGGAGGTAGAAAAAACTTCACAAGGAGGTATAATCATTTAAATTTCAGACATAATTCAACATCTCGCTCAAAAGGAGAATATTTCCTTTCAGTCATTTCAATTATATTTATCTCAATTTGATGGTTAATTCCAAAACTAGGGTTTGACCTATTTCCCTTTCTTTCTATGTCTAGGAAATAGGTGCATAGCTATACTTCTGGAAATAACCTTCAGACATAGAGATGAACAAACCCTTTTCGATGCATAGAAAATTCAGACAAGAAAGAGGCAACACCACGGTCCGTGCTTTTTTGGGGCATTTTTACAAGGTAGATCCGAATCAACTCATATTTCTCAGATCCAAGTGCATGAATGAATCTTGCATATGTAGCTCAGTATTTTCGCAGTTTTGTCTTCAATTTCAACATTTTACCCTAAATCAGCATTTCAACTTACAAAAGAGGAAAAAACACATCATAATCAATCGATTCACTTAGTAATTAGTCCTTGTCTAATTTGTGATTGAATCTAGTTATTTCCTCCCCTCTTTTGAATGTAAAAAAATTTCTCCATCAAAGCAAAAATTGATTTGGTGATTTCTCCTTCTATGTTGCAAATTTCCTAATAAAATTTTCCCCTTTACATCTTGGTACATAGATACGCCAAATTTGAACTCAAACTCAAAGTAAATTTTTAACATAGATTAGGGGCTAATTAATCCTACATATTGGCTATAGACAAATGGGGGGGGGAATTTTTTTTTAAAATTTTAAAAATTATTCCCCCTCCTTTCATTTTATTATTATTTAATTACAAACCCTACTTAGGGTTGGTTTATGTTAGGATTCCCAAAGATACTGAGAGGGGGGGGGTGAATCAGTATCTAACTGGTTAAAAGATTTTCTTATTTTAAAACATGTAAACAATATCAATACTATATATCGGTAAACAGAAAGTAATGCAATAAATAGTGATAGCAACAACCACATGAAAAATACACCATAATACAATAGTTTAACGAGGAAACCCGGTGTGGGAAAAACCTCAGTGAGATTTGTGACCCACAATATTCACTTACTGGTCAATAAGAGAATATTACTGCTACAACCTGCACATGCAGGAAGGCCAAGTGCCTAGAGCTCACTGCTCAATTACAAAATGGGAAGTCTCACTGACTTACAAAATGGATTATATAAATCCAATGTCTTGTACTGCTTCAAAATAGCATCTACTATGCCAAATCCAGTACCGGTTTATAGCTTTGCTTCATACATAAACCCTTAACTTATAATTCGCATAATAGGTCTGCCTTATTTCGCCTAATAATATCCTTCCATAATCTCCTTCCATAATCTACAAAATGTTCTACAATGATCTCTTATATATATGAGTCATTTTACAACTTGCCAAGTCGGCTTACAACGATTTTACAATAATTAACAAAATATATTACAAACAAAATTCTTGTTGGCTTCAGTGTCAGTATACTTCCTTTCACTGTTGGTGGTCTGTGTGCTGGTGTAGAGTCTAACCTTGCTGGTGATGGTAAATTGTCTTGCTGGTGTCATAGGATTGTAAGGTTTTCATCAATGACAAAAAATTCAATCACCTACAATATCTCATTGAAGTGTGCATTTTCCAACAATCTCCCCCTTTGGCATTGATGGCAACACTCATGAGAAAAATCCAAAAATTGTCATCCAAAAAGAATCTATCGGAATTGTCTTATCAAAAAAGTTGAGTACCAAAAGAATATGTGCTACCAAAAGAATGTGTACTCCCCTTGAGTTGATGAGTCATTTTCTGATTATTTTTCTCATTCCACTATTCCCCCTTTGGCATCAGTGACAAAGGTTGTCAAAGTGTCAATTGAGTGTGGTTTCCAGTTTCATCCTTGTAACCGGTTGGTTAGAATCTCAAAAAGATCTGCCAGTACCAGATTCAGGCTCTCAAGGAACTTTTTGTTGTCTTTTAATGCATTGTGCCTGTGAGGTGTTGCATTTGCTTTGACAGTGTTTTTTGTCCTTAAATCAAAGCATCAGATATTTCTTTTCTTAAGGAGGCGAGGTAGTCCAATTTTGGACTAAGTCTCCATTTTAGATCTTTGGCCTTTCCTTTTATTCTTTCCTTTTCTCTTTCCAATTTTAGAGGTTCATCCTCAAAACCTATTATTTTCTACTCAAGAGCTAATAGTGGTTCAGATGAATTAATGAAATTATTAGCTAGTTGATTTATTTCTTCATGTATCTTGTTGATCTTCTAGTCTATATCTACTGTCAAAAAGTTAGTTTTACATGTATCCCTATACAAGGTTTTAAATTCCTTCAATGTACTATATAGTTTCGGTAAAAGAGTGTCAAATTGTCTTGTACACTTCTTTATTTCTTCCTCAAAGAATTTGTGTTTTTCCTTCTCTAGTCTCTCCTTGAATGCTTCCTCTTTTATTTGTTCAACTATCATAGTGTTGTCAATAATATACTTAGACAATGTGTCAAGTTGACTCAAAGAATCTTTATTATCTATATTACACTTAGGTGCTATCATTTTCAAAATTGGAATGGTATCATCTATTGCTTTGTATGCTTGTGAGCTACACTCTTCTATCTTCTTGATGGAAACCAAAAGAACTTATGTTACATTAGCTAGTTTGAATTCTTCATTTGAAGAGCCAACAATCTGTATCCTGCCGGTGGGAGCAATTTCCTTGCTTGTGGTGACCTCTGGTAGGTCAGTTTGTGTTTCCATTTCTTTAAGAAAAGGTTTCGATTGCTCAGCTGTTGCCGGTGGTATTGTCTCTGTATGAACATATTTCTATGAGGGAGCCTATTTCTTTAAGTGAGCCTATTGCTTTGCTTGTTTCTCAGTGTTGTCACCTGCCGGTTTACCTTTTGTACTATCTGTTACCGGTGGCTCACTTGCCATATCTATTTTTCTTGTTGTATCCCTATCTACCACAATATTAACTTTCTGAGTGTCAATGGTCATTGTGTATAGCACCTCAGAACTAGGATTTGTGTCCTCTTGTGGTATGTCCATACTCTCACTAGCTGGTTGATTGTCAGTGGCAACTACCGGTGGAGTATCTAGAGGCGGTGGGGATAGATTATCTATTATTTTTATGTTGGGTGGTCCACCAACCTTGCCTTTTCCCTTATCCTTATATTTTTTATAAACTTTGATGGGTTTAGGGTTTTGATATTCTTCCTTCTTTTCCTTCTCTACAAGGAATATGTCCCATGCATTAGTTGTTTCTTATGAAATCTCATTTACTCTACCAACCATAAGTGCTAGATGCCGGTGTGCAGTTGAAAATACTGACCAGTTAGCTTCAGAGATCAGTTCATCTATCTCTTTTGGTGAGTTGACTGGATATACAATAAGTAGTTTTTCAATTATTATTTTCTTATCAGGCTCAATAACAACTTGCCTTCTAGCTTCAAGTCTTTTGAATAGTTCTGTCGGTATTTCATCGACAACTTGCATCAGAAATTTCTTGTAGATATCCAAGTGTAAGATTACACTGTTTTCTACTTTCTCCTTGTCATCAGTTGATAATGAATCATATAATCTATTAATGTTCTTCGGCTTTCCATCCTTTGTTATTTCATTTAGTAGTTTGTCAATTGGAGCAATGTTTTGTTGAGTCTTCTTCTTAGGGGTTAACTTCTTCTTTGGAGTTAACTTCTTAGTCGGGGGCCTTACTACATGTTGTTTCTATTTGCTTCTTCTAGGAGAAGGTGTAGATACTGGTGACAGTTCCCTTTTTCTCACAACTCTTTTAAATGTAGCTGGCATATCACTTTCCGAATAAGTTGCAACCGGTGAAAGGTGAGTTTCTGGCTGAAGTGCTTCTAACTCATCTTCAGTAATACCAGTTTGTTTAAGTACATCTTCCTTGATAGCTTTTTCTTGCCTAGATCCTCTTCTAACTGTTGCTTTGACCTTCTTTACCCTTTTCTTTGATTGAATTTGGTTTTCAATAGTCTTAGCACTGCCAATTACCTTTTCTTTAGGTTCCTTGGGTGCTTTAAGGAGGGCTTTTGCATATGTTTCTATTATGTGGTCATCAGTTTCATACCCCATTTTAGTAACCCAAATGGTTCTTGGGATAACTGCCTCCATCCAAATTTCATCCTTCTTGATGACAAAAAAGATTTCATCCTTCTACTTGTTTACAATTTCTTGTGATAATCTGACTCTGGTATTCATCTGGGCCTTCAATGCTTGAATATAATCATTTATATTCTTTTCTTTGTTTTCTCCCATGTTATTTAGTAAATCTAATAACTCTTTGCCTACTAGTATATCAAAACCAAGATTTTTGTTACCGATACTGGGCACTTGTTTGGTTATGTGTAGCATTAGACAGACAAGTAGATTTCCAAATCTGAATGTCCCCTTTTTGTCTTTCTTTATCTTTCCTAAGTTGTCAATTAGTTCATCTTTCAGCCATTCACACACATCTATTTTTTCATTATCTTTAATCATATCATAGGCACTCTTTATGCATAGGCTAGAAACTGAGTTTAACCTATTTTCATGTGTGGTTTTGTACCCTAAAATCATACTGATGAATCTGACATTTATTTCTATTACATCATTTACTCTTAAGGATCTCTTATCAGATGTCACACCTGTTAGGTTAATCACTAGGTCATTTGAGACTTTCTTTGTTTTATAAGGTTGTAACCGGTGGAGGGTAACCCTGTTACAACCTTTACTACCTCTTTAGGGATTTTGTGAACTGAGTCCAACTAGAAGAATGCACCATGTACCTTGCTTAAAACTATCCTTATAACATCCTTAGGAAAATCTGGGATACTGATAATTTTAGTGAAACCTAGGGTTTCTATTATTTTGTGTTCAGGTTTAACATTACCGGATTCATCACAAATTAGTAATTTATACATGTTTTTGATTTCCTCATCACCTAATTCATCTATGTGACAATGAATGTACATTCTAGGGTCTTCAACAAAAACTACTCCTTTAGGGATTTGAGAAAAAGCACCAATATTATCATCTTTCTTGGCAATTTCAAGAACTAACTGAAATATGGGTCTAGGGTGTTTAATCACTTCAACTACAGTAGAATTTTCTATGAATTTAGGAATAGATGAAGAAGCCATGATTATAAATACCTTTATCTACCTTAGGAATGATTGCTTGCTAAATTGCTTTACTTCTTTGCTCAGAATGCCTTTGCTCAGGAATCTTCGCGCTCTCGAAGGTTTGAATGCTCGGTGAAATGAAAATGGAGCCAAAACACTTGCTTTATAATGTTAATTTTGCCAACCACCACATTTAATGCTTGTCAGTTGAGTAATGACTTAACTTATCTGTCGGTATAGAAGTAATTTCAACTTCTCACCATCAACCGAGGGAATAATGGCATGTTTCACATTTGATTGCCAAACCCTCAAAGGAATTTTCTTCAGTTAGATGAAGAGTTTCCTGCCAATGGAGTGCTACTCTATTCTGTTGGTGGAGGAGTATTCCTATCAACATTCAGTTCTGATTTCCTGATCCATTGTTTTGAGAAATCCTGTTTTACTTCTTCAACCTTTTCTTTACCTTTCAAACTAGGACCTTTATTATTTATCAGTGAGGACTTGCTTCTACAAAATTTAGCAATATGTCCAATCTTGTTAGAGGCATAACAAGTTACATTATTTTTTTGAATAGCTTTCCCATATCCTATGCCGGTTTGTGTTTTGCATTGATTAGATAGATATCCAAATCTTCCACAAACATAACATCTTACATTCATTCTACAATTTTCTGAATTATGACCAACTTTGTTGCATTTTGAACATTGACTGGTGGGTTTATTGGTATTCTGATAATTTCTAGATCTACATTGATTTTCTCTATGACCATACTTGTTACAGTTAAACCATTTGCCATTAAATTTATAAGAAGTAGGTTGTCTTACTGGTTTGCTATGATCCTGTGTGTTTTCTATACTGGAGCTTTCACCAGCTTCAAAGCCAATTCCACAAGTGTCACCATTAGGTTTCTAGTTCTTCAACAAGTCATCAAGTTCTTCTGAGCTTTTCTTGAATTTTTCTTTGTGCTGATTTGTAGTATCTAGTTCTCTTACCAAGATTTCTTTTTGTCTCATAAGTTCATTTGAGTTATTCTATGTATGCATCAGATCTGTCTTCAACATATCATTTTCATAGCTAAGTCTTGTGTTCTCATTTGCAGCATCACTTAGTCTTCTAGTCAAATCTTCTTCATTCTTCTTCCTATCTTCAATTTCTTTACAAAATCTCATAGTCATATCATGTATCTCATTCTTTGTTCTCATGTTATCTTGTTTCATCTTGTTTATCAGATCACTAAGACTTTCCTTTTCATCATTCTCAGTTTGCATCTTTTCACAAAGTTCTCTTCTCTTGTTTCTTGCAATGGTAAGATTTTCTTGAAGTGCTTGAATAATATCTTGTGCAACCTTTAGATCATCTTCAAGTTTGATATTTTTCAACTTTTCTACATCATAGTCTAAGAGAGCTGCTTCTAATTGCTTCATCAAGTTTTCCATCTCTACCGGTGTAAAGATCTTCCTCAAGTTGTTAGGCTTCTGAAAATAGAGGACCAAGCTCTGATACCAATTGTTAGGATTCCCAAAGATACTAAGAGGTGGGGGTGAATCAATATTTAACTGGTTAAAAAAATTTCTTATTTTAAAATATGTAAAGCATATCAATATTGTATACTAGTAAACAAAAAGTAATGCAATAAACAGTGATAGCAACAACCACATGAAAAACACACCATAACACAGTAGTTTAACGAGGAAACCCAGTGTGGGAGAAACCTCGGTGGGATTTGTGACCCACAATATTCACTTACTAGCCAATAAGAGAATATTATTGCTACAATAGGGGCCTGCACATGTAGGAAGGCCAAGTGCCTAGAGCTCACTGCTCAATTACAAAATGGGAAGTCTCACTGACTTACAAAATAGATTATATAAATCCAATGTCTTGTACTACTTCAAAATAGAATCTACTATGCTAGATCCAGTACCGGTTTATAGCTCTGCTTCATACATAAACCCTTAACCTATAATTCAGATAATAGGTCTGCCTTATTTCGCCTAATAATCTCCTTCCATAATCTACAAAATGTTCTACAATGATCTCTTATATATATGAGTCATTTTACAACTTGCCAAGTCGGCTTATAATGATTTTACATTAATTAAGAAAATATAATAAAAACAAAATTCCTGTCGGCTTCAGTGCCGGTATACTTCCTTTCACTGTCGGTGGTTTGTGTGCCGGTCTAGAGTCTGACCTTGCTGGTGCCGATAAATTGTCTTGCCGGTGTCATAGGATTGTAAGGTTTCCATCAATGAAAAAACCTTCAATCACCTACAATATCTTATTGGAGTGTGCATTTGCCAACATTTTATTCCTCTCTATACCTTAACCCTAATTTGTTTATTCTAACTCTTTCCTCTCTTTTTATCTTTTATTCATATCAAGCTAACTCTACCCTGAAATTGGGTTAGGGTTGCTTGTTCTACATTGTTCTCTTTCCCTTTTTTTTTGTTTGTGTTGAATAGGGCGGTGACATGGGTGAAGGGAGACCAAAGAAGGTGGCCATGGCAGAGGACGGGAGGGGGAAATAGCATGGCATAGGGCGGAGGGGCACCCGGGCACCATTGCGGTTACTCACAGTGGCGGTCGTGAGCCGCTCACTGTTGATACCCACATTGGTGGCCTTGTGTCATCCAATGTGGTTACCCACATTGGCATCCCCGTGCTACCCACTATGGTTCCCCATGGTGGCTGGCTAGGTCACTATATTTTTTTTTTTTTTTATTTTTACTTTTATTTAAAAAAGAAACATTATATATATATATCTGGGTTTTAACAACAAGCATTATAATCTATATTTTAGGGTACATATATAAACATGAGTATTTTTTTTATTTTATTTTGCAAACTGTTCTCAAGATTTAAATATGGAAAAAATTAGAATAATTAGAATAAATTAGCATTTTCTCTAATTCCAGGTTTCTCATAGTTTACTAAATCTATATATTTTAACTTTGATGCAGAATATGTATTAATCATTTTATTTCAGAATAAATACAACAATTAGATGCAGTATTTTTTTTTTCTTTTTAAAACATTAGGCATATATATATATTTATTTATTTCTTATTTTAAATTTGTTTCTTCCAAAGCATTTTAGCAGGGTATGTTAAATAACATAATAGAGTAAAAATAACATACAGTTAACTTTTTTGATTTCAAATAACAGAATAGACGTAATTTTTATTTTCATTCATTAACATGAAGTTTTCTTTTGATATGAAATAACAATATCTAGATTAGACTATTTTCCACTTCACATGCTTTTTCTAGATTTAAAGAAAAATATATAACAGCAATAAATGTATTTATAAAATAGTAAATATAGCAGAAATGACTTTATTTACAACTGCAATTAACCTCTTCTAAAATCCATTTGTTTATTAACAACAAGATGCATTGTAAGATTAATTACCATTTCTAAGTTGCCTAATAATTTTTGGTGTTTAACTAAAGACAAAAATAAATATTTCTCTTCTTTTATTAAAAGTTGCACTACTAACATTTAGATGATTTCATTTCTCTTTTTTTCTTAGGGAATAACATGAAAGAAAAATGAAACAACTTAAAGCTACATCTATTTTTCCTTTTTTTTAAGAGGTTTTCATTTTACTATTAAATGAAAACAGAAAGCAAGTTTGGTTTTATCCTTCCCAAGCAATAAACAAAATTAATGAAATAACTCAATTCTTCTTTTTGCAAAAATATAAATACTTCAAATCTAAAATACATCTTTATTACATGGTAAAAGCTATTCTAATAGTTACATTTTCTTTTCTACAACTAAATACAATAAGAAGTTCCTTTTTCTTTTCTGCAACTAAAATACAATAAACAATAGGACCGTTTCAGCTTCCCTTCCAATTCTTTTCCCAAACAAACCTGCGATAAAAGCTTTCAGGTTGTGACCATGGAGGCTCACCTTCCAACCTAGGCTTGCAAGAAGCCACCCCCGAGCTAGGTGAACTAAGGCTAGAAGGGATACACACATTCAAAACACATACAAGTAAGAAAACTCATAACAACATTAACACTCCCATCCCAAGGATAAACCATGTCACTTGTGTGAATTTTCAAGTGGGGTGAAGGTGGACCATTTACCTAGAGGAGAATTCTGCAAGTAGGAGAACATAAAGCCATTGCAAGGCTACAAAATATACACATCCACAAGTTCCAAACTTGTCCCAACAAATTCCTTATGTCCCCCAACAATGAAAACAAGTATAACAAGCAATCTTTTCAATTGTACAATAACATACAAGAGCTAGAAAAACAACCAACCTTAAACCTGCCAAAAGGGATGATGAATCTTGTAGAAGAGTTGTCCAAATCCACTATCTTTTCCCCTCAATACTTAGCCAAAATCTTCCAAAAAAACTTAGAAAAACTACTCAAGAATATAAGTCTCCAAAATGGAGAGTGGGTGATCAAACTTCTCCCTCCCAAAGTATTCCCTAAGAAGACACTCCTCACTTTCTCCAACCCACTTGGGAAGGGTGGAGGATGTTCATTGGTTAGTCTTCCCAACACCTTACAAACTCTCTAGCTAAGGCACCTCAAAAAGATAAAAGAAATGGGGAAGAGAAATGTCACTCACGAGGAGGGTTGTCTAACCTAGGAAGACTCCTCTAAAGTTGAAATTCGGCCATATTGGGAAACTCAATTTTTGGGGTGGCTAAACAAGCCCTAGGGAGTGGACACATGGATAAATTTGGCCTTCATCCATAGGTACATCATATGGCCCACTAAAAATTCCCCTAACTTGACCCTAGGAGTTAATTTAACCCCCTAGAAACTCATCCAAAGTTTACCTACGGGTCAACCTTGAGTTGACCTTTCTAATGGCTCCCTATCCAAGACTTTCTTGGGACCATTCTAGGATAATTGAAAAATATGCATTGGTAAAACAAATTTCCTCCAAAGGGACATGGCATTTCCAACTCATCTTACAACACATGTGTCAAGTGACACCACAAAAATAATTACACCTCACTAAAATATACATGGCAAATGTCCCTTTTTGAAATTTATAAATTAAATAATTTCCAAACTAAACACACATTGAAATATAACATTTACAAATTAAAACACATTTACAAACGAGGTGTTATCTCTCCAAATAAACAACCCTTGGCTTCACAAATGCACATAGGTCTAGGCTTGATTCTCTGAATAGTTTCCATGCTCACATAGAATAATTTTCCTGCACATCTCACTTGCACATTAGTAATTCCAAAAATCACTTATAGTATTTTCATATAAAAAGAATACAATTCATACATTACATACAATTTCAATTATAATAATCAAGTATCCAATTATCTAATAACATCTTCATAAAATAATCTACTAAATGGCATCATCATCATAATCATGGAATTAAATCATTTATAGAGCATGCATCCATAATTTCTAGCATCAAAATAAAGTACTGCAAATCAAAGTAAATGATAACCATATCAATGTTATCCAAACACTAGATCATATAAAATCTATGTCCATAATGCATCAAAATATAGTATCAATAATAGGTCCAACATGAAAATAACTAAAATGCTATGACAACTCGGGGTAGGGCCTCACACATTATATTAATATTTAAAAAAAGGTACAATGGTATTTGGCTCGTAGCCGAAAATACATTCTCAGTAGCATTTCCAATGATCACACATAACAACCCATAAACAGCAATACAAAATTGAAGCATCAAAATAGAATGAAGCATTTGCACCATACTTTAGGGCTAGGAGACATTCCCAGTTCACCTTTCTTCCTCCTTAGCTTCATATTCCTTCTTTACTTTCTTGGCTTGTAAGATGAATGGGCACTCCTGTCCATAGTTAGCATGAGCTTCATCTACTACAATTTCCTTCACACCACATTTGTCATCCTCAATCCATTCGTCTCCACTCCCCAGCTCCAATGCCCCTACAATCTCAGTCGCATCCTCCTCATCTACCAGCCCTTCAGTGGTCAGGTAGTCTAAATGCCAATAATCCTCCTCAGGTTCCTTGATTTTGGCTAGATACATGAGGAAATTAAAATTGCATAGTATATCACTCCTTTGTGCCTGGAACAACTATACATCTTGTGTTTGTACAATCAAAAGTTTAAAAACCCTTCCAATGTAAATTTATGTGGGAGGGAATGAGGAGGTTCTCATCCACATTGTCGATGACCATATCAATGTCATGCAAATATGCATGCTCAAACACCATCTGGGGGAGTTTTGTCGCCCACTCCTTGGAAACCTTGACATATAACAACATGGCAAGAAAAAAGGTTGAACTGTCTAAACTGACCCTATGCCTATGATACGTCATCAAAAACTCCAAGCCTAGCACCATCTTGACTGCATGCATTATGTATGGGTGGCCATTCACCAAGACCCCCCTAACCATTTCTCTGTGACTTCACCTACAAATGTTGTATGTGGTTTCGTTGCACTATGCATAATTGGCATGTCCATCACTCCCACCTCAGTGTTTCCAACTCGAACATGTAATGTGAAAATATGGTAATACTCTAATGCCCAATTTAAAGGCATTCGATCAACTTCAACATAATTCTCTCATTAAATGCACACTTACCATAATTTGCCTTGCACAATATATATTAATAGTATATTTATCTTTTTTTGTTTTCTAATTTTTGATACAAGTACATAAACCCACAAACAAAATTTCACTTTCACAAGAGATTTGCAAATATAAATAAGAAAACCATTGATATTATGTTGCATATGAGATCAAGAAGTACATTCTACAAACTATATCTGTAGTAATTGTCATGACAAATCATAAACTAATTAATATTGTTGAAGGAGTATATACAGTCTTCACTGTGGAAGACTCCACATTCTAACTTAGATACTACTACTATACCATTTTCCAAAGAGACCAAGATTCCCTCTAAACAAATATTTTAATTACAACCTTAGAATTCCCTTTATAAGAGTAAGGAATGCAACAAGATTCAGGCTATATACAACTGCCATGTTCTCATTTGACATATGTTTGTTTTATACATATGAAAATGATATATTCCCAATATGAAACCTAAAATAGAATAGGATAACTTTTAAAACCATATGACTAAGACTATCATGAAACTATCATGGACAACGGTGAATAATAAAATACTGTTGAAATTCAACTAGTTGAGCCGTGCCACCATCGCATTGTTGATAAATTTGTGGATGCAAGATTCTAACTATAAATACTAGAGGAGTAGTTTTACAAATGCAAGATTATAGCTATAAAAACTAGTGGATGAGCTCCACAAAAACTACAAGATGAGCTCCACAGATGGGTATTGTAATCAAAATAGGGGTCCAACTTTAGTTATCAATTTTAACTAAAAAGGCTCTTTGCTAGAGCTGACTCTTCCCTATCCTCATTGTTCTCCTCCCTGCCCCCTCTCAGTTTTAGGCTTCAAGAGATGAGGGGGAAAATATAGGCAGCCAGGGAAAGGTCATCTGTAGCTATAGATGGCCTTTTAAAATCCCTTTAGCTACCTCCTCTGATTCAAAATTCCCTTTACCTAGAAAGCAATATGTTGTTCTGCTATAAACACAACCAACCTGAAATATTCTCCACCTGGTGTCATTAAACCGATATCTTATGAATACACGGGAAACATCTACATATGGGCATTCCATTTCTGATACTGTTCTTGAACAAGTGTAGAGGAAAATATTTATAATGCTCCTTGATCAACTCAACTGCTACCAATTTATGAAAAACCTTGAAACTCTAAATTTAGAGGTTCTAAATATTCTTTTTCATCTTTTTTCATTTCCAAAGAATAAGAATTGTTCATGTTGTCATGCAACTCTTCATGCCACCTAATGAAAGGATCAGACCTCATTAGTCTACTGTAATCATTTAACCACCAATTCAATATTTTCTTCAAGAACAAGCTAACCTCCATACCCATGCAACTCTTCATCAAAATGACAAGCATAAAGTCCTCTGATAGGAGGAGTGTTTTCTATGTGAAAAGATCACTTAGAATCCGAGATGAATATTTCATATGTGCTAAAATGTACATTTCTAATTCCAATGAATATGTAGTACACTTTCTATATGGGTTATTTTATAAAAAATTATGAAAGATGTGCAAATGAACTACAAATGAAGATAATGTTAGCAATAATAATAAATATAGTAGTCTATTCATGAACTAATTGAAAAACTACTGAAAGAAAGTGTACATTCTTTCACCATGAACCTATCCTACACACTAGACAAGACAAAGCCCCGTTTCTAGTTCTACTCTCCCTGGAGATGAGAAAATTACAGAATCCTTCTTTATGGCCTTGATATTCCTTTTATAATCATAAGGAATGCAACAAGATACCAACCTTTTATAGGAATTTGTAACATGTATTGCAACAATGCAATACCGTAAAACCTCCAGTCCAGTATTAATAAAATATTTGGTTTAGAGACACAGAAAGATTCCATGAATGTGAACTACCTTATGATCCATGCCACTATAGCATATTTGTGGTTATTGATGTAGAGAATACCAGGATACAAGATTCTCATTGCATTTCCTGGTATGGGAGAACTTTGAGATTTTTGATCAAGCAAGGATGCTTGACTCCAAAAACCGCATCACCTATGTCTTCACCCAACTTTCTCTCTGCATTCTACCCATTATAAGGAGGAGATGGCAATTTCTAGAGAGATCAAAATTATTTGCAACTGCAGCCGAATCCCGCAGTTACACTCGAGCCTTTTAATATCCCTCTTATATCTTTGGATATTTTAATAACCCTGTGGCTACAAGGTAAGTCATCAATTTGATTTACTTGATTGCATTTGCAAACCTTTAGCCATATCTCCTTATGCTATAATTTGTCTGCACCTTCTATGCACTTCATTTTAAAACCTCTGCAAGAAAGGCAACAACACTTCCTAAACACTTTTCTTTGGAAAATGTCTATCTTCTACATTCTGAAATGTAGCATACGAATAATGACCCTATTTCTCGATTTGCAAAGTGGTGGCAATTGACTGTCAGGTCTATACTTTGGATTATTCCACACACTATATTAATCTATGTGGGATGTACTTTTCTCTCATTCCACAAGAAATCTTTCATTCCAATAGTCCTGACACCTATACACGAATCATAGACCTCAACATAGATTAATACTGATAGCTTCTCATTGAATATTAAATATGTGCTATCCTCCATATTTTTTCTTCCTCTTACACACATAGTGTTTTGATTTTTCTATACAAAAGGATAACAAATAATCCTCGATCAAGATTTCATATGTGCCAAAAAGCGGCTTTCTAAAAGATTTCATACAGATATGTAGAACACTTACAGCTAAGATGTGATGTGTTTTCTATATTAGTTTTTTTCTCCAGTTAGTAATAGAATATTAGCCTTAATTATTATTTTCCCCCAAAAATAATGAATGATTTGCCTTAATTTTTCCACATTTTTCATGCAATATGAACCAAATTGCCAATGTAATTATTACTTTTCCCCCAAAATAGTGAAATATTCGCCTTAATTTTTCAAAAAAAATTCACGCAAAAGAAAAATATTCTCCAATAAAATTAAACTTTTTTCCCAAAAATAACGAAAAATTCGCCAATGGAATTTAATATTTTTCCCCTATTAAAAAAAATCACCAAAAAAATTAATATTTTCCACCAAAATATTGAAAGATTTTCTAGGATTTTACACCTTTACCCAGAGGGGGTTTCTTAAAGTTATCCCTGATACTATGTAAGAGTTGTTATATAATTCTCTATACCATGCAAGGTTGGATGAAAATTATACTAACTCAAGATCAAGGAACTCCATGAAAGCACACGAGAGATTAGAAATGAAACAATAATGATACTTTATCAAGGATACAAATGATACAATATAATGATGATATTATGTTATGAATGTTACCTATTTTTGCTAGCAAGCTCAATCAGGTAGAGCTTTAGTATTTTTTAACATACAAAGGGGTACATTTTATTTTGTTGTTATTACATTCATTACTATGCATGAAAAGAGGAAAAAGATTACATTTCCAAGATTTGAAATTCAAAATAGTATGAAAATATACTTTTTTTTGAGAAAGAGTAATCTCTATTAAAAAGGAATGTACAATGTCTCACACAAGTTGTGAGACTAAGCGGTGGTGCAGAAAAGTAATAAACTAAATACTTACTGAAGCAAACAAAATGTAAAATGTAGAGAAAGAAGGGTGACTCATCATTTCCAGAATGACAAGCCCTTTTTGAGTTGTCTTGTAGCATCTGAAGTCCTTCGCCCATTTTGTATTCAGTTGTCCCTCTTTGTTGTCTTGTACCTGCATTTGAGTAAGTGTTGTTAGAGCAATGAAGAGCCATCATTCTCTATCTGCATCTACAAATACATAATCCATCCCTCATATGCATCACAATAGCTAATATCTCATTAGGTCTAGGAGACAATTATTAAATCAAATCATCAACAAGAAATTATATATACAATATTTTGTCTAGCTTGTTTGCTTCATATGTAGATATAGGAAAGTAACATGGTTGTTTATCAGCTGATTATGAGTGGTGTAAAATGTGCCTCCCATAAGGATTGAGTGCAACTCATAAAGGTTTCTGATCAGTAATGTCCCAAAGAGGTATCGACATTTTCCTCTAATAACTATCGTGTCCTAAATCAAAACCTTGATACCTCAATCAAAGAAAACCATTTCTCACTATAACTATATTCTAGTTGTAGTCACAAGAGCACAATGAATAATTAGGGTTTCCAATAGGATTTGTGAGAGGGAAACATGAAAGGTTGTGTGTATCAAATCATCACAAAGAGAGATCACATTATTTGGGGTCTTTTATATGTCCCCATGACAATAATCCCATAATATGATGCATCTGAAAGATTTAATTCTGATGAATAATGATGAACAGTAAGTACTCAACAGATACTGAGAGGGGGGGGTGAATCAGTATAGCCAAAAACTTCCTTAAACCACTTTGACTGTAAAGGTTGAACTGACTGGTAAATAGTATCACTGATCTAAAACAGGGCACTACCGGTAAAACATAGTATGACTGTGAAAGACATAAACCGGTAACACTTAGATCTTCACCACACCTAATATCTCCTTTCCACTTCACCCATATGCATAAACAAGTAATACATTAGAAATATAAAGACTACTAGATCAACATGCATTACCACTTAACAGAAAACACTAATCATCACATGAAAAAGCATCACACATGACACACTGATTTTTCACATGGAAACCCAACTAGGAAGAACCACAATGAGGATGAATGCCCACAAGTTGTTCTTTAAACTCTTTAAACTCTTCTAAAGTCCACTTTGTTAGGAGCCTTGTCTGGTTAAGGAACCGATCTTGCTAGGGATCACTGTTAGCATTATGTGAACTGGCATGAGCCTTATGTGAACCGACATGAAGACATAATGATATTGTATGTTGTCATTGATGTCAATATGAGACACAGTGTGAACCGGCACATGTCATAAGTGAAGAGAGAGGAACCGGCATATGTGTGAACCGGTTTATATGCCAAAGTGAAGCGACATATTTGTTCAAAATGAACTGGCATAAAGTTATGGGAACCAGCACATGGAAGCACTGTATGACTACTAGTTAGTAGGAAGCTTCCACTTCGGGTTTCTGGTTGGATTACCTCAAGTCTATGTGACTCAATCGGTGATCTTTGTGTGATGAGTTAGCAGTATGATGGAGGACAGATCATGTTGCCACGTAAGCTCTATGTGCGTGAAGGATCTTGCATAAAGATGACTATTCCTATCTACCTCGGGAATGTGCGAAGTCTGTCAAATGGTGATAATGCGTAAAGGGTTGTCAGCCACCATGAAAATGGTGGATAATGGATGATGGAGAATGTCTTGAGATCGATTCAAGATTGTTGCATTTAATGTAGTATGATTCAACAGTCAAGATTGAACCCTTTGAATTGCTTAACCTAATTGGTTTAGAGTTTTTGCTACCAACCTGCATGTTTCCTATAAGGTCGATGTTGGGTTTTTGTCTGAGGTTGTTGGCAAAAGTTGTGAGTGTGTATCCAAGGAAAGTGATACGTAATTCTTGCCAAACCAAAGGAGAGAAGAGATACCTGTAAAGTGAATGTGCAGAAGGAAAAGAGGAGCCTAAATGGATCTGCATTAGCATTAAGTGCTGTTAACATATCATCATAATACCTATTGATCTCTAACCTCTTCAACAGTTGTAAAATCCCCTAACAGGGTAGCCTTAACTGGCTTGATTCAAAATCCCTTAAATCGGGTGGTCTTAACCAGCTTGTTTCAAATCCCTTAACTGGGTAACTCGAGGCTAATGAGTTCTGAGAAGCTAGAGAAGCTTAGGATATCCTTTCAGCTATTGAGTTCTTAAAATCCTCTAACAAGGTGACCCTATCGGGTTTAACCCTTAATCGGGTATCCCTTAACCAGGTGATCCTTAACAGGATCAGTTCCTACCAGAACCTATTGTAATGTCCTTAACCGAACAAGGCTCCTAACAGAGCGGACTTCTAAAGAGTTCAAAAAGTAGCTTTTGGGTATTCATCCCCATCATGATTTTTCCCAGTTGGGTTTCCATGTAAAAAATATGTGTGTCATATGTAATGCTCTTGTCTTGTGATGCTTTGTTTTATCTATTAAGCACATGAAGGTTCTATGTTTTATGCCTGTCTATAAAACATATTGAACTCACTATTGTGAAGATCTAATGGTTAAGTTTACTAGTTTATGCATGAGAATATAATGATACTGTGGTATTGAGCTAAGAGAAAATATTATTGAGTGACTGGTTCATGACTGATTAAGCTATACTAGATGTTACCAGCTGCACTCTATTTTACTGATATCCCTATTTATCAGTCATTTGGAGTATTTGTTGTCAAACCAATTTTGGACTGTATTTGTGTTTGTACTGATTCACCCCCCCCTCTTAGTACCGGTTTGGTACTAGTGGTTCATCATTGAGTTATCAATCGGTATCAGAGCACTTCAGGTCCTCTATGTTGTAAGCTTAACTGCTTGAGGAAAAGATCCTAGCCAAATGATGAAGAGGGAAGGTCCAAAGTTCAACAGGGAAAACTTTGGTATATGGAAGGACAGGATGAAGCTATTCATCAAAAGCATGGGTGTTTAACACTGGAGTTATGTTGAAAATGTATATGTTGTTCCTACCGGTACTCTCACCGATGACCAAAAGAGAGAGATACAAGAAAATGGGCAAGTCATGGAAGCCCTCATCAGTAGTCTTTCTGACATTGAGTTTATTGATGTTCAGTACAAGGCAAATCCCAAAGAGGTATGGGATGCTCTTGAAAATATCTATGGTGGTGATGAGCATGTAAAATAGGCTAAGGAAGAAAGCTTGAGAGGAAATTTTGAAGACATGCAGATGGTTGAAGGAGAGACCATTCAGTAGTATGGAATAAGAAATAAAATAGTTGTTGGAGAAATAAAGAGTGCAGGTGGCAAAATAGAAGATTCCACTGTGGTAAGTAAAGTCCTAAGATCCCTATTGTTGGTCTATGCAATAAGGGTTGCTGCTATTCAGGAGCTAAGATCAATAGACAAGTCTAAGGCATCATTGGACTCCATCATAGCCAAGTTGACAGCCTATGAGTTGAATAGTTTTGATGGTAGTGTTCAAAAGTCAAAATCAACTTTTAAAGCTTCTGCTATACCATCTAGAAAAGGAAAAGAGGCTAGCACTAGTGGGGAACCTAATCAGAACAAAGAAATGAAGGATGAAGAGTTTCTGATGGAATTTGAAGCTCTTCTTGCTAGGAGATTTTCAAAAGGGACTGGTAAATACAAAGGTAAGCTTCCTTTGAAATCTTTCTCCTGTAACCAGATAGGACATATTACTATGAACTGTCCTAATAGTGACAACAAGGACAAACCTATTTATGCCTGTCTATAAAACATATTGAACTCACTGTTGTGAAGATCTGATGGTTAAGTTTACTAGTTTATGCATGAGAATATAATGATAATGTGGTATTGAGCTAAGAGAAAAGCTTATTGAGTGACCGGTTCATGACTGATTGAGCTATACTGGATCTTACCGGCTGCACTCTGTTTTACCGATATCCCTGTTTATCAGTCATTAGGAGTATTTGTTGTCAAACCGGTTTTGGACTGTATTTGTATTTGTACTGATTCACCCCCCCCCTCTCAGTACTGGTTTGATACTAGTGGTTCATCATTGAGTTATCAATCACTCGGTTAAGGGATGGCTAAATACCTAGTTAAAGGCTAGAACCCTGTTAAAGGTTACCTCGCAAGAGGATTTGAAGAAATCAATGAATTTGAGTCACCCTGTTAAATGATTTACAAAAGGCCTATTAAAGCTACCCGGTTAAGGGATTTTCCAACTATTGAAATGGTTACAAGTCAATAGGTAAAACATTGATCTGATAACAACACTCAATGCTAATGCAGATTAATGCAGATCCACTCCAGTTCCTTTGCTCCTGCAATCACACTTTGTGGGTATCAACACACTTCTCTAGTCTGGCAAGAATCAAGTATCTCTTCACTTGGATACACACATAACATTTGCCAACAACCTCACAATGCAAACCATCATTGACCTTATAGACAACAGATAGGTCGGTGGCATAAACCCTAAACCCTGAACATTTAAGTTATCAATATAGTTGTTCCAATCCCGACCGTTCAATCACTTTGCATAATGTAAAATGATCTTGAATAAATCTCAAGACGTTCTCCATCATTCGTTCTTCACCGCTTCTGGAAGCTGATAACCCATCACGCACTCTCCACTATTTACTGAGACTTCGCACATGTAGATAGGATCAATCTTCTTCATGCAAGATCCATAAGGAAATCCTTCACGTGCATAAGGTTGACATGGCAACACGATCTGATCTTCATTTCAATGCTAACCCATCACAAGATGTCATCGATTGAATCACACAGACTTGAAATGCATCAACCGGAAACCCTAAAGCTGAGACTACCAACCGGTAGTCATACCAAATGAAACCTTGATATAAAAATTTCCACATACCGGTTCACTTGAACAAACATACTGCTTCACTTTTTCACATATACCGGTTCACATCATCATACCGGTTCTCTTTCCAGTTTGCTTACTTCGATATACCGGTTCATAGTTCAGCATATTGACATCAATGACAACATACAATATCATCATTTCATCACACTCTACACATATACCAACAATATCCCCCTTTGGCATTGATGGCAATATACAAATATATCTCTCTTCTTCACATCTTTTCCCCAATACTATAGATATTTTCTCCGCTTCACATCTTCTCCCCCTTTGACAACAATGCCAAAGTGGAGGCACATACATCTATGTTCCACTATGCTGCTCCCCCTGAGAAGTAGCATCCTTCAACACACCAATCCTGAAAATATTTGACAATGCAATACCTGATTGATGTGGAGCACATACCTTTAGTTCACCTCTTGAAGGGGCAGCACCCCAAATTCACCTCTTAAATAGGTAAATGTAGCCTTTTGTAGAGACTTGGTCAATATGTCTACTAACTGCTCCTTACTGGAAACATGTTCCAATACAACCTCTTTGTTCTAAACTTTCTCCCTCAAGAAATGATACTTGAGCTCGAAGTGCTTGGTTCTAGCATGCAATACCGGATTCTCGGAAATATTAATTGCACTTGTGTTATCACAAAATATGCTCACCGGTTCAGATATAGGGACTTTGAAACCACTTAGTACATGCTTTAGCCAAATTGTCTGAGTGCAGTTCATAAATGTTGCTACATATTCTGCTTTTGTTGTAGACTGAGAGATACAACTCTTCTTCTTACTCATCCATGAGACTAGTCTACCACTGAGAAAGAATGCACCACTGGTTGTTCTCTTCCGATCATCCATATTACCCACCCAATCAACATCTGTAAACACATTCAGATTGAAATCATTACTATATGGATACCACAATCCATAGTCAATAGTTCCCTTCAGATATCTAAGAATCTGCTTGACTGCTACCAAGTGGGATTCTCTTGGACTTTTCTGGAAACGTGCAATAATGCCCACTACATGTACAATGTTCGATCTGTTGTGTACTACATAGTGTATCTTACCAATCATTGATAGGTATTCCTTCTCATTCACCAATGCTGAGTCATCTTCTTTTGACAATTTACAACTGGTCATCATCGGTGTACCAACCAATTTGTTGTCTTCCATGCCAAAGGTCTTCAAAACCTGTTTGACATACTTGGACTGAGTGATAAAGATACCATCTTTCATTTGTTGTATCTGTAGTCCAATGAAGAACTTAATCTCTCTGATTAGCGACATCTTAAATTCCTCCTTCATCTCATCTGCAAAATCATGACTCATCTTGTCATCTCCACCAAAAATTATGTCATCAAAAAATACTTCATAGATCAGAATTTGATCTCCTTCTGACTTCAAATAGATATTGCTATCTTCACTTGTCCTTTGAAATCCAATCTTCACAAGATGGGAGTGTAAACTCTCATACCATGCTCTAGGTGCCTAATTCAATCCATACAAGGCTTTATGTAGCCTACAAACCATATCACTGTCTTCTAATAGGGAAAACCCATCTGGTTGTTCTATATACACTTCCTCTTCAAGTATTCCATTCAGGAATGTAGATTTTACATCCATCTGATACACTTTGAATCCCTTGAAGGCTGCATATGCAAGAAGCATTCGAACTCCTTCCAATCTAGCTACTTGAGAAAAAGTTTCTCCATAGTATTATCCTTCTTCTTGAGCATATCCCTTGCATACCATTCTATCTTTGTTTCTTACCACTGTGCCATCTTCATTCAACTTATTTCTAAAAACCCATTTGGTGCCAATAACATTTTTATGCTCAAGTATGGGTAGCAAAGACCATATACCATTCTTTTCTATTTGGTCAAGTTCCTCTTTCATAGCCTTGATCCAGTCTTCATCTTTATGTGCCTCTTTAAATGTTTTAGGCTCAAATTCAGAGATCATGCAATAATTTTCTCTAACCTTTCTTCTTGTAAGAATTCCTGCATGCTTATCTCCTATGATCTGCTTTGGATCATCATTCAACTTTACATACCTAGGAATGATCTTAACCGTTTCCTCTTTCTTTTCCTCTTCATCCCCATCTTCATCAGCATCAGCATCTACCAATGTAGGAGCACTGTTATTGGTACTAGGTTTTGCAACTGGTTCCCAGAAGGTTACAACCGGTTCATCTACCACTTGCTCACTATCGGTTTCCTCAGGTTTCTCAGAGGTTTCATCAACTCTAACATTGATACTTTCAACAATTCTCTGAGTCCTATTGTTAAAACACTTGAGAGCTTTGCTCTTGGTCGAATACCCTAGGAATATTCCCTCATCACATTTTGCATCAAACTTGCTCTGGTGTTCACTCTTCTTGATATAACACTTGCTACCAAACACTCTAAAGTAGCTTACTACAGGAGTCTTACCAATCCAATACTCATAAGGTATTTTATCCTTACCTTTCTTGATGAGTACTTGGTTCATAGTGTAGACTATAGTGCTCACCACTTCTCTCCAAAAAGTGTGAGCAACCTTCCCTTGAATCAGCATCATTCTGGCTACTTGAAATACAGTCCGATTGCTCCTTTCTGCTAGGCCATTCTTCTATGGAGTCCGGGGGGAAGACAGTTTCCTCTTGATGCCATTCTCTTCACAATACTTATTGAATTCACTAGAAGTGAACTCACCTCCTTGGTCAGTTCTAAGGCATTTGATTCTCTTACCACTTTGTTGGTCAACAAGTGTTCCGAAGGCTTTAAACTTTTCAAAAGCTTCAGACTTGTCTTTCAAGAATGTGACCCACATCATTCTTGAGCAATCATCAGTAAGAATCATAAAGTACCTATCTCCCTAACTAGTCCTAGTTTTCATAGGACCACACAAATCAGTATGCACAAGATCAAGTAAATTATCTGCTGTGAAAGATTTACCTTTGAAGGTTGAGGAAGACATTTTCCTCAGTTGACATTCTCTATATAGAGGATTCTCCCATTTGTTCAGCACAGACAATCCTCTAACTACCTTGATCTTATTGGCCTTCACAATATTATCAAAATTTACATGGCATAGTCTCTTATGCCATATCCAATTGTCATCATTCTTAGCCATTAGACATTGATTGATATTTGCATTTAACTGAAATAAGTTACCTTTGGTCTGCATACCGGTGGCCATCAGTTCACCACTCTTTCCTTTTATTTTGCATACTCCATCTTTGAACACCAGAGTGAGTCCATTATCATTTAGTTGAGAAACACTCAAAAGGTTATGCCTGAGACCTTCTACCCAATACACATTATCAACACTTCTTTTTCATTTAAAGAGAACAACCACTATCAATAATTCACTCATTGGAATTATCAAAGTGGGAGACAAGAGCCTTCTTGTTTGACACATCTTCCTTAATAGCTACAAATACTATGTCTTCACTTTCTTCATCTTCTGATTCATCATCAGTGACACCTTCATCAACTACAACAAGACAATTTCTCCTATTTCCTCCTTTGAACTTTTTGAACCTCTCTAGTTTGTCCTTATTATCACCATTAGGATAGTTTATAGAAATGTTTCCTATGCTATTGCAAGAAAAGCATTTCAAAGGGAGCTTACCTCTGTATTTTCTAGTTCCCTTAGGAAGTATCTTGGCCAAAAGAGCTTCAAATTCCATCAGTATCTCCTCATCATCCATATCTCTGCTTTGTCTAGGTTCACAGTTGGTACTAGCTTCTTTACCCTTTTTGGATAGTGTAGCAAATGCTTTAAAGGCTGAATCAGTCTTCTAAACACTGCCATCATAACTGTTTAGCTCATATGCGGTCAACTTAGCAATGATAGAGTCAAGGGACACCTTTGTCTTGTCAATAGATCTCAACTCCTGGATATCGGTAACCCTTATTGCATAGATTGGTAATAAGGTTCTCAAAACTTTGCTAACAATGGTGGAATCATCCATTGTACCTCCTACACTCTGTTGGCATTATGTGAATCGACATGAAGGAATAATGATATTGTATGTTGTCATTGATGTCAATATGAGACATGGTGTGAACTGGCACATGTGATAGGTGAAAAGAGAGAAGAACCAGCATATGTATGAACCGGTTTATATGCCAAAGTGAATTGGCATATTTGTTGAAGATGAACCAACATGTAGTTACGAGAACCAGCACATGGAAGCATTGTGTTACTATTGGTTGGTAGGTAGTTCACACTTTAGGATTTCTGGTTGGAGCACCTCAAGCCTGTGTGACTCAATTGGTGATCTTTGTGTGGTGAGTTAGCAGTGTAATGGAGAACAAATCATGTTGCCACGTAAGCTCTGTGCGTGTGAAGGATCTTGCATGAAGAAGACTATTCCTATCTACCTCGAGAATGTGCGAATTCTGTCAAATGGTGATAACGCATGATGGGTTATTAGCCGCCATGAAATCGGTGGAAAATGGATGATGGAGAATGCCTTGAGATTGATTCAAGATTGTTGCATTTAATGCAGTATGATTCAATGGTCAGGATTGAACCGCTTGAATTGCTTAACCTAACAGGTTTAGGGTTTAGGGTTTTTGCTATCAACCTATCTGTTTCCTATAAGGACGATGTTGAGTTTCTTTCTAAGGTTGTTGGCAAAAGTTGTGAGTGTGTATCCAAGGGAAGCGATACTTGATTCTTGCCAGACCAAAGGAGAGAAGAGATACTTGCAAAGTGAATGTGCAAAAGGAGAAGAGGAGCCTAAATGGATCTGCATTAGCATTGAGTGCTGTTAACAAATCATTGTAATTCCTGTTGATCTCTAACCACTTCAATAGTTGTAAAATCCCCTAATAGGGTAGCCTTAACTGGCTTGTTGCAAAATCCCCTAACAGGGTGGTCTTAACAGGCTTGATTCAAATCCCTTAACCGGGTAACTCGAGGTTAATGAGTTCTGAGAAGCTATAGAGCTCTGGAGATCCTTTAGCTATTGAGTTCTTGAAATCCTCTAACAAGGTGACCCTACCGGGTTTAACCCTTAACCGAGTATTATTGCTATACCTTAACCGGGTGATCCCTAACAGGATCGGTTCCTAGAAGAACCTATTGTAATGTCTTTAACCGAACAAGGCTCCTAACAAAGTGGACTTCAAAAGAGTTCAAAAGCAACTTGTGGGTATTCATCCCCACTGTGGTTTTTCCCAGTTGGGTTTCCATGTGAAAAATATGTGTGTCATGTGTGATGCTTTTATCTTGTGATGCTTTGTTACTGCTTGTTGAGCATATGATGGTTATGTGTTTTATGCCTGTCTATAAAGCATACTGAACTAACTATTGTGATGATCAGAGGATAGTTTATCTGTTCATGCATGAGGGTGAAATCGTAGTGTTGTTTTGAAGTTAAATGAAAAGCTAAGTGTGCAACTAGTCAATGCTTGTTTTAGACACTCTTGGCTTTACCGGTTGCAATCTATGTTGAATAGGTATTCCTGTTTGCCAGTCGTTTGGAGTATTTGCTGTCAAACTGGTTTTGGACTGTATTTGTGTTTTGTATTGATTCACCCCCCCCTCTTAGTACTGGTTTGGTACTAGTGGTTCATCATTGAGTTATCACACTCTTGATGTCTCCAACAATAGTTTTAATCCTTATCCCATATTGTTGAATGGTCTCTCCTTCAACCATCTGCATGTCTTCAAACTTTCCTCTAAGGCTTTCTTCCTTAGCTTGCTTCACAGGCTCATCACTACCATAGATAGACTCTAGAGCATCCCATACATCTTTGGGATTGTCTTTTTTTTGAATATCTATAAACTCAACATCAGATAGGCTACTGATAAGAGCTTCCATTACTTGCCCATTCTCCTGAATTTCTCTTCTTTGATCATTGGTGAGAGTACCAGTAGGGACAACATAAGTATTCTCAACATAGCTCCAGTGTTGAGCACCCATGCTTTTAATGTATATCTTCATTATGTCCATCCATATCTTAAAGTTATCTCTGTTAAACTTAGGACCTTCCTTCTTCATCATTAGAATAAGATCTTTTTCTCAAGTGGTTAAGCTTACAACATAGAGGACCTGGAGGATGCTCTGATACCAATTGATGAATAATGATGAACAATAAGTACTCAATAGATACTAAGAGGGGGGGGGGTGAATCAGTATAGCCAAAAAATTCCTTAAACCACTTTGACTACAAAGACTGAACTTACTGGTAAACAGTATCACCGATCTAAAACAAGGCACTACCGGTAAAACACAATATGACTATGAAAGACATAAACCGGTAACACTTAGATCTTCATCACACCTAATATCTCCTTTCAACTTCACCCATATGCATAAACAAGTAATACATCAGAAATATAAAGACCACTAGATCAACATGCATTACCACTTAACAGAAAACACTAATCATCACATGAAAAAGCATCACACATGACACACTGATTTTTCACGTGGTAACCCAACTAGGAAAAACCATGGTGGGGATTAATACCCACAAGTTGTTCTTTGAACTCTTCTAAAGTCTACAATAATGGTCATAGCAGCAATAAGGATTGTAAAAATCATCATATGTATAATAGAGCAAAATCACAATAAGGAGCATTAAATGCCAAAATTAGTAAGCAATACTTTTGAATGCAACATTTATTCACAAAGATAACAGGAAAGGTCAAAATAGAGGTATACGATATCTTGAAAGCAGTCTCAGACCTATGAAGAATGGATATTGACTCAAGCATCCTTCAAGATTAGTGATTTGAGGTATATTGAATAGTCAATCCAAAGTCAAAAAGATGTAATGTAGTCTATAGTGAATGTCATCACCAAGAACAAGTGAAGTAGGTACAACCATTAAGGGTATTTTCTAATGACAAAAAATACACATCAAATGAAAAGAGCCTTGTCTTAGTAATTTTCCAATAGTAGAACCAATCATACAAGGTAGTCACAATTTTGTTAAAATAGTGATGAGAGACATGGCCCAAAACATACAGTCAAGTAGTCATCTTACATGCATAAGTTACAATGCAATCACAGGGGTATAGAGGTTTTAGTCCAAATAACACCATTCATGGTCATAAAACAACAAAGATAGTAAAAGGCATATTAACACAATGAACTTGTCGCTATGGCATGAAAGATGCAAAGAACAGTGAGCCTTAATAGGAATAAAGTAATTATAAAATAGCTTTATAATATGAAAGATGGATGTAATAATACAATCATATAGTGATCACCAAAAACCACCTCACTTCCAGATTCAAAAAGCAATTGTTAAGAGATGTGTGTTGTATTTCTTAGAAGAATGAGTCAAATGATCTTCATGGTGGCTCAAAACAAAAAATATCAACAAAAAGAGAAGGAAAATAGAAAATCGCAAAGAGTTAGCACTCCAAGAGCAAGTAAATCCACAGGATGAAGTTCGATCATCATTAAGACAGAGTTAAATTTCAAAAAAGACTGTGAAATGATCTGAAGAAAGAGCAAAACTGAGTTTGTAGATAACTTCATATTTTTCCATATGAATTTTTATTCAAGCTCGGTCTAGGGTTTCTAGAGTGGCATCACTTTTGAAGTAGATAGGAAAGATGTAAGAATATGATAGTCATGACTTCAACTGAAAAGAATATCTTATAGAATGCAAATATCATCATATGTAGATACAAAAACTTACCTTGCATTCCCTATGAAGGAAAAAACTTTTGAAAATCTCCAGTAATAGAGGGTCTATGATATTTTTTAGATGAAACCCTACTCCTCATGGCGGTCATTTTGTCAAATATATAAGATGCAAAATGAATAGAGGAAGATGCTACCTTTTCTATTTTTTCTTTAGAGTTGCAAACCCTAGGAAGCCCAATGGGGCAAATTTTCTTTTTGCCTTTATCTTAAAAAGCTTCTCTCATAAAATATGTCGTGGCTATTAGAGGATTTTATAATTAATTGAAAGTGTTTGTTAAACATTTATAGTCAATATAAGCCTTTTAGGGTCTTTGAAAAGTTTATTCATTTGTTGTAGCATAGACTTGTAAATTCTTTATTTTAAAGTGATAAGTATAAATCACTTTAGATAAAGATATTTTTAATGCAAAATAGAGTTTCACTATAGCTGAACTATGTTGATTAAACAAATAGATAGGATTGTTTAAACTAAAGTGTTTTGTCAACAAGTGAAGTAAAAATAGGTGATTTATCACCTAATTAGGAGTCCCTGCTCAGTTTAAGAATCCTTAGGGTAAGTCTTTCAGTCAAGGAGGAATTTTAGGGGGCTAACTGCTTGACTCTTGCAGTTTCATCCCTACTTTGGAGGGATTTTTAGTTGAATCCTCCCAAGGAGGTTGTTGTCATTCTGACAACTATTTTTGCAATTTGAAGAGAGTTCTTTTTCAATGAAGTACTTGATTTTATGGAGGGACTTGGATATTATTGATAGCTCATCAATTTGGAGCCAAAATTTGAATTTGAATTTGAATTTTGGAAAGCATCTTTCTATAAGTGATGTTTTTTTCACTCTATCTTAGCTAGTTCTAGAGTTTGTACTTGTGTAGAAACATATATTCATGCTCTTGTAATTGATTTCTTATGAGTTTTTCTAGATTTGTAATGCAGAAAACTCCTTATTTTTAATATTGAAGTTGAGTTCCTTCTTGATACCTTTTGTCTAAGTGTTATGTTTGTAAGCATTTTGATTAAAATATTATGATTCTTCCATAGAATCCTTCATTTTATCTTAGTTTCTTCAGATGCTTAGTATAAAAGGTACATGTTATAGTGCAGGTTTCTGATTAAGTGTTTCTTTTGCATCAGAATTGTGAGAACATCATTGTTCTCCTTTTGTGAACATCAAGAAACTGACCTTTCATGAAAAACATTTTTGCAAGCATGTGTATTCAAGTTTTGCGTCAGAAATAGCTTCATTATCAGATTATTTTGTGAGGTTTGTAAGCATTTGAAAGTTATTTTCAGTCATTGGTGGATCACTTAGGAGTAGTTAATTTCTAGTTTTATCCATATCTTTCTATCCCTTTTCCACTCAATTTTCAGTTAATTTTAGGTGATCAAATAGGAAGCTGACCTATAATATAAAGGTCTAGTCTACCTATAGGATACCCACAACCTCAGAGTAGTCCCATATTTCATGGGATTGCAGGATTTTCATACTTGCATTGGATGCAAATCCCCATGACAATAGTTTTTGGAATGCTCGATGGAACTGTTGGACTTTATAGTTCTCAGAAGGCCATCGTACGCTATCTTGGTGTGTGCAACAACAAAATATTTGGTTTTCTCAATAGTCCAACCTTTTAACTAATGAAAAAATATCAAACTAGGCAAAATACAACCCCAGTCAATCATACCTAGCTATCACCCCCAAAAAGGAAGGCTAGGGTAGTTAACAACATTTCAAATCAAGTATTAGGTGTTTTGTTGGTTATTCCAAATTTTTATCTTGTTGTAATAGCATACAATAATTCACTATATGCAAGTTATAGTCAAAATACAACAAATACTACTAGTTCAAGCAGTGCCAATACTTTGAGCAGCAATATGCCTCATAATCAGCCTGCAAGGATATATCCATTTGTGCCTTTTAATCAAGGAAGACCATTAAATTTGGCTCAACATGATGATATACCAATTGCAGCACTGAAAACTCTGTTATTTTTTACAAGTGAGGATCATACAACAACCATAGAGAATATTACAGTTGTGGCCTCCTTGTATGGAGTGCATCACATTGTTGCAAAAAATGTTGTATTAAGGTTTCTGGTAGTTTCTTTTAAAGGGAAATCCCTTCAGTGGTTCATGGGTCTACGTGTGAACTCAATAGCTATGTGGGATGAGCTGGGACAACATTTGAACCAGTATTTTAAGGACAAGTGAGATCATCTCTCATTGGTGGAGCAACTCACTACCATCAAAAGAGCTCCACATGAGCACAGGATGGACTTCAACTACCCATTTCAAAGGACTTGGAATCAAATTCTAGCATCGCTAAATTCTTCCAATGATTATGTATTCCTTTTTTATTTAAAGGCTTTAAATAGTAACATTACACTCATGATTTATTCTATGGGGGGAATACTCTACCAATAGTGTTTGATGTTGTTGTTAGGGTTGAGAATAGTCTTATTCACGTAGGGAAAATAGTACCTAGGTATCCCATGCCAATTTTTATTGATATACAACCAATTACCTCTATAGTTCCACCCATTGTAGATGACATCCCTTCATTTCTAGTGTTTAATGCCCAAGTTGCAGCTCAAGAACATGTTGTCCCTAATCATTTGCAAGAGTTGATAAGTATTAAGGAGAAAAATGCTAATTTATAGAAGACTGCAAAATTTTTGTAATGAGCTGGTTAATATCAAGAAAGGTCAAAGTCAGCCACCTTACCAAATTCCTTTCCAAGCTCCTTATCAAGCCCTATACCAGCCTAATCCTTAGCCTTAAAGGAGGAACATAAAAAAAGGCCCTACCAGCAGTATAATCCTAATACCCATATCTCCTCAAGGGACATCAATCCAATTCAAAAGAATTTAAAAATTGATTATGAGTGGTGTTTTCCTCATAATCAACCACATAACCAGTCTACATGCTCCAATGGCATGTTGAATCAAGCATTGATGATGCAAAATAGTGATGATTTTCCAATAAATCCATCTCAAAAATTCAATGAACAATAATCTGCACCTACGAAATAAGGTATTCCTAATATTACCTTGATGAATTGGCAAGGTGAGGCATTTTCTGGGATCAATCAGCCTCAAAGCTAGTCATATACCCCAGTAGTAGCCAAAACAAGATGAGGATTATTGATATGGGATAATAGACTCAGAAAGGAAGTAATCATCCTTCTTCAAGTGCTCAAGCTCAAGCGGGGTCTACTTCATCTTAGAATACTTAGATTCTTCAAAGAACACAACCTATGGTAGCCAAGGATAAGCCTAAAATCTGAACTCTCCCAGCACAAGTACAAAAAGACACTGTTGTTACTAAAGGATAACAATAGGTTAGTATGGCTGATTTTAATATTTTGGATCAGTTAAAAAAGACTCATGTTAGTGTGTCAAATGGATTCCCTAGCTATACCTGGGCAAAAGGATATGTTACATGATGTTATGTCTAACCTTTTCTTGACTGCTCAGTCATCTAATCAACAAGCTTCTAAGGTTGTTCTTACTAATAAGCCCTAGCAAAAGAGTGAACAAGAGACTAAGGTAATCAAGCCACCTCATTTCTATGTTACTTTAATCATTGGCCAACACCTAGTATATAACTACATGATAGATTCAGGCAAAAGTAGTTCAGTCATGCCAAAGCAACTAGTAGACCAATTAGGACTAATCTATGAGCCATTGAATAAGGGTGTAGTTCACTTAGATGGGACTATAGTGAATACTATTGGAGTCATAAAAAATCTAAGTCTTACCCTACATTCTTGCCCCAATTTTGCAATTCCACAAGATGTGATAGACCTACCACCCTATTTTGCAATGTGTCTATCAAGGGACTTTAGAACAAATTTTGGGGGTTATTTGTCATCTGATTGGTCATATTTGTTCTTTAGGACAAGGAATGGGACTAAAGTTACCATAAAATATGAAGCCTCAAGTGGCTAATGATCACATAGAACCATTTGTACCTAGTGTTGTTAATGCCAATTTGGCCATCCAAATACCCCTATTGATGATATTCCTGGAATTATTCTAGATTAGTGGGTGTCTGGAAATCTTGATGAATATCCTTTCAAGAATATAGATGAGGTAATTCTTGGAGTTTATATATTTCATGAGCATGGTTCTATTATCCAGAACTTGGTAAAGGATGTAGGACAATAAGATAATCAACACCAAAATGAGCTTTGGAAGCTCTATTTTCATGGGTTAAGAAGTAAGAATGGTGTTGGTTGCGGTTGTATGCTGGTTTCCCCTAATGATGAGAGGTATTATGTAGCTTTTAGGTTTTCCTTCAGCTACACCAATTACATAGCTCGGTATGAGGCCTTAGTTCATGGCCTACGATGGGCAAAGAAGAGAGGTATCAACTATTTGTAGGTATATGGTAATAGTGAGTTTATTTTCAAACCAGGTAAGAGGTCTTCATACCACTAAGAATAAACTTTTGAATTCTTATAAGAATAGAGTACGAGATCTCATACATTATTTTCAAGCTTTTAACCTATTTTAAATTCCTAGAAATTTGAATACGCATGTTGATAGACTGACTACAGTAGGAGCTCAATATGATATTCCTAGCGTTATCAACAATATTAGAGAACAACAATATGTTAAAGTAGTTGTCAGGTCTCTTATTCCTAACAATGTTGATCATTGGCAAGTTTTTGATAGTGATCAATAGATTATAATTTTCTTAAGAGAAGAAGCAGAGTTGTCAAATGCCAATCAAGAGAATTTCAAACAATAGTATAAAGATCAAATCATAGAGCTAAAAACCAATAATTTACCCAAGGGATTGGTCACCTTAGAGTCAATATTCAATGAGGATGGCCAACCGAGAAAAGAAAAATCCATCTTGCAAATTAAAGAAGAGCATTATGAAAATGTTGAGATTTTCAAAGACAAGCTGTTAAAGCTTGGCAAGGTATGTACCTTAGAAGAGAGACATTCTTTTATACTTCTTTGCCAAGATTTTAGTGACATTTTTTCTTGGAAATATTCTTATTTAAAAGGTTTTGATCCTAGCATTGCCCAACATACCATAGAGCTTGAGACAAATGCTAAACTTGTGAGGTGAACAAAAAGGCCTCTTAACCCCAAGCTTGAACCCCTGACAGTCAAACAACTTAATAAAATTATTGAGAGAAACATTATTTTCCCTATTAAACACACTTCTTGGGTGTCAAACCTTGTCCCAATGAGGAAAAAGAACGGTGAAATCAGACTTTGTGTTGATTCCAGAGACCTCAATAGGGCCTCCCTTAAGGATAGATATCCTGTTGTTAGATGGCTTCTTGAGTTATAGCCAAGTCTAATGCTAGGGCTTATAAGAAAATTCCATTTGGTTTGTCTAATGCTAGAGCTACTTTTTAGCATGCCATGGATATGGCATTTCAAGGTTTGATGTATAAATTTTTGCTTGTATATTTGGATGATATAACTATTTATTATAGAAATAAAAATGAACACTTGGCTTATCTAAGGAATATCTTTGATAGGTTTAGGGATTTTAGTAAATCCCTCAATCCAAAGAAATGCATGTTTGTTATCCATGAGGGTAAGTTATTGGGTTATCTAGTTTCAAAAGAAGGCATAACAATTGATTTGGAGAGAGTAAGTGCAATTATTTCTCCTCTCCTACCAGCACACAAGAAGGGATTGGCTTGCAAAACTTCTTAGGTAGGATTAATTTTGTTAGGAGGTCTCTTCCAGATATTGGAAAATTGTTGAAACCTCTAACTTCTATGCTGAAAAATAATGTTCCTTTCAGTTGGTCTAGGGATGGAAATAGGAGTTTTGAGCTAATAAAAGAAGCACTTGCAACTACCCCTACCTTGCTTAACCCAATTTTATCAAAATATTTCATTTTGTATGCTTATGGTAGCATTGACAACATATCAGCTATGTGGTTCAGGAGAATGAGCATGGTCTAGAGCAGCACTTAGCCTTTTTCAGTCAAGGCCTTAAGGATTATGAAGAAAAGTACTCCTTTGGTGAAAAATATGTACTTGCTATTGTTAGGAGTTTGAAATTTTTTAAACATATGCTATCTAACAATAGGATTAAGTTTCTGGTCACTCACCCTTCAGTCATGGAATTCTTGTTGTGTAAAGATTTAAATGATAAGAGAGTTAGTTGGGTGACTAAGGTGATGGAGTTTGATGTGGATATCAAAGTCACCAAGATGGTAATAGGTAAAGGACTATGTGAGAAGCTTGTTGATCACACAAACATTAGTGAAGAAGAAGAAGAGGTTGTCTTAGCCCTCCAAGATCAAGATCCGTCAGTTGTTCATGTTCCTCCTATCAATTGGGTGCAAGAAATGACTCACTTTTTTCTCATTGGCGAGTGTCCTCATGGACTGAGTAGGTCAAAGAGAAGGTACTACAAACTTCAATCCATTCCCTATGTGCTTTTGAATGGTTTTCTATTTAATCAATATTTTCATGTTATTCTTTTGAGTTGCATAGATGTTTATCAAGTAGATAAAATATTATCTGAGTTTAATGAAGGATCGACATGAGGTAATTTCTAGGCAAGAGATACAACTCTAAAGGTTATGAAAGGAGACTATTACTGACCTAATTTATTTAGAGATGCACATTCTTGGGTATGGAGATGCAAATAATGTGTCATATTTGCAGGAAAAGAGAAGCTACCAGTGCTTCCATTGCAGCCTATTCAAGTAGAAAAACCATTCATGAAGTGGGGTTTAGACTTTATAGGATTCATAAATCCACCTTCAAGTGCTAGTCATAAGTGGGTGCTCATAGCCAGTAATTATTGTTCCAAGTGGACTGAGGCTATGGCACTCAAAGAAGAAAATGAGATAGTTGTATTGAACTTCTCTGATGAGTTGATAACCAAATTTGGTGCTCCTGAGTTTATAGTTCTAGATAATTCTCTTGCTTTTGTAGGGAGCAAAATATGTGATTGGGCTATTAAAAATGGAGTTTACCTGGACACGTCATCTAATTATTATGCTCAAGGCAATGGACAAGCTAAGTCCACAAATAAGAACCTTCTCAAAATCATTAAGAGGACCATGGAAGGAAATGAGAGAGCTTGGCATACCAAGCTGAAATCAACCTTATGGGCTGATAGAATCATGCCAAAGAGATCCATTTGAATGTCACCATACATGCTTGTGTATGGAAAAGAGGCAAGACTGCCTATCTCACTTGGCCTTCCAACCCTTAATCTAGCTAACCAGCTGGATATGATTGAAGAGGCTGCCCTTGACAACAAGAATGCCTCAGCTAGTTGAGCTAGAAGAAGTTAGAAATTGATGCAATGAGAAATATTGAGCATCACCAAGATCAAATGAAAATATCATTTGATAAGAGGGTAGCTCCTATAGTACATTATCCTGAAATGGGATGAATTCAAGACCAGGTCATGCAAGCATACAAAGTTTGATGCGTTTTGGAGTGGTCCTTACATGATTTTTGAGTGCAAGCAACACATAGCCTTCCAACTGTCTAAGCTGGATGGTGAATTTGAACTAATCGTACTCAATGGGATTCACCTTAAGCTTTTCTTTTGAGGTATTCCTAAACTCTGTACATATTTCAGTAGTTTGTAGTTGTTAATAAGTGCTTTTGCACAATAGATTAGTTGCATTTTTGTCTTCCATAAGTGCCTAGTGCATAGTTCTATAGGAGTTATAAAGATTTTTTCTTTACTAATGTAATGCACTAAAGTTATTAGAGCAAAATATTAATTATATGAAGAAGAGAAGTGGTTTTTTCACTACCAAACACAACAAATACTTCCTTTATAAAGCTATAGTGTACTACAACAATGTTTTTCACAGTTGTTTTATTGTTGCCCCATCATAGTCCATTAATTACAGCCATATCATTCTTGACAACAAATTGTTTCATCTTACTGCCACAAACCACATACCTATAATTGATGGATTAAGATTGGTTTGAGAAGTTTTTAGAGTTCTTGTTGTGTCATAAGATGTGTTTTTTAGTTCTCTACAAGTTTCAATGGCTCTGTGCCTAATGAAAAGCATAAGGCAGCTGGTCAAGATGTTTAGCAAGCAAACATATAGCAGATGTCGCCAAAAATGGTACTTATTTTCCCTAGCAAGCTCAATCAAGTAGAGCTTTATTGTTTTTTAACATACAAAGGGATACATTTTATTTTGTTGTTATTGCATTCATTACTGTGCATGAAAAGAGGAAAAAGATTACATTTCCATGATTTCAAATTCAGAACAATATGAAAATAGACTTTTTTCTAAGAAAGAAATGTACAATGTCTCACACAAGCTGTGAGACTAACTGGTGGTATAAATAAGTAATAAACTAAATACTTGCATATGAAAACAAAATGTAAAATGGAGAGAAAGAAGGGTGACTCATCATTTCATGAATGATGAGCCCTTTTGAGTTTTCATGTAGCATCTATAGTCCTTCACCCATTTTACATTCAGTTGTCCCTCCTTGTTGTCCTGTACCTTCATTTGAGTAAGTGTTGTTAGAGAAATGAAGAGCCATCATTCTCTATCTGCATCTACATCTATAAATACATAATCTATCCCTCATATGCATCACAACAACTAATATCTCATTAGGTCTAGGATACATATATCAGATTAAATCATCAACAAGAAATCAAATATGCATTATTTTGTCTAACTTGTTTGCTTCATGTGCACATGCAAGAAAGTAACATGGTTGTTTATTATCTAATTATCAGTGGTATAAAATGTGGCTCCCACAAGGGTTGAGCCCCACTCATAAAGGTTTTTGATCAGTAATGTCCCAAAGAGGTATCGAGATTTTGTTTTGGGAAAGATAATTATCTAGAGCATTATGATGCTCTAATAACTATCATGTCCTGAAGAAAAACCTCAACACCTCAATCAAAGAAAAACACTTCTAAGTATAACTGTATTCCAGTTTTGATTAATTAAAAATAGGTTTTTGGAAGGAATCCAGAACCTTGATTACATAACAGAAGAAAGATAAAGCATTAAAGTGGCAAGAAATAATAGTGCTTGGACACCCTTACAAAGATCAGATCCCAGAAAAACAAAAAGAGATCACAAGACACAGAGAACAACACAAGACAACTTAAGGACAACACAAAGATAACATTGAGACAACACAAAGACAAGGACAACTAGATGTTTCTTATGATTTCTTCGGCATGAACCACCATCTACTTCATATTGACCGTAGAGTTATTCATATCATCGAGCTCTTTTTCCTTGATGCCCACCTACTTCCAGATGTTGGCCCTTATTCTTTTTTCATGACCTGTCTTGTTTGTCTGATCCTTCTCATCTTCCTTACCTTTAATTTGTTCAAATTTATTTATCAGCATGTTAACATGGTCAACAGTGGCCTTAAGGATCTGGAAATTTTGCTCAGTGATCCTCTTCATAGTAAGCTCCATCCTATCCACTCTATTGACCAGGTTGTTCAAGATAATTTCCGGTCCTTTATAATCTGTGATTCCTTTCAGCTCCTTCACCTTCTTTTCCATTTCCAAAATTTTATTAACCATTGCCTCAATAGCATCAGCCTTGTTAATGGCAACCATTAATTCCTTGATGTACTCAGAGAGAGGCTTCTCACCCATGGTTTCCCTTTTGATCCTATTGAGATCAGTCTTCAAGTCACCAATCTCTTTCGCCATTTTTCTTATGACCTCACAGAAACCCTTGATGCTATCATTACCTATGGCACCTTGGCAGACATTTTGATTGCCCATGTTGTTCTCCTAATCCTCATTTTGCATTCTCTATGTGTTCAGGTTCTCCCCATGGTCAACATCCAGCATTTCATCTTCCTCCTTACCCTTGTTCTTGTCCATTTTTTCAACATCAGAATAATCATCAGAAGAAATAATAATCTTCCTTTTCACCTTATTTATCCCCTTACTGGTCTTCTTGCTTCTTTGGGTTGGCTTTCCCATTACCTTTCTCTTCTTACTTTTTATAATTTTATCATCAAAAGACTCCTCCTTAGAGTCCGAAATATCATAATCCACAACAGCCCCTTTTCTCTTTCCCTTGGTCTTCCCCTTGTTGCTAAAATCTTTAGACTCACCCTCAATTTTAGAATAGAGATTGAACCCACTATCCTCACTTTCAGTATCCTTATCCCTAATTTGTTTTCCTTTACTAATGGGTTTCTCAATTATTTTCCCTTTCAACATGTTGTAAACTAAAACCATTAAACCTTGGTGAAGGGCATGATCTCTTTGAGAATCTTTCTGCATTTCATGAATAGCATGATCCATATAGCAAGCAAGATATTAAGGTAGACTAACCTTATCACCATGGTGAAAGTGGTTGAGCAACATAAACTGATGCCCATAAGACCTTGTGAATCTCTTGTCCAGAGAAATGTAGCTAATGGTGGAAAACAAGAGCACATTGAATAATCAGGGTTTCCAATAGAAGTTGTGAGAGGGCAACATGAAAGGTTGTGTGTATCAAATAATCACAAAGAGAGATCACATTATTTAGGGTCTTTTGTATGTCATCGTGGCAAAAATCCCATTATATTATGCATATGAAAAATTTAATTCACTATGTATTGTGAGAAAGAGATCTTAGGTTTCAAAGAGATATAATAAATGTCTTTTTTCTATAAACCCTAGCAAATATGCCAGTAAAGTCATAGCTAGTAGCAAAAGTTTTAGTTATCTACAATGATCATACATAGTTGAGAACAACATTTGCATAGGCTAAAATAATAAGAATGGAAACTATAGAAGGATAGAAGCCATTGATACAATCAAGAGCTACAATTCAAAGATGAAGGCCAATCATCATAGAAGTAGGTCAAAAGTAGCTCAAGGGATCAAACATAGAAAAGCAATACTGAAGATTATGGATTCAAAACAAAGTTAACAACAACAGTCCAAAAGAGGAAGAATTTATATAGATTGAAAAGATAAGACATTATTGTAGTCTCAAGGCTAGGGAAGAGAGTCTTAGACTAAGATCGAGTCCAATTACAATTAGCAGAGATAAAGTACAACCTAAATCAATCTAAGATCACTCCTATGGCATGCTAGAATGATAGGATTTTAACATAGATAATTCTCAAACCATAAATGGAATATTCATGAGAAAACCAAGTCTTATATCAGCCTTCCATAGATTGGTTGAATGGTGGAATCAAGTAAGATTGCCCTCAATCAGACATATGACTTATTGTAATATTGAAAGATTCTTGAGTAATAGAAATGATAAGTGTTGTGAGCACCCAATAATGAGAGAATGACGGGCTTACAACATCTATCAAATTTAGTCATGGATAAGGACAATACTTAGTTTTAAGTCTTTTGAATATGAAGATCTGTCCTTATCCATGCCATCAAATTGTACAATGATTAACAAAATAGGGTTAATTTCATGAAGTCAAATGAGCAGATTTAAAAGAAAGAGTGAGCCACACTGGAGACACAAATGAGGTGTTTGAAGGAAGATACAGTCATAAAGAGTTCCAAAAATCAATAACATAATGAACAATCATGAACATAAATCTGGAAAAGGTTAGTAAAGATACAATCTTACTAAACCAATCATAGACTTAAAAGGGTAGTCTATCATGTCTAAAAAGATAGTCATGCCTTTGTCCCATCAAATGCAACCATTGAGTTGAAAAGATAGAAGTAACACTATACAAGATAATCTTTTAAACCAATGCATCCTAATAGTAATCAAACTTGATGATAGATTCAGGACAATTTTCACAAAAATATTAATAAAGATGTTCTTCTTCAAAAGGCTAAAAGATCACTGCTATGATAAGAGAACTAATAGTATATAAAAGCCACTCAATCACCATTGTCATAGACAAAAGACAATAAACAGTCATTAGTGCAGCCATAAATGATGATGGTCATGACACAGTCTAGTTGCAAGCTAAGAAAGGACAACAAATCATCAAAGTGTACGGAGTCATTGAGAACAAGGCAAGTAAACACAATCACATAAATCATTTTGTATTGCTATCATAGAACCACATTCAAGAATTATGTCAAGATGTGAATCTTCCCAGCCCACAATAACACATAATTTGCAGAGAAAAGATACAAATACCAGTTAAAGACATGACCCTCTTAATAAATAGATGCATCAAGTGTAAGGACAACTTGAAACTTACTATCAGCCAGGCCTAGAGATAGTTACATTGCCATAGTTTGACAAAGGTAAGAAAGAGTGTTTACAACCTCAGGCATTTGGATAGTGGTATGAAGAAAAGAACATTCCTTTTGTCCTTATGAGAAATACTTAGCACACAAAAGCAGTAGAATGATTGACAGTGACAAGTCTAGAATAATGGTCATAGAAGCAATAAGGATTTTAAAACACTCATATGTATAAAAGAGAAAAATCACAGTAAGGAGCATTAACTATCAAAATTAGTAAGCAATAATTATGAATGCAACATTTATTCATAGAGATAAGAGGAAAGGTCAAAATAGACGTATATGTTATCTCCATAGCAGTCTCAAGCCTATGATGAATGGGCAGTGACTAAGAGCATCCTTTACAATCATTGATATCTCAGGCATAATAAACAATCAATCCAAAGTCATAGAGATGTAATCCAGTCTCCAATGAATGTCATCACCAAGAACAAGTGAAGGAGGTACAATCATTAAGGTTATTTTCTAATTGTTAGGAACTAGGAAGGACAACTGAGAGGGAAGGGTGAATCAGTTGTCAATAAATTATAACCCAAAACAAATTATTCCAACTTAAAACTTAGTGCTGGTAAAACAGATTAATAGTTATAGTATTATCGGTACAACTTAATGCATGAAACAGAAACAGAAACAACATCCACAACACTTGACACAAAGATTTAGACATGGAAACCCTGTAAGGGAAAAAACCACAATGGGAAACCTTACCCACAATCAAATGATACTATTGTAGATAGTAAGTGAATATAATAATGGGGTATGCACATGCAGAAAGGCCAACCACCTAGAGCTCACTACTCAATCAAAAAATAGGAGTCACACTGACTACACAGTTGGATGGTTAAATCCAATAACAATGTACTGCTTCAATTTAGCATCTTCAATGTAGGATTCAGTAGCAGTTTAAGCTCTACGCATGAGGACCAAATACCTTCATGACCTTTAACAACTTTCCTTCAACCTTCAGATGATATGTGCGTGATTCAAACAAGGATATGCTTATTTTTTCTCTTCACAATGATCTTCAATATACGTACATTCACACTTCTTCCAAATAAGATCTTACAATTATTTATACAAAACCTAAGACCTCATCATTAGGTCGGCTCCTAAAAGATATTACATTTAAATCGATTACAAACTAAGACTTGATGAAATGCAATATGTCAGCCTTAATACATTTACATATTATCCAATCAATAAATCATTTCCAAATTGTGTCGTGCTGATTTGGAACATGTTTTCCTATGTCGGTTGATAACCTGGACCTATCTGTCAGTTAAGGCAAATATGTGAACCCGATTAGTCCAATATGCAAAATGCCAAATGAAAGCATCCAATCCATTTCTTTGACATAACCAAGGGATCTCTTGATAATAACAAGTCATCATCAACTTCCTAAGCTGCCAGTGAAACATATACCAGTGACTGTGCATAAGCCAATATCCATGCCAGGACCACAATGTGTCAGCTCATAAACAAACCAATATAACTAGAGTGCTAAATAAAAAATGTAGACCTCTTGATAGATAAGTGTTGACATCAATGACAAAACCAATGCAACACATGATGAAGTCATCCATAATATCAACAATCTCCCCCTTTAACATTGATGGCAACACTAGATGGAAAATCATCTAAGTGCCAAAATAAAATGCCAACAATATCCCTTAAATAGATCAATCACAAAGTTTTGTACCAAAAACAAAAATATTATAACCAAAACTGAAATACATCTTTTAGAGGACAATGTTTTTCCATAGACATCTCTCACCCTTTGACATCAAATACCAAAGCAGTTAAGAATAAAAAATTAGAACATAACATACAACTAACTACTCCCCTTGAGAAGTAGCTCTCCTTCATCAAGCCAGAAAAAGATTTTTCTGTTAGTCCCTGTCGGTTTGATGCTAATCTGCATCATTTAAGTCTATGTCGATGGGGTGATTACCCTAAGCTTCTCTCTGAGATATTCAAATTTTTCCTTAGGCAAAGGCTTTGTAAAAATATCTGCAATTTTCTCTTTAGTGTTCACATAAACCAATCTCACTTCATTTGCTTCAACGTTTTCTTTCAAAAAATTATACTTAATAGAAACATGCTTTGTTTTAGAGTGAAATACCAGATTCTTTGATATATCTATTGCTGCTGAGTTATCACAGTAAATAATTACTAGTTCTTTGCATTTTACCTTGATATCCTTCAACATTTGCTTGATCCATAATACCTGAGTGCAATTAGTTGCTACTGCAACATATTTTGCTTCTGCTGCAGATAATGATGTGTAGGTTTCTTTCTAACTGATCCATGAAATTAATCTTCTGCCAAGAAAGAATGCACCACCAATGGTACTCTTTCTATCATCAACATCTTCTACCCAATTTGCATCTATATATGCACATATCTCAAAATTGTCATTCTTAGGATACCATAAACCAAGATTTGTTGTGCCTTGCAGGTACCGAAGAATCCTTATTACTGCAATTTCATGATTTTGTTTAGGATTGCTTTGAAATCTTGAAACAATACATACTACATTCATTATATCAGGTCTGGTTTGTGTCAACTAAAATAACCCTCCAATCATAGATTTGTACCTTGTTAGATTTATAGGAGCTAAATCATCCTTTGATGTCAATTCATCTGTTGTAGTCATAGGAGTGCTTACCGGTTTGGAGTTTTCCATTCCAAATTTCTTCAAAAGTTCCTTCAAGTATTTTGTTTGACAAATGAATATACCTTTATTTGTTTGAGAAATTTGCAAACCTAGAAAAAAATTCATCTCTCCAATCATAGACATTTCAAATTCTTCCTGCATCTTATTAGCAAAGTCTTTGCATAGCTCTTCTTCTCCTCCAAAAATGATATCATCCATAAATACTTCAATAACCAAAATATCATCATTGGTATTTTTTAATACAATTTACTATTAGCATTACCTTTTGTGTATCCGAGCTTTAAAAGATATTTATCTAGTATAGCATACCAAGCTCTGGGAGCTTGATTCAATCCATATAAAAAAATTCTTAATCTGCAAACCATATCCTTATCTGTTAATGAAAATCCATCAAGCTGCTCAATGTAAACTTCTTCTTCAAGATATCCATTAAAAATGCACATTTTACATCCATCTGATAAACCTTATAGTTCTTGTGAGCTGCAAATGCAAGAAACGGTCTTACTGCTTCAATTCTAGCTACCGATGCAAAGGTTTCATTATAATCAATTCCTTCTTTCCGAGAATAATCTTTACAAACTAATCTTGCTTTTTTTCTGATTACTTCACCATCTTCATTAAGTTTATTTCTAAATACCTATTTAGTTCCAATTACATTTTTGTCTTTAGGCCAAGGAACTAATGCCCAAGTATTATTGTTTTCAATCTGTTCTAATTCTTCTTCCATTGATTTTATCCAATGTTTATCTTGACATGCTTCAACAACTGATGTTGGTTCAACTTGAGAAATTAAACATGCCTCTTCATTTGCCAATCTTTCTCTTGTCATAACACCTTGATTTTTATTTCCAATTATCTAACTTTTTAAATGATTCAATCTTACATACCTGAGTTTATTTTGATTTCCATTTATAGACTGATGTTCTTCAGTCACAGTTGAGTTCTCTGATGATGCTGATGTGACTGGTTCTTCATTTTGTTCTACTACAATCTACGTCAGTTCATTTATAATCATTTCTACTGCCGGTTCAGAACCTATAGATCTTGATTCTCCTCTAAAATGATCATCTATCTTCACATTAGTACTTTCAATGATTTTCTGCAATCTAGTTGAATAACCAAGAAATATTCCTTCATCACTTCTAAGATAAAATTTTCCAATAGACTCATCTCTCTTAATATAGCATTTGCTTCCAAATATTCTAAAATATTTAAGAGTAGGAATATGACCGAACCATAGTTCATAAGGGGTCTTACCGGTTTCAGCTTTGATGTGAACTCTGTTGAAAGTATAAACCGCTGTATTCACTGCTTCTCTCTAGTACATATGAGGTAGATTTGATTCCATCATCATGGATCTTGCTACATACAATATAGTTTTTTTCTTCCCTTCCACAACTCCATTCTGTTGGGGTGTTCAAGGTGCTGATAGTTGTCTTTTGATTCCATTCTCTTCATAGAATGTATTGAATTCCCTAGATGTGGTTCTCCTCCTTGATCAGATCTCAAACATTTGATTTTCTTGCCGGTTTCATTCTCTACCATTGCCTTGTATATCTTGAATCTTCCAAAAGCTTCTGATTTCTCCTTGAGAAAAGTAACCCAACACATTCTAGAATAATCATCAATTATTAGCATAAAGTATCTATCACCCTGAGGACTTCTTTTTCTTGTTGGATCACATAAATCAGTGTGAATTAAATCAAGAATATTATTGTATTTCTCATAAATGTTCTTAAATGTTGTTCTAACTTGCTTTCCCATTTGATATTCCTTACATACCGGATTATGAGGTTTCACAATCTTAGGTAAATCCCTTACTACCTTGGTTGAACTGATCTTTACAATGCAATCAAAATTCACAAGACAGAGCCCTTTATGCCATAACTAACTTTCATCAATCTGAGCAATCAAACATGTCTTATCACTAGTATTCAAATGAAAGATATTACCTTTAGTTTGATTACCAGCTGCAATTTCCAATCCAGTTTGGTTTATGATTTTGCATTTTCCAGTCTTGAATTGTAATTGAAATCCTTTTCCCACTAACTGAACAACACTCAATAGATTATGCTTTAAACCTTTAACATAATAAACATTGTCAATATTGTGCTTACCATCCAAAGATATAGTGCCTCTTCCTTTGATTAAACAAGCTTTGTCATCTCCAAATCTTACTACACCTCCATAATATTCTTGTAATGTTAAGAATTTTCTTTTATCACCAATCATATGATGCGAGCATCCACTATCAATGATCCATTCATCCTTTTCTTCAATTTTTTCTACTAATGTCTACTCTACCAGTTTGACAATAGGTGTCGGTTTATCTTATTTTATTGCAACAAATGCCCATCCACTATCTGCTGGATCTTCATCTCTATTTTTTCTAAATTTGTATCTCTGATATTCAGGGTTAGGCTTATATGTTCTCTTTTCCTCATCTCTTAGTCTTAAATGTTTATCAAGACACCTAGATGCCCTATGACCAACTTTAATGCAATTAAAACATTTGAAAGGTTCTTTACCTTCATACTTACTTCCTGTTGGACCTTTAGGCATCTTCCTTGCAAATAGTGCTTCAAGTTCTTCAAATTCTTCATTTTCTCTTCTGATATCTTCAAGTTCTATTGCATAAAGTGCTTTCCAATGAGATTTGTCAGATGATTATGATGATGATGCTGATGCTTTGAAGGACATATCAGTCTTAACTGTAGCAACAGGACCAAATTCTTCAAGCTCAAATGCTGAAAATTTTCCAACCAGAGTATCTCTAGATATTGATGTATTAGGCATTGTTCTCAACTCATTAATAGATACCACTTTCATTTTGTAATCTAGTGGCAAAGCTCTTTAAAATTTAGTAATAATTTCATCTTCACTTAAAGATCCTCCACAACATTGTATTCCTAAAATGATTTCATTAACTCTTTCCATAAATGTAGAAATTCTTTCATCCTCTTCCATTTTTGAATTTTCATACCTGACTCGGTAACATTCCAGTTTTGCAATTTTGATAGTGGAATCTCCTTCATTCAATGTTTCCAGTTTATCCCATATAGCTTTTGCTATAGATTTGTCTGATAATCTCATGATTTGTTGATCTGATAATGCACTCAGAAGTGCTTCTCTTGCTTTGCAATCATTCTCCAAGTCATTAGCTAAGGTTGGTGGATTAGGGTTATTTTAATTAGGAGCAACATAGTCATTCTTTGTAACATCCCATATATATCTTCTAATGCAATTTAGATGTGTCTCCATTCTGATCTTCCATATACCATAGTTAGTTCCATCAAGTTTGGGATTGTCCTTCTTGAAGATATTTTCTACCATAGGATCTCCTCAAGTTGTTAGGCTTCTGCAAAAAGAGGACTAAGCTCTAATACAAATTGTTACGAACCGGGAAGGACAATTGAGAGGGGGGTGAATCAGTTATCAATAAATTATAACCCAAAATAAATTATTCCAACTTAAAACTCAGTGTCGATAAAATAGATTAACAGTTATAGTATTACCAGTACAACTTAATGCATGAAACAAAAAGAGAAACAACATCCACAACCCATGACACAAATATTTTGACATGGAAACCGTATAGGGGGAAAAACCATAGTGGGAAACCTTACCCACAATCAGAGGATACTATTGTAGATAGTAAGTGAATACAATAATGGGGTCTGCACAAGTAGAAAGGCCAACCACCTAGAGCTCACTACTCAATCAAAAAATATGAGTCACAGTGACTACACAGTTGGATGGTAAAATCCAATAACAATGTACTACTTCAATTTAGTATCTTCAATGTTGGATTCAATACCGGTTTAAGCTCTATGCATGAGTACCAAATACCTTCATGATCTTTAACAACCTTCCTTCAACCTTCAGATGATATCTATGTGATTCACACAAGGATCTGTTTATTTTCGGTCTTCAGAATGATCTTTAATATACGCTCATTCACACTTCTTCCAAATAAGATCTTACAATTATTTATACAAAATCTAAGACCTCATCATTAGGCAGGCTCCTAAAAGATATTACATTTAAATAAATTACAAACTAAGGGTTGGTGCAATACAATATGTTGACCTTAATACATTTACACATTATCCAATGAATAAATCATTTCCAAATCGCGTCGTGCTGATCTGGAACATGTTTTCCTATGCTGGTTCATAACCTGGACCTTTTTGTTGGTTAAGGAAAATATGTGAACCTAATTAGTCCAATATGGAGAATGCCAAATGAAAACACCCAATCCATGTCTTTGACATAACCAAATTATCTCTAGATGATAACAAGTCATCATCAACTTCCTTAGCTACCGGTGAAACATTTATTGGTGACTTTGCATAAGCCAATATCCATGTTGGGACCACAATGTGTCGGTTCATCAACAAACCAATATAACCAGAGTGCCAAATCAACAATGTAGACCTCCAGATAGATAAGTGTTGACATCAATGACAAAACCAATGCAACACATGACAAAGTCATCCATAATACCAACACTAATGAAAAAAAATACACATCAAATGCAAAGACCCTTGTCTTAGTACTTTTCCAATAGTAGAACCAGTCACAAAAGGTAGTCACTATTTTTTTAAAATAGTGATGAGAGACATAGACCAAAACATACAGTCAAGCAATCATCTTACATGAATAAGTTGCAATACAATCATAGGGGAATAGAGGTTGTAGTCCAAATGATACCATTCATGGTCATAAGACAACAAAGATAGTAAAGGGCATATTAACAAAATGAGCCTATAGCTATGACATGAAAGATGCAGAGAATTGGAAGCATTAATAGTCATAAACTCATTACAAACTAGTTTTAGAATATGAAAGATGGATGTGATTGTATAGTCATACAATGATCACCAAAAACCTACTATCACTTCTAGATTCAAGAAGTAGCCATTAAGGGATGTGTGTTATGTTTCTTAGAAGCGTGAGCCAAACCCTCTTCATGATGGCTCAAAATAAAAAATATCAATAGAAAGAGAAGGAAAATAGAAAATCTCAGAGAGTCAGCACTCTGAGAGCAAGTAAATCCACATGATGAAGTTCGTTCATCATTAAGACAAAGTTAACTTTCAAAAAAGACCGTGAAATGATCTAAACAAAGCGGAAAACTGGGTTTGTAGATAACTTCATATTTTTTCCTATGAATTTTTCATTCAAGCTTGGTCTAGGGTTTCTAGAGTGGCATCACTTTTGAAGTAGATAGGAAATATGTAAGAATATGAATAAGCATGGATTCAGCTAAAAATAATATCTTCGAGGATGCAAAGATCATCATATGCAAAATCAAAAACTTACCTTGCATTCCCTATGAAGGAAAAAACTTTCAAATCTCCAGTAACAATGACTCTGGGATTTTTTTCAGATGAAACCCTAATCCTCATGGTGGTTGTTTTGTCAATGACAAAAGATACAAAATGAATAGAGGAAGATGTTTCCTTTTTTATTTTTGCTTTAGGGTTGCAAACCCTAGGAAGCCCGATAGGGAAAATTTTCTTTTTGTCTTTATCTTAAAAAGATTCTTTCAAAAAATATGTCATGACTATTAGAGCTTTTGGTAATTCATTGGAAGTGTTTGTTAAACATTTATAGTCAATATAATCCTTTTAGGGTCTTTGAAAAGTTCCTTCATCTATTGTAGCATAGACTTGTAAAGTATTTATTTTAAAGTGATAAGTATAAATCACTTAAGATAAAGATATTTTTAATGCAAAATAGTGTTTGATTGTATCTGAAGTGTGTCAATTAAACAAATAGATAGGATTGTTTAAACTAAAGTGTTTTGTCAACAAGTGTAGTAAAAATAGGTGATTTATCACCTAATTAGGAGTCCCACTTTAGTTTAAGAGTCCTTGGGGTTAGTCTTTCAATCAAGGAGGGATTTTAGGGGGCTAACTACTTGATTCTTGCAGTTTCATCCCCAATTTTGAGGGATTTTTAGTTGAATCCACCCAAGGAGGTTGTTGTCATTTTGACAACTCTTTTTACAATTTGAAGAGAGTTCTCTTTTAGTTAAGTACCTGATTTTATGGAGGGACTTGGAGGTTGTTGACAACTCATCAATTTGGAGCAAAAATTCAAATTTGAATTTTGGAAAGCATGTTTGTGTAAGTGATGGTTTTTTCAGTGTAGAGTTTGTACTTGTGTAGCAATATATATTCATGCTCTTGTAACTCATTTCTTATGAGTTTTTATAGATTTCTAATATAGAAAACTCCTTATTTTCAACATTGAAGCTGAGTTCTTTCTTGATAAATTTTGTCTAAGTGTTATGTTTGTAAGTCTTTTGATTAAAATATTGTGATTCTTCCATGGAATTCATCATTTTATCTTAGTTTCTTTAGATGCTTAGTGTAAAAGGTACATGTTATAGTGCAGGTTTATGATTGTGTAAGTGTTTCTTTTGGATCAAAATTGTGAGAACATCATTGTTCTCATTTTGTGAACATCAGGAAACTGACCTTTCATGAAAATTATTTTTGCAAACATGTGTATTCAAGTTGTGTGTCAGAAATAACTTCATTATCAGAGTATGTTGTGAGGTTTGTAAGCATTTGAAAGTTATTTTCAATCATTGGTGGATCACTTAGTAGTAGTTAATTTTTCAGTTTTATGCATATCTTTCTATCCCTTTTCTAGTCATTTTTTAGTGAATTGTAGGTGATCAAATAGGAAGCTGCCCTATAATACAGAGGTCTAATCTACCTATAGGATACCCATAGCCTGAGAGTAGTCCCATGTTTCATAGGATTGCAAGAATTTCATACTTTCCTTGGGTGTAAATCCCCGTGACAACAATTTTCGGCACACCCGGTGGGAATGTTGGACTTTACAATTCTTAGAAGGCCACCATACACTATCTTGGTGTTTGCAGCAACAAAATATCTTTCACACCTGGTGACTCAAGTCTTTGGTTTTGTCAGTAGTTCATCCTTTTAGCTTATGAAAAAATATCAGACTAGGCAAAGTACAGTCCCAGTCAATCATACCTAGCTATCACCACCACCAAAAGGGAAGGCCAAGGTAGTTAACAATGTTTCAAATCCAGCAGTAGGTGTGTTGCCTGTTATTCTAAATTTTCATCCTGCTGTAACAACATACAATAATCCATTGTTTTCAAGTTATTCTATTCAAAATATAGCAAATACCACTACTTAAAGTCATGCCAATACTTCAAGCAACAATATGGCTCATAATCAGCCTCCTAGGATCCATCCATTTGTTCTTTTTAATCAAGGAAGTCCATTAAATTTGGCTCAACATGATGATATACCAGCTACAACACTTAAAAGTCTACCATTTTTTACTAGTGAGGATCATATAATAGCCATAGAGCATATTAGAGATGTGGCCTCCTTGTATGGAGTGCATCACATTGCTACAAAAAATGTTGCATTAAGGCTTTTGGTAGCTTCTTTCAAAGGGAAAGCCCTTCAGTGGTTCATGGGTCTACTTGTGTACTCAATAGCTATGTGGGATGAGCTAGGATAGTGTTTGAACTAACATTTTGAGGACAAGTTAGATCACCTCTCATTGGTGGAGCATCTCATTGCCATTAAAAGAGCTCCACATGAGCATGTGATGGACTTCAACTATCGGTTTCAAAGGACTTGGAATCAAATTCTAGCATCGGTAAAGCCTTCCAATGATTATGCATTCCTTTTTTATTTAAAGGCTATAAATAGTGAAATTGCACTCATGATCTAGTCTATGGGGGGGAATAATCTACCAACAATATTTGATGTTGTTGTTAGGGTTGAGAATAGTCTTATTTAGGTAGGGAAAATAGCTCCAAGGACTCTTATGCCAATTTTTGCTGATATACAATCAATCACCTTTGTAGTTCCACTCATTGTAGTTGTTGTCCCTTCATTTCTAGCGTTTAATGCCCAAGTTGTAGGTCAAGAACATGTTGTCCCTAATCACTTGCAGGAATTGATAAGTACTAAGGAGCAAAATACTAATTTACAAAAGACTTTGCAAAATTTTGGTAATGAGTTGGTTGATATAAAAAAATCTCAATGTCAGCCACCTTACAAAATTCATTTCCAAGCTCCTTATCAAGCCCCATACCAACCTAATCCTCAGCCACAAAGGAGACATTCAAAACAAAGGCCCTACCAGTAGTACAATCCTAATACCCCCAACTCCTCAAGGGATATTGTTCTACTCCAGAATAATTTAGTAGCTTATTATGAGTTGTGTTTTCCAATGGCATGTTGAATTAGGCATTGATGGTGCAAAATAGCACTATTGTTCAAATAAATCCATCTTAGGAAGTCAATGAACAACAATATGCACCTACAGAAGAAGGTAGTCCTGATGTTACCTTGATTAATTAGCAAGGTGAGGAGTTTTATAGGGTCACTCATCCTCAAATTTAGTCATATACCCTAGTAGCAGCCAACACAAGATCAAAGAAGAGGGTTGTTAATATGGGACAATAGACTAACAGAGGCAATATTCAGCCTTCTTCAAGTACTCAAGCTCAAGCGGGGTCTACTTCATCTCAGAATTTTCAGATTCTTTAAAGAACACAACATGTGGTAGCCAAGGATCCGCCTAAAAGCCAACCTCATCTAGCACAAGTGCAAAATGGCACTGTTGTTCCTAAAGGACAACAAAAGGTTAGTATGGCTGATTTTAATATTCTGAATTAGTTGGAAAATACTCATGTTAGTGTGTCAATGTGGGATTCCCTAGCTCTACCCGTGCAAAAGGATTTGTCACATGATGCTTTGTCTAACTTTTCCTTGACTGCTCAGTCATGTGAGATTTTGCCAAGATCTAGAGGTAATGGAAAGCACAAATAAGAGAGAACAAAATAGATGGTAGGAATAAACTGTATTGTATCAGGATGCAAAATGTGATCAACTGGATCATCAATGTTACATACAATGAATATGAGCCTACTTTTATAGGCAAGGCAATATGGATATGTGAGCACACAAACATGACATGTGGCTCAATAATAAACAAGGTTATGTAGGAAATAGGTGTGGTAGGTAGGAGAAGCAATAAAATATTCTACACCATAAAAGGTGGAAATTCTCCTACATACACTATCCCAATGTGGCACAAACACCCAAGTGTCTCATACCCAAACTACTATGAAATGAATTATCCTAAGTAAACTTAAGTAAGGTGTAATAATATCCATGATGAATAATTATTTACACCAACACCCCCCCTTAAGTACAACTTAGGGGAATGCACTTAAGTGTACAATGCAACTAGGCAATGCAAGATGGGTCCCAGATATGAGGCCATGTTAGGTACCCATGTACAAATGCAAATGCATGCAAAACAATGCAACACAATCTCTCACAAAGTGGGGAAAGAGATAAAAACCCAATGGGTAAAAACCATCCCCCAAAAGAAAGATAAAAACTATACAAGAGAACTCTCATAGAAGTACGTGAGGAACAAAACCCCATGTGAGGAAAATCCCCCCCCCATATGAGAGAAGAAGAGAAGCTAGGTAGCTCTCCCTCAATGTGAAATCTACACCAATGATAGAAGCTTGATGATGTATGAAGAAACTACTCCACGAATATCAAACAACATTCCTCCCCTTAGGAAGAAACAAAACCAAAGGTGTATCCATGAAGTCTCCCCAATCATGAAGGGAAGATGTATGAAAAAAACTCATGATGAATGAAGTCTCTGAAAACTGTTCAACTGTCCCCATATCGATGCTGAAAGATACCCCCTCCAAAGGTGGTAAACTGCCCCACATTGCTAAAAAAGGCACTCCAAGAACTAGTGGAGATGAATGTAGAACAAGTCCCAAAGACTCACATGTTTCCTCTAAGCATAAAGAGACCTCCTCCAACTATTGTACATAAGTATATACAATCATTTCAACCTCGCAAGAATGATCATGTAGAGAATGAACAAGAGGGTCAGAGTGTGCCCTTGCAGCAATTAAAGAAGGATAATCTTCATCAAAGAGAAGATGAATATCATCAATGATGTCACCCAAATATGCAATGTAGGATTCCACAAACAAACTTGCAATATTTGTCAAGTACTCATCCCATGAAACTAAAGCTGCAAGACATGAAATATCCCGATGCACTTAATCACATGAAGGAAAAACTATCGCACTATCTGTATCATCAGGTGGAATAGGTGATGTGATATCAATAGGAGGAGATGAAACACAAGGCTCAAGAATGGGGTCACATGTGAGAATCCCCAAGTTCAAGTACCCAAAGTTCTCCTCAAAATCTAAATCATCACAAGAAGTGTGATCATCACGTGTAGAATCATCATATGTGAAATCATTATCATCAACAAAATCTGAAAAGGAGTATAACCAAGATGCATGATTAGCCACCCCAGTTGCAATGATAGATCTAGTCTCCAAGTCTCTAATGAAAACTGACTCAAGTGTGAACTCCACAATTCACTTTGTTGCGCCATGTGTGATTTAATAGATGGAAAGGAGATTGTTTGTCAAATTGGGTACACACAACACATCATTGAAGGAGTTATCCCCAATGGCAATAGATCCTTTCCTAATCACATCCATGTATGTATCGTTTCTCATCAAAATCTGTGGCATGGTGGAAGCCTCAAATGTAGAGAACATAGACTGCAAAGATGCCATATGATGAGAAGCCCATGAATCTACAAGCCATTTCCTGCATCATGACTAGTAGTAGCACAAAGAGCTTTTCCTTTTCTTGTCCCAAAAGAGTGAGTCTTCCCACTTGTAGAAGCCACGAATGCTTGCCCTTTCCCTTTTGATTGTGGGGAAGTGGAAGCTGATGAATCATCCTTCTTGTAGACATTAGGCAAATCAATGTTATGCTTTTTGAGGATGTGTGTGAGCTCATCAAGCTTCTTAGAATGGCAGTGACACTCCTCATGAACAAAATTTTTACAATAGGAACAAGTAGGTCTCTCCGTCTTTGGTGAATTGTACCTCTTGGAAGAGGATGAATCTTCTTGTTGTGGAAAAGATGGTGCTTTGTCCTTAGGCTTTGATTGCCATTTCTTCTTGTTGGAGTTGTCCTTTCCTTGATTTCTTTTGTTCCCTTGATTTGCCACTAATGCTTGAGACTTAGAAGTCTTAAGAATGCCCATGCTTATCAACTTATTTTGTTCCATCATTAATATTTTAGTGAAAGCATAAAATGTAGGCATTGTGTGGCTTGAACCCATTGTCATCCTATGGGTTTGGAAACTAGAAACAAATTCTGCATATTCCTATGGAAGCTTTCCCATCAAATTTAAGATCAATTGAGTATCCTTGTTATCAATGCCACACTCTTTGAGTTGTGCTCTCAACTCATTTTTCTTAGTGACATAATCTTGGATAGTGTCAAAGTTCTTGGGATCTAACATGGTGAGATCACTATCAATCTGATATCCCCTAATCTGATCAACTTGACCATACAAGTCTTGAAACTTTTTCCAAGCATCCTTGATTAAAGTACATTTCTCAATATGAAAAATGATATCCTTTGAAACATACTTTCTTAAGGTATGAATTGCCATGATATTTTTAATGAGCCAATCCAAGTGACCAACAAGATCAACCTTAGGATTAGCAGGAGCAACAATAGTTCCATCAATATAATGAGTTAGTCCTTTTTACATAAGTTTACTCCATGCATCAATTTTCCAAGTAGCATAATTATGAGGAGTTAAGAGAGGAAAATTATAAGAACCCATAGTAGCAAAAATGAAGGAACACAAGATCACAAAAGCATAAGAGACACCCCATAAATTCAATCAATCAAAGTAACCCCCCCAGAATGATTATTTTGATACTTTATATGTAGTGCATGTACAATGGGCCACTTGCAAAACAAGGCAAGGTGGACTTCTGATTTAAATTTCACAACTTCTCAAAATGAGATATAAGAGACTTCAACAAATACTGCTAGTGATCTAAACTAAGATCCAAGAAAAATACAAGTACCAAATAGGCCAAAAATGACCAAATATTGAAAGTACAATTTCTACTCAAAATCACTGCAAACAAATGGAAGATTATGAAAGTAGACAAAAAATTATGCACTTCCAAAAAAATGACACCTGAAAAGGAGTCCATATGAGCCCAAATGAAGCCTCTAAAGTTGTAAAAATTGGGATTTCATGATTTCAGAAAAACCTATATCCGAAAATCAAAAAAATCCTGCCCCACTTTACAGATCACAAAATTATACCCCCCCCCAAAAAAAAAAATTGCTCAAAAAAAGGAGTCCAGATGAGTGAGATATCACTATTTGAAAATTGCCTGCAAAATTATAATTTATGGAAAATTTCCGTCACAACTTCAAACTTCAAATGCCTCTAGATTTGACCTTCAAAGTCCAATTTGGATGAAACAAAAGGCAAAATTGACTTTCTTGGACCTCATCAATCCAATGATAACTTCAGATTTGACCCATCAAGCTTCAATAATAACCTACAATAGAAAGCTCCAAAATACACAACCTCAAATAACATCAAATTTCTCTCAATTGACAAACCAATGACACTCTAATGGCTCTGATACCATGTGAGATTTTTCCAACATCTAGAGGCAATGGAAAGAAAACATAATAGAGAAAAAAATAGATGATAGGAATAAACTATATTCTATCAAGATGCAAAATGTGATCAATTGGATCATCAATGTTACATACAATTAATATGAGTCTACTTATATAGGCAAGGCAATATGGATATATGAGCACACAAACATGACATGTGGCTCAATAAGAAACAAGGGTAGATAGGAAATAGGTGTGGTAGGTAGGAGAAACAATAAAATATTCCACATGAGGTGGATCACCCACCAAAGGTGTTATTATCACTCCACAATAAGTGTATATGATAAAGTAGTAACAAGATCAACACCATAAAAGGTGGAAATTCTCCTACACACACTATCCCAATGTGGCACAAACACCCAAGTGTCTCATACCCAAACTACTACGAAATGCATTATCCTAAGTAAACTTAAGCAAGGTGTAATAATATCCATGATGAATAATTATTTACACCAACAAGTCACCTAATCAACAAGCTTATAAGGTTGTTCTTACTAATAAGCCCCAACAAAAGAGTGAACAACAAACTAAGCTAATCAAGCCACCTAATTTTTGTGTTAGTTTAATCATTGGCCAAAACCTAGTACATAACTGCATGATTGATTCAGGTGCAAGTAGTTTAGTCATACCAAAGCAGCTAGTAGACCAATTAGGATTGATCTATGAGCAATTGAATAAGGGTGTTGTTGAACTAGATGGGACTACAGTGAATACTATTGGAGTCATCAAAAATGTTAGTCTTACCCTACATGCTTGCCCCAATTTTGCAATTCCACAAGATATATATGTGATAGATCTACCACCCTATTTCATAATCTGCCTGTCAAGGGACTTTACAACCAAGTTGGGGGGTTATTGGTCATCTGATTGGTTGCATATGTTCTTTAGGACAAGGTATGGGAATAAATTTGTTGGCAATTGACACTCATCTAGTTTATAAGTGTTGTCGTTGATGGCAACACACTTCATGGAGATCCGACACTCACTTAACCGACATTCAGGGAACTGAGAAACTTGGAACCTGTATCAGGGAAAACTTTAAGAAACCCCCCCTTGGACAAGGTGTAAAAACCTGGCGAAAGTTGTATAATTTAGAGGAAAATTTTAATTTTACCGGTGAATTTTTGTGGTTTACAGAGAAAAATAATAATCTCCATTGGTGAATTAGCCGTGATTGCTCAAAGTTTGTGAATAATTCTGAAGAATTGTAATGTTTTAAAAACCCAAAAAATATTTGCATGGGTGAATTGTAATGGTTTTAAAACTAGAAAAATATTTGCATTGGCAATTTCAACCTATTTTCAAACCATTAAAAAAAATAATGGTGAGTTCAACCTATTTTCAAACCATAAAATTAAAATATTGGCGATTTCAAGCTATTTTCAAACCATTAAAAAAAAATATTGGCGATTTCAAGATATTAACTTTAAGTCATTAAAACACATGGCACACTGTCGTCAACTCTCTGCCTGGAAGACTGCCAATTAGAGCATCTCGTGACCTAGCAACAACCCCTTACAACTCTCTCTATCTCCAACTCGCAAGCTAAAAATGCTAAGCCTTTTTAACCTCAAGATCTAGTGACTGAGGGAAACTGAACTACCACTCACCAATTCTTGACCACAAAATGTTAAGTCCTCATCATCACAACGACTTGGAGATAGTGGTAAATTTAACCCTTGTCGCATACTCACCAACATAAAATTGTTTATCTCTTAACCACTAACACTTCAATCGCAAGCTCGCGGCTTGATCAAGTCTTCAGACATTTAACTTTGTGAGTTGGCGATATCCATTAAACCTAACCACAAACTGTCTAGTTGCTAGCTTATAACCTAAAAATGCTAACATTAAATAAACATGAGAGCTAGCGACAACTGTATCAAATGAGTTACTTGCTAACTCTTGCGGCTATAATGTATGACATCAGACCAACTCGAGACCTCGCGACCACTGCAATTTTACTAACAATCTCTAGCTCGCTAACATAAAACGCTAACACCCAAAAAGCTAGAGACCTCATGATGTAAACCCAAACCAACTTGTCGCCAGCTCACGGCTTGATCATGTCTTCAGACATTCTACCTCGTAAGCTGGCGATAACCATAAACTATCTGGTTGCTAGCTCACAACCTAAAATTTTTAAGGCTTGTATGCTGACTCATTCCTGAGGGACTAGTTTGAAGGTTTCTCCTGAGTTGAGGTTGATTAGACAAGCGAGGAACACGGTTTCAAAGGCATAAAAGGATTGGATAGCTTCTGAGTTAGAGATGGGAGATCGCGAATTTCTCTGAGAAATAAAAGCTCAAGTTGCTTGTTGTTAGGGATTCTGAAGCAGAATTTGTCCAATCAAGGAGGAATAAAATCAGAACAAAATTGTTCACAATAGATGAGCCTTGCCAGGATGTAGTGGATTTGATAGGCATGACTTCTAGAATCTACAGTCATGTTGAAAAATACCAAAATGATGATTTTTCACGTGAATGAGTATCACCAAATGAAGTATGAAAATATTATAAATACAATGGAGTGGTGACTTAATTGGTAGAAGAGAAAAGAAACTACAAATCTTACACCTGCATCTTGTTGGTTGTTCATCATTGTTTGGGACCGGTTCAATGAATGGGTACTTTGCTACCCAATCAATCTTAAAACTCCTTGTCATCTCCCACTCTCACCCCGGTTTTACTTTCCTTTTTCTTTTCTTCCTACCAACATCATCTTCAGTACTAGCATTTGCATCAGAGTGAATTATCTCATTATGTGTATCCCTTAGAACATCTTCTATCATGTCGGTATTGTCATCCTCATTTGATGCATTTAACTCAATGACAACCCCCCCTTTTGGTGGTGGTGAGATACTATGAATGGCTTTTACAACTGCAGAAGTTGATGTACCAGAAACTTTGCCAATTGCAAAGAAAGACTTTATGGTAGTATCTTTAAGTGTAAGTTTTAGGAATTTTGATTGCCTCTCAATTCCTTCAATTTCACTGCCCTGAGGAGTCTTACCCTTGTCTGACATCCCAATCCCTTCACCACCCTGAGGAGTCTTAGTCTCACCCTTTTGTGACATCTCAATCCCTTCGCCACCCTGAGGAGTCTCACCCATGTCTGACTGTGACATCTTGTGTCTTGACCTCTCACTATGAAATAAAAGTTAAAACTAATACTATCAAGTATGAAGAAATGATTACTCACCTTTATGCCTTCTTAATTCTTTGAATCGAGAATCTAGAATGCCTGGACCTGTATTGCAGGATTGTAACTCTGGCCCTCCACCCTACAAGGAACTTCGACTTTCCAACTCAATTTGCGGAATGTGAATCGATACTCGAGAGCTCCCAATTTACTAATCAGACACGAACACATTGTAAGAAAGTGTAAGAAAGAGTGTATTTATAGAAATACATGATTGCATTTTTGGCAAATTGCGTGGGGCTCGAGCATCGCAATTGCCAATAAACATTTAATTTAATTGCATTTTTGGTGAATTGTGCGGGTGTGCAATGAACATTTAATTTAAGCGGGGCGAAATGGGTCTTCGTATGCTTATAATGTTTTAATTAATACTGGCAAATTTGGCCGACGCGTGCAAAGAACATTTAATTTACCATTGGTGAATTAGGTCCTGGGTATGTGATCGTTTTACTATTGTTGGCAAATAATAGAGGTGATCTAATACCCACGTTTGAGTGATTCTAGGCAAATATTATAGGCATGCACATCGACGATGTGTGGTCAATGGCCAAGCCAGATTCTATAGTGTACCGTTAACCCCGAAATTCTAGGCGATTTGACCATGATGTTGCCCTTGACTATTTGCACGGAATTCACCAATTAGCGAAGATTCACCACTAAAAAACTCTCTGACTGGTATTCTAAGACCAACATAGGATATTGACCTGACAAGCATGGAAGCGGCAATAGTCATATTATTTTATGTTTATATTTTATCTGGGCTGACATGTGTCTTATCTCTTGTGATATAGTTGTAAGCCAACATAAGTCTTTTGTGTTTATTCATGTAAATGGGTATACGTCTGGGTTAGGTCATTTCATAATGATGTGCATGTATGGGAGACAAGTGATTCCAAAGGTTTTGTGATGTTATCTTGATCGATAGAATGCGAATGTAAAGATCTGCAATCAATCTTGATTATTGGTCTAGAGGATTGGGAAGCAATCTAAGATACTAGTAAGGAAGGTTATAGTTTAACTGGTATAGATAGTTAGTTAACAGGAACTCACCTAGCATAGAAGACGCACATTTTGAGTTTAGTTTTTTGTTTGTAATCCAATATTTGGACCTTTTGTTAGTGAGGATCCTTTTGAGATGAGCATTGTGCCTTCCTGCATATGCAGGCCCCTCTTGTAATATTTATTCATTTGGCCAGTGGATAGATATTGTGGCTCGCCAATCTCACCATGGTTTTTCATCCTTGAGGTTTTACACATATAAATATCTGTGTTATGGTGTTGATTCATGTGGTTGCATTGATATTACTTATTTTAACTTTCTTTTATGCTAACCGGTTAATAAGTGGATTTGTTAAAAAGGTTAAAAATTACTCTAACCAACAAATCACTAATTCACCCCCCCCTCTCAATGTTCTTGGATTCCAACAATTGGTATTAGATCCTTTTGCCTTGGAATAAGTCTAATAGCTTGAGGAAGATCCTGAATCTGGAATCCATGGGGATAAGTCTACAGTGAACTTGAAGTAGCACTTCAGGACTATGATGTTTAATGGTTGAAGAACTTGAAGCTGCAAGATGAGTTGAATTCTGCAAAGGAATTAATTCTTACCTTGCAGGAGAGGTTATCTATTTGTCCCAACTGATGCTGAGAGGGGAGGGGTGAATCAACACTTTATCGATTATATCAGAGTTAACCTTAATCAAGTTTTCTATTCAAAATTAATACTTATTTGAATAAGTAGCATAAATAAACTACATGTAAAAACATGACCATTCACACAAGAACACCAAGATTTATCTCGTGGAAACCCAAATGGGAGAAAACCACGGTGTGAGTAGAAACTCACAAAATCTACACTATCTAGAGTACGCCTAGTGAGGAGCCATCCTTGTTAGGAGATTACAAAGACACTAGTAGATGCCACCCCGTTAAGGGATTTTCTTTGAGGTCATATAGAACCTTTACGTTGTTAGAGGTAGCCTTATTAAAGGACTTAAGATCATCATTTAATATGTCACCTAGTTAAGGGATTTTACAAAGGGACCTGTTAAAGTCCATCCGATTAAGGGATTTTGAGTTGGAATGGTTAGAAAGCAACAAGAAGTTGATCTGCTGAAATGGCTACTAATAGCTTGATCAGATCATAATGAATATCATACTTTGTTTGCATTGGTTGTGTCTGCTCTGCCCTACACTATTTCTCTGCTCATACTCTTGGCTCTACACTTTGTTGGTCCTCTGCTCATACCCTCGACTCTGCACTCTATTGATCTACTTCACAAACACTCTGCTCTGCTAAATAACTTAGCACTTCCTCACTCTTCACTCTGCACTTTGGATTGCCTCTCATAGGATTTGCACTTTACAAATTTTTTGATCAATCATTTTGGTTTTCACCAAAAACCTTTATACCATATTTTGCCAACACATACCCATTGATTCCTTAATTATTTTACACCTAACACTCGGTAGATTGAAAATTCAAATCTTCTTGCACTCTCTCTGCGTGCTCTCCATCAATTTCTCCAGCAACTCATCCTTGACTGCGTCTGTAATTCATAATTTGACCAACCTCTAGGTCGTGTTCTATTTTTTTAATGTGAACCGAAAAGTCCACACAAATCTCACCTTAACTGGTTGTTACCTTCTATAGACTTCACTATCCATTTGTATGATGATATCTCGCCATGACTGACTCACCTTTGGTCATCGCATCCAACTTACCAGTCACTACTCCAAGATTCCCAGTTGATATCATCCTTCAACTTGTATTACTAGTTCACCAGTGTAACTCTGTTATCTTCTGCCACCGGTCACTGATCACTAAGAAGATTGATCACTTGTCTATCCAAAGAGCTCCAGTCATATATAAGTCTAATAAACTTCAGTTTGAGTCAACTTCCATGACCGTATCATCATGTCAACTACCTCATATGGTGACCACTTCTTTATCCAGTGGGAGTATCCAAATATCCTTCAGCATATCAGTTTTCAGTTGACACTTCTACACTAACTCACTTGTCAGTTGGAAACATTGCAATGCCAGCATATCATTTACCGGTCTGCAGTCCTTGCACAAGTCAACACTAACTTGTGTATCAGTGACTCTAAAGGTACTAGTGAATATCAAAGACATCTCATTAGATATGCAACAATAATAATACCGCACAAACATCTCTTACACTGGTAACCATCCTATATCGGATGACATCAATGACAATCACAATGCCAACAATCTCCCCCTTTGGCATCGATGGCAACACTTTTAACTCCTCTTTAGCAATCACTTACTTTTACTTCTACTCAACTGATCGATCTTTGAGTAATGATCTTACTCCCCCTTTTAGTTGGCTTCCATTCATATTACTTCTGACTTCACTGTAACATTTGTCTTCATCTTCCTTCATGTTACATCATCTGTTTTGAAACTTCTCCCCCTTTGACAACAATGCCAAAGGTGTAGTCTATATATCCTATTTCACAAATTGTATTGACTGCTCCCCCTAACAAGAGTAGTCTATAATCATCAATCCGAATACATAGTTTTTTTAGGAAAATCATACCAAATTGATGTTGTTCCGATCTTTACTCACCTTAGAGTATGCAGGGGAATTACCCCTAGCTTACCTTTGAGATATTCAAAGGTGTCCTTCGATAGTGGCTTGGTGAAGATATCTGCCACTTGTTCTTTTGTTGGTATATACTCTAACCTTACTTTCTTGTCTTGAACCTGTTCCATGAGGTAGTGGTATTTGATAGCTATATGCTTTGTCTTGGAATGCATCACCAGATTCTTAGACATGTTGATAGCACTAGTGTTGTCATAGTGAATCACCACAGGTTCAATCACCTTTTCTTGGATACCTTCCAATATCTACTTGATCTATACTACCTATGTACAGTTGATTGCAGTAGCCACATACTCTACCTCAACTATGGATTGAGATGCAATTATGTTTCTTGCTTGTCCATGACACAATCCTGTCTCCAAGAAAGAATGCACCTCCACTAGTGCTCTTTTTGTCATCAATGTTTCCTAGCCAGTCTGAATTGGTGAAGACACTTAAGTTGAAATCTACCTTATATGGATACTAGAGACCATACTCATCATTCCCCTTAAGGTATCTAAATATTCTCTTAACCACCACCATATGAGTCTCTTTTGGATTTGCAGCAAATCTGGCAACCAAGCCAATTGCTTGTGCTATATCCAGTCTATTGTGTATTGCATACTACAACTAACCAATCACGGATCAATAAAGTGTCTCATTCACTTCATTAGCCTCATCATTTTTGGAGAGCTTGCAACTTGTAACCATTGGAGTTCCAAGAGGTTTGGAATCTTCCATTCCAAAAGTCTTTAGTATTTCCCTTATGTACTTGGTCTGACTAATGAATATGGCATTCTTTAGCTAAGATACTTATAGACCGATGAAGAATTTTATTTCACTGATCATGGACATTTTAAAATATTGCTTCATTTCATCTACAAAACATTTGCTCATCTCATCATCTCCCCCAAAGATGATGTCATCTACAAAAATCTCTGCAATCATATGTTTTTCTTTTTCTCTGGTTTTCAAATACAAGTTGTTGTTGTCACTGGTTCTGATGAATCATATACTCAGCAGATATGAGTGCAACCTCTCATACCAAGCTCTTGGTGCTTCTTTTAGCCCATACGGAGCCTTCTTTATCTTGCATACTATGTCTCTTCCATCTTTAGAGACAAATCCTTCTAGTTTCTCAATGTACACTTCTTCCTCTAAAATACCATTCAAGAATGTTGATTTGACATCCATTTGGTAAACTTTGAGCTTCTGGTAAGCATCATAAGCAAGCAATATTCTGACCCCTTCCAGCTTGTCCACCGGTGCAAACATTTCTGCATAGCCCAAACCTTCTTTGTGAGCATACCCTTTGCAGGCTAACCTCGCTTTGTTTCTTACTACTTGACCGGTTTCATCCCTTTTATTTCTAAATACGCATTCGGTGCCTATCACATTTTTGTTCTCCAGTCTGGGCACAAGATTCTAAGTTTAATTTTTCTCAATCTACTCCAGTTATTCCTCCATGGCTTTGATCCAGTCTTCGTCTTTTAGAGCCTCCTTTGATGTTTTGGCGTCAATTTTGGAGAGCAGACAAGTATTCTCTCTTTCTCCTCTTCTATTCAATACTCCTACATCTTTGTCACCAATGATATTGTTAGCAGAGTGATTGTTTCTAACATACCTTTCTAGTACTAGTTTGTTTCTTACAGCTTCTTCTACCGGTTGTGTAGGTTCTTAATCACATGCTACCTCATTTGTCACTACAATAGGATTCTCTTCAGCAGGCTCGATTGGTACATTTTACTCAAATCCTTGATAATCCTCTGGTTCACTCTTGCTATCCTGTTCATTTTTCTCAAAGAACTCATCTACTCTAACATTGGCACTCTCCACAATCTTACGGGTCCTTTTGTTCAAAAAATGATATGCTTTACTCTTTGTGGAGTAACCTAAGAAGGTTCCTTCATCACTCTTGGGATCAAAATTTCCATAGTACTCATCCCTCTTGATATAGAACCTACTTCCAAATACTTTGAAATAGATCACATTGGGTGAGTATCTACATCATAATTCATAGAGAGTTTTATTTGTCACTTTCTTCACCTGTATTTGGTTTAAGGTATACACTTCAGTGCTTACTGCTTCTCTCCAGAAGATATATGGAATATTTTTCTGTATCATCAAAGTCCTCACACAATCAATCAGACTTATGTTCCTTCTTTCAACAACCCCATTCTGTTGAGGTATTCTGGGTACAAACATATGTCTCATAATCCCCTGTTCTTCATAGTAGTTTATGAATTCTCGAGAGGTGAACTCTCCTCGTTTGTCTAATCTCAAACATTTTAGACTCTTACCAGTTCCTCTCTCTACTCGAGCCTTGAAGACCTTAAACATGTGAAAGGCTTCAAATTTTTCTTTCAAGAACACAACCCACATCATTCTTGAGAAATAATGTATAAAGAACATGAAGTACTTGTCCCCATAGAAACTCTTAGTTCTCATAGGACCACACAAATTTGTATGCACTAAGTCTATCACATTCTCAGACGAATAAGATTTTCTATTGAAGCTAGATCCGGTCAACTTTCCTAGTTGACATTCTTTACACATATCATTCTTAGGTTTCATAATGTCAGGCATACCTTTTCTATACTATCAAAATTTACATGACACAATCTTTTGTGCCACAGCCAACTATCTTCTACCTTTTCCACTAGGTAACTTCCAACAATGGAGTCTAGGTAGAACGAATTTCCTCTAGTTTGTTTATCGGTAGCAATCAAACTTCCTGATTTGTCATTTATTTTGCATATTCCTTCATTGACTTCTATCTGGCAACCCTTATTGTTAAGTTTGTTAGGTCCTGGAGACAACTAAGAGGGGGTATGAATTAGTTGTCCAATAAATTTAACCAAAATTAACTTAACCAATACTTAATGCTTAATACCGGTAAACCAAACTTTATGCCGGTAGACAGTCTTAATAGTTAATTGCAGTACCGGTAAAGATTAATGCATGAAACAAAAAGACAATAACATCCACAACACATAACACCAATATTTGTACGTGGAAACCCTGTAAGGGGAAAAACCACGGTACCTTACCCACAATCAGATGATACTACTGTAGATAGTATGTGTATACAATAGAGGGTCTACACATGCAGAAAAGCCAAGCACCTAGAGCTCACTGCTCAATCACAAAATGAGTCACACTTACTACAATTGGATGATTAAATCCAATGATAATGTACTGCTCAAAAATAACATCTCCATATGTTGGATTCAGTGTCGATTTAGCTCTGATATGCCTTTACAAAATCCTTCCTTCAACCTTCAAATGATGTCTGTGTGTATAGCTCTGCTTATTTTTGCATATACCGAATTACAATCTCTTTTCTTGCATATATTAATCTCACAAATGAGATCTTACATTTATACCATAACCTAAGACCATTTGAGTAGGTCATCTCACTAAAATATATTACAATAACATCAATTATAAATAAATCAATATCCGATGCATGATGTTGGCTCAATGCATTTACAATAATAATAAATCATATCCATAACGTGTCATGCTGATTTGGAATAGATATGCTTGCCGGTGCATATCCTGGACCTATTTGACGGTAACAAAAAATATGCAAACTTGAATAAGCCAATTAACAAATCACCAAAACAAAGTGTCCAAACGATGTTTTCAACATAAAACCAAGTAGTCTCCAAGTGATTCCAAGTTCCAGTGAACAATATAACCTACTAGTGAACCAAATACTGGTGACTGTGAATAAGTCACTTGCATACCAGTGAACATAACCAATATCTCCAAGTGCTGATAAGTGTTGACAAGAAATGACAGGTGTTGACATCAATGACAAAACCATATCAACATATCCAAAATAGCAACAATCTCTCCCGTTGGCATTGATGGCAACACAAGATGGAAGAACCATCAAAGTGCCAAAACAGAAATGCCAAAAATTAAAAACCAACAATATCCAAAAGAGATCATAACCAGAAATCAAAATAAATAATATCTCTCCCAAAAGTAATAATCTCTCCCCAAGGGATAAAGTCTCTCCCCCTAGGAATAATATGTGTTTTCCATGTGTTTTTCCATATCAATCTCTTCCCCTTTGACATCAAATGCCAAAGTAATACAAAAACTAGGTTCAAAAACAAAATAACAACTCATTACAAAATACCAACTACTCCCCCTTTAAAGTAGTTCTCCTCATCAAAGCCGGAATAAAAGATTTCTTTGTTAATTTTGTCAGTTGATGACAAACATCAACTTGTTAGGATTCCCAAAGATACTGAGAGGAGGGGGGGGTGAATCAGTATCTAACCGGTTATTGAATTTACTTGATTTAAAACATGTAAAGCTTATCAATATTGTATATTGGTAAACCAAGAATAATGTAGTAAACAAGAATAACAACAACCACATGAAAAGCACACCATAACATAGTAGTTTAATGAGGAAACCCGGTGTGGGAAAAACTTCGGTGGGATTTGTGACCCACAATATTTTCTTACTGGCCAATAAGTGAATATTACTCTTACAATAGGGGCCTGCACATGCAGGAAGGCCAAGTGCCTAGAGCTCACTGCTCAATTACAAAATAAGAAGTCACACTAACTTACAAAATGGATTATACAAATCCAATGTCTTGTACTGCTTCAAATTAGCATCTGCTATGCCAGATCCAGTACCGGTTTTAGCTCTGCTTCATACATAAACCCTTAACCTATAATTCACATATTAGGTTTGCCTTATTTCGCCTATCACATTATTACAAAATGTTCTACAGTGATCTCATACATATATGAGTCATATTACAACTTGCCATGTCGGCTTACAATGATTATACAATTAATTACAAAATACATTATAAACAAAATTCCTATCGGCTAGGGTGTCTGTATCCTTCCTTTGTCTGTCGGTGTTCTGTGTGCTAGTGTAGATTTTGTCATTGCTGGTGCTGGTATATTGTCTTGCCGGTATGATATGATTACAAGGTTGTCATCAATGACGAAACCTTCAATCACCTAAAATTTCTCATTGGAGTGTGTATTTGCCAACAATCTCCCCCTTTGGCATTGATGGCAACACTCATGAGAAAAATCCAAAAAGTGTCATCCAAAAATGAGTCTCCCAGAATTGTCTTACCAAAAAATGTATGAGCTCCCCCTGAGCTGATGAGCCATTTGCTGATCATTTTTCTCATAGCCTCTACTCCCCCTTTGACATCAGTGACAAAGGTTGTCATTCGCTGTAAGTGGAGTCCTTCCTGGTTTCTTGTAACTGGTGGGTTACACTCTGAAAAATATCTGTCAAAATTAAATTTATGTTGTTGCTAAATGTTTTATTGTCTTTTATAGCCTCATGGGTTCTCTGCACTCTAACAGTGAGTATGTGCATTTTCTCTTCCGGTGTCTTTAGTCTAGGAACTAGAGCCTTAGATATTTCTTTTCTCAAAGAAATAAGATACTCTAGTCTTGGACCAAGTCTGCATTTTAAGTCCTTTGCTTTGTCCTTTATTCTTTGTTTTTCATTTTCTAGTTTCTTGATTTTCTCTTCCTACTCTGCAATTTTCTTCTCTAATTCCAAAAATGAATCTGATGTTCCAATCAGATTGTCAGCAATATTAATAATCTTATCCTGTGTCTTTCTAATTTCATTGTCAAGATCTTTTGTTAATACATCCATTTTGCATGTATCCCTGTACAATTTCTTGAAGTAAAAAAAGATTTCATTGAGTTCCGGTAAAAGAGTATCCATCTCCTCTTTGTTCTTATTCACAATTTCCATAAAGAATTTCTCTTTCTCTTTTATCATCCTTTCGTTAAAAGTATCCGCATTTATTTGATCAATAGTGATTAGGTTACCGGTGATGAATTTAGATAATGTGTCTAATTGTTCTAAAGAATCTTTATTCTCTATTTTACACTTGGGTGCAATCATCTTTAAAATTGGTATGGTGTCATCAATAGCCTTATATCCTAGTGCATTACAATTTGTTATTTTCTTAATTGAATCTAGAAATACCTTTGTCATATTTGTTGGTATGAATTCAGACATGGAGGTTCCAAATGTCTGTCCAACTGTCTTCACAATTTGTAATCCGTCGGTGGTGATAATAGCATTGCTTTCCTCTTTCACTGGAGGATAAGTTTATGTCTGCATTTCAGCTACCAAAGGTTTGGGTCTTTCAGTTGTAGCCAGTGGCACTGTCTCCAAATGAACTTGTGAATGAACCTGTTGTTCTACCTGTTTCTTTGCACTCTCTACTGATGGTTTCTCTGATGGTGCCTCTGATGATTTTTCAGTGGTATCCATTGCCGGTTTTTCTGTTTGTGTCTCTGTATGTTCTATTGGTTTCTCTGTGCTTGCTCCTGAAATGTCTACAGTCAGTATTTCAACAGATTTTTCATTGTTATCAGTTGTTGGTTGCTCAATAGATACATTATGTACACCAGTGCTATCAACTTTTCCTGTATCTGTTATCTATTCAATTTGTTGCTCACTCCCAATTTCAATGTCTCCAGCTGTATCTTCAACATTTGTCTCAACTATTGTGTCTTCTATCGGTGGCTCAGTTGCTACATCTCTTTTCTCACTTGTTTCCTTATCAACCACAATGTTGACTTCCTGAGTATCGATATTCATTTTGTACAACACCTCAGAATTAGGATTTGTGTCCTCATGTGTTGTCTTCATACTCTCTGTTGCCGGTTGATTTTCAGTAGTGTCTACCGGTGGAGTATCTAAAGGTGGTGGGGGTAAGTTGTCTATTATCTTTATACTGGGAGGTCCACCAACCTTGTCTTTTCCTTTGTCCCTATCGTTTTGATATACCTTGAAGGTTTTAGGTTTTTGATACTCTTCCTGTTTCTCCTTTTCTACCAGGAATATATCCCATGCATCTGTTGTTTCCTCTGTTATCTGATTCACTCTTCCTACCATCAGTGCTACATGCTGGTGAGCAGTTGAGAATACTGACCAGTTAGCTTCAGAGATTAATTGATCTATCTCATCAGGTGAGTTAACTGGGTGCACTGCAAGTAGTTTTTCAATCTTTATTTTCTTATCTAGGTCAATAATAGCTACTCTTCTAGCTTCTAGTCTATTATATAGATCTGTCAGTATTTCATCAACAACTTGCATAAAAAATTTCTTAAAAATATCTAAGTGTAGTATTACACTGTTCTCTACTCTTTCTTTGTCATCAGTGGATAGTGTGTTCTACAATTTGCTGATATTCTTCAACTTGCCATCCTCAATAATTTCATTTAGTAATTTATCAATAGGAGCTATAGTTTGTTTTAAATTCTTCTTAGGAGTCAACTTCTTTTTTTGTGGAGTTAATTTCTTTGTTGGGGGCCTCACTTCTTGTTGCTTCTATCTTTTTGGTGTAGGAGAAGGTGTCGATGAAGGTTTTCTTTTCCTCTCAACTCTCTTGAATACTGCAGGTATGTCACTTTCTGAAGAAGTTCCAATTGGTGAAAGGTGTGTTTCCGGTTGGAGTGCTTCCAACTCACTTTCAGTTATACCGATTTTCTTTAGCACATCTTATTTAATAGCTTTTTCCTATCGGGTTCCTTTTCTAACAGACGCCTCAACCCTTTTAACTCTTTTCCTTGATTGAATTTGACTTTCTATAGTTTCAGCATTACCAAATACTTCTTCTTTAGGTTCCTTAGGAGCTTCTAGGAGGGCTTTTGTATAGGTTTCTATTATGTTTTCATCAATCTCATACCCCATTTCAGTAACCCAAATGGTTCTAGGAACAACATCCTCCATTCCAAATTTCATCTTTCTTTATTACAAAATAGATTTCCTTTTGGTACTTATCCACAATAGCTTGTGATAACCTTACTCTTGTTTTCATTTGAGCTTTTAGTGCTTGAAAGTGCTCATTTATGGTTTTCTCCCTATTCTCTCCCATATTTTATAGCAATTTTGATAGTTATTTTCCTACCAGTATATCAAATCCAAAATCTTTGGTTCTAATATCGGGTACTTGTTTGGTTATATATAGCATCAGACAAACAAGTAGGTTTCCAAATCTGAATGTTCCTTTCTTTTCCCTTTTGATCTTTGCTAGATTGGCTATTAGTTCATCTTTAAGCCATTCACATATGTCTATCCTTGCATTATTTTTTACCATATCATAGGCACTCTTAATGCATAGGCTAGAAACTGAGTTTAACCTATTTGCATGTGTAGTCTTGTAACCTAAGATCATACTGATAAATCTGATATTTGTATCCTTTACATTGTTTACCCTTAGTGATCTCTTATCAAATGTTGCATCAGTTAGGTTTGTCACTAGATCATTTGAGACCTTCTTAGTTTTGTCAGGTTTGTTGTCGGTGGAGTGTAACCCTGTCATAGCTTTTACTGCTTCTTTTGTGATTTTATGAACTGAGTCCAACCAAAAAAATTCATTATGTACTCTGCTTAATACTATCCTTATGATATCGTTGGGGAAATCTAGGATACTTAGAATTTCAGTGAAACCTAGGGTTTCTATTATCTTATGTTCAGGTTTGACATTTCCCGATTCATCACAAATCACAGATTCATACATATTCTTAATTTCCTCATCACCTAGTTCATCAATATGACAGTGTATATACATTCTAGGGTCTTCAACATATACTACCCCTTTAGGTATTTGAGAAAATGTACCTAAGCTATCATCTTTCTTTGCAATTTCAGGAACTAGCTGGAATATGGGTCTAGGGCATTTAATAACTTCAACAACAGTAGGGTTTGAAATAAATTCAGGAGTAGATGAAGATGCCATAGCTATAAATACCTTAATCTCCCTTAGGAATGAAAGATTTGATAGATTGCTTTGCTTCTTTGCTTGGAATGCCTTTGCTCAATATTTTCACGCTCTCGAAGATTTGAATGCTCGGTGAAATGAAAATGGAGCCAAAACACTTGTTTTATAATGGTATTTTCTTCACCTACCACATTTAATGCTTGTCGGTTAAGTCACAACTTAACTTACCTACCGGTAAAGAAGTAATCTCAACTTCTCACCATCAACTGAGGGAATAATAGCATGGTTTTCATTTAGTTGCTAAACCCCCGAAGCAATTTTCTTTAGTTAGATGAAGAGTCTCCTGCTGGTGGAGTGTTACTCTGTTTTGCTGGTGGAGGAGTATTCCCATCAACATTCTGTTCTAACTTTCTGATCCATTGTTTTGAGAATTCTTGTTTTACCTCTTCAACCTTTTCTTTACCTTTCAAACTAGCACCATTATTATTTTCCGGTGGTGCCTTACTTCTACAGAATTTTGCAATATGTCCAATCTTGTTACAAGCATAACAAGTCACATTATTTTTTTGAATAGCTTTCCCATATCCTATGTCGGTTTGTGTTCTGCATTGATTAGATAAGTATCCAAATCTCCCACAAACATAACATCTTACATTCATTTTGCAATTCTCTGAATTATGACCAACTTTGTTGCATTTAGAACATTGACTGGTGGGTGTATTGGTATTTTGATAATTTCTAGATCTACATTGATTTTCTCTATGACAATACTTGTTATAGTTAAAGCATTTGCCATTAAATTTATAAGAATTTGGTTTCCTTACCAGTTTGCTATGTGTGTTTGCAATACTGGAGCTTTCACCAACTTCAAAACAAAGGCCATTAGTGTCACCATTAGGTTTCTGATTCTTCAGCATGTCACCAAGTTCTTCTGAGCTTTTCTTGAATATTTCTTTGTGTTGATTTGCAGTAGCCAGTTCTCTTTCCAAGATTCCTTTCTGTCTCATAAGTTCATTTGAGTCATTTTGTGTATGCATCATATCTGTCTTCAACATGTTATTTTCATAACTAAGTCTTGTGTTTTCATTTGCAGCATCATTCAGTCTTCTAGTCAGATCTTCTTCATTTTTCTTTCTATCTTCAATTTCTTTGCAAAATCTCATAGTCATATCCTGCATTTCATTCTTTGCAGTACTGCTTTCTTGTCTCAGTTTGTTTACCAGATCATTAAGAGTTTCCTTTTCATCATTTTCATTCTGCATCTTTTCACAAAGTTCTCTTCTCTTATTTCTTGCAATGGTAAGATTTTCTTAAAGTGCTTGAATAATATCCTGAGCAGCTTTTAGATCATCTTCAAGTTTGATATTTTTCAATTTTTTTGCATCATAGTCTAAAAGAGCCATTTCCAATTGTTTCTTCAAGTTATCCATCTCTATCGATTTCAAGATCTTCCTCAAGCTGTTAGGCTTCTGAAAATAGAGGACCAGGCTCTGATACGAATTGTTAGGATTCCCAAAGATACTGAGAGGGGGGGGCGTGAATCAGTATCTAACTGATTATTGAATTTACTTGATTTAAAACATGTAAAGCCTATCAATATTGTATACCAGTAAACCAAGAATAATGTAGTAAACAAGAATAACAACAACCACATGAAAAGCACACCATAACATAGTAGTTTAACAAGGAAACCTGGTGAGGGAAAAACCTTAGTGGGATTTGTGACCCATAATATTCGCTTACTAGCCAATAAGTGAATATTAATCTTACAATAGGGGCCTACACATGTAGGAAGGCCAAGTGCCTAGAGCTCACTACTCAATTACAAAATAAGAAGTCACATTGACTTACAAAATGGATTATACAAATCCAATGTCTTGTACTACTTCAAATTAGCATTTGCTTTGCCAAATCCAGTACTGATTTTAGCTCTCCTTCATACATAAACCCTTAACCCATAATTCGCATATTAGGTCTGCCTTATTTTGCCTATCACATTATTACAAAATGTTCTACAATGATCTCATACATATATGAGTCATATTACAACTCACCATGTCGACTTACAATGATTTTATAATTAATTACAAAATACATTATAAATAAAATTCCTGTTGGCCAGGGTGTCAGTATCCTTCCTTTGTCTATCGGTGTTCTATGTCCTGGTGAAGAGTTTGTCATTGCCGGTGTCGGTATATTGTCTTACTAGTATCATATGATTGCAAGGTTGCTATCAATGACAAAACCTTCAATCACCTACAATTTCTCATTGGAGTGTGCATTTGCCAACATAACTATCTAATTCTCTACCGGTGGGGGTATAACCCCAAGTTGATCTTTGAGATATTCAAAAGTCTCCTTAGGCAAAGGCTTAGTGAAAATATCTACAATTTTCTCTTTAGTATTCACATAAACCAATTTCACTTCTTTTGCTTCAACATTCTCTTTTAGAAAATTCAATTTGATAGAAACATGTTTAGTTTTAGAATGTAGTACCGGATTCTTAGATATATCAATTGTTGTTGTATTATCACAATAGATAGTTATAGGTTCCTTGCATTTTACCTTTATGTCTTTCAACATTTGCTTAAGCCATAATACCTGTGTGCAACTTGTTGCTGCTGCAACATATTCTGATTCTCCCATTGATAAAGATGTACAACTTTGTTTCTTACTCAACCAAGAAATTAATTTGCTACCAAGAAAAAATGCTCCACCGGTGGTGCTTTTTCTGTCATCTACATCTCCTGCTCAAATTGCATCTGTGTATGCACATAATTCAAAATTTTCATCTCTAGGATACCATAAGCCAAGATTTGTAGTGCCTTGTAAGTACCGAAAAATCCTTTTTACTGTTGATTCATGATTTTCTTTATGATTACTCTGAAATCTTGAAACAATACATACTACATTCATAATATCAGGTCTTGTTTGTGTCAAATACAGTAAACCTCCTATCATAGACTTGTACCTAGTTAGATTAACAAGTGTTAATTCATCCCTTAGTGATAATTTGTCGATTGTAGTCATAGGTGTGCTTAATGGTTTAGAGTTCTCCATACCAAATTTCTTTAGTAACTCCTTCAAGAACTTAGATTGACTCAAGAATATACCTTTATTAGTCTATGAAATCTACAATCCTTAAAGGAATTGTATCTCTCCAATCATAGACATTTCAAATTCTTGTTGCATTTCATTAGAAAAGTCTTTACATAATACATCTTCTCCTCCAGAGATTATATCATCAACAAAAACTTCTATAACCAAGATGTCATCATTAGTCACTTTGTAATATAAGTTACTATCAACATTCCCTTTAGAAAAACCAATCTTCAAAAGATACGTATCCAATCTAGCATACCAAGCTCTTGGAATTTGCTTCAACCCATACAAAGTTTTCCTTAACTTGCAAACCATATCTTTGTCATCTGTCAAAGAAAATCCATCAAGTTGTTCAATATAAACTTCTTCTTCAAGATCTCCATTCATAAATGCACATTTAATATCCATTTGATATACTTTGTAGTTCTTATGTGCTGTAAAAGCCAAAAATAATTTGACTGCCTCAATTCTAGCTATCGGGGCCTGCTCTACCGATTGAATAGTAGGTATCGGTTGATCTTCTGTTATAGCAACAAAAACCCATCCATTGTCTGTTGGATCCTCATCAAAATCATCAGTGACTCTTTCATCAGCAAGATACCAATATTTGTCTCTATTTTTCTTAAATTTGTATCTCTGATATTCAGAGTTAGGCTTGTATGTTCTTTTAGCTTCTTCTTTTAATCTTGCATGTCTATCAGGACACCTAGATGCCATATGACCAATCTTATTGTTAGGTCCCAAAGACAACTAAGAGGGGGGGGGGGGGTGAATTAGTTGTCCAATAAATTCAACCAAAATGAACTTAACCAAAACTTAATGCTTAATACCGGTAAACCAAACTTTATGCCGGTAGACAGCCTTAACAGTTAATTGCACTACTGGTAAATATTAATGCATGAAACAAAAAGACAATAACATCCACAACACATAACACCAATATTTGTACGTGGAAACCCTGTAAGGGGACAAACCACATATCTACCCCAACAATAAGAATAATAACTCTAATTGAAGTTTCAACCCGAACTCTGAACAATCATCTCGTAAAGTTACTATTTTCATGGCTAGTGCTCATTTGATTGTCAACCCAAGGACGTAATACTTGAAATGGGTTTGCACTATATATGCATTAAGTTCCTTCAATAGCTATTTTACATTACTACAACAACTAACATTATATGAAAAAGGAAGGCAAGAATGAAAATTATGGAAAGGCTACAGGAAAAACTTCTACATAATATTCATCAAAGCAATGCCGGAAAGATCTAATATGGATAACAGAAATTACTCTGTTTTGGCTTGGCTGCAGGAGCAGTCGGTGGATCTGTTTCCAGTGGCTGCAGGAATAGTCAAAGCAAGAAATTCTATTGCAACTAAAGAAAGAAAAATAATTTTAAAGAACACACACAGGATCACTCACCAAGTGGGTTGGGCCCCCTTGGATGAGTGATATCAAGCTTCCAGAAAATTACTTTTAACAGATCAAAGCAACATAATTTTATTCATTGTTTCCTGAAAGTGATTACATATTTTGAACAGAAACTCAAGAATGCTTATCAAAAATCCTCTACTCTATTCTTTTCTATTCTATCTAACCTCTAAGAAAAAGAAGAGCTTATTATTAAAGAGAAGATCAACTACAAAAGACAACACAAATCACACCCAGAAGAAGAGGTGGATGATTGACCAATAAAGAAGATAATTAGAGCTTGGCTGCAGGAAACGTGGATCTAAACCAAACCATAGTCTTTGTATGTCATGGCGGTGCTTGTAAATTCAATGCCCACTAAATTTAGGCTTTGGTAGTGTCACTTGACTGCTCTGCCTATGCCGTACCTTGCGCTTTCTCAGCTCCTCTTCAGTTTGATCTTCAATTATCTCTTACGTAATCTTTCCTTCATCAAGTGCAATAGGAGAATATCCACCTCGGCATCATTTATTACATGCACTACAACAAAAACAACATACAAGGATATACATACCCATTTAATTTAACTAACACATCTATTAATTCACATATGATATTACCCTAAATAATCCACATGGCAACAAGAACAAATCACATGGCTGTAGGAATAAATGGCATGGCTGCAGGAATAGATTGACAAAGTTCAAACATGATTTCATAAGTCCAGGTTTAAAACATGGAATACATATAGTCAATTTACAATACATCACTACTACTATGCAAACCAAAAGATGTCAAAAACTTAAGAGTTTTGATGATAAAAACATGACAAAGTCTCAACTTATCACCACGGTGGGAAACCTTACCCACAATCAGATGGTACTACTACAGATAATATGTGTGTACAATAGGGGGTCTGCACATGCAGAAAGGCCAAACGCCTAGAGCTCACTGCTCAATCACAAAGAGAGAGTCACACTGACTACAATTGGATGATTAAATCCAATGATAATCTACTGCTCAAAAATAGCATCTCCATATGACGGATTCAGTACCGGTTTAGCTCTGATATGCCTTTACAAAATCCTTCCTTCAACCTTCAAATGATGTCTGTGTGTATAGCTCTGCTTCTTTTCACATATACTGAATTACAATCTCTTTTCTTGCATATATTAATCTCACAAATGAGATCTTACTTTTACCATAACCTAAGACCAATTGAGTAGGTTGGCTCACTAAAAAGATATTACAATAAAATCAATTACAAATAAATCAATATCTGATGCATGATGTCAGCTCAATGCATTTACAATATAAATCATCTCCATAATGTTTCATGCTGATCTGGAATAGATATACCTGCAAGTGCATATCCTAGACCTATTTTCAGGTAATAGCAAATATGCAAACGTGAATAAGCCAATGAACAAATCACCAAAACAAAGTGTCCAAATGATGTTTTCAACATAACCAAGTAGTCTCCAAGTCATTTCAAGTGCCGGTGAACAATATAACCTATTGGTGAACCAAATATCGGTGACTGTGCATAAGTCACTTGCACGCCGGTGAACATAACCAAATCTCCAAGTACTGATAAGTGTTGACAAGCAATGATAGGTATTGACATCAATGATAAAATAGTATCAACATATCCAAAATACCAACAAAGTTGTGCAACACTTAATAGACTATATTTATCCCTTCTACCCAATAAAAATATTCACAATTTGTTTTACAATTTAGGGATATAGATCCCTTACCTTTTACTCCACAATGACCATCATTGTCGAATCTCACTATTCTTCCCTTAAAGTTTTGCATGCTAAGGAATTTTTTTCTGTCACTAGTCATGTGGTGAGTGAAACCATTGTCAATTACTGAATCTCCACACCAGTTTGAACTAGAGATCAGTGCCATATCATTTTCCTCTATGTTATCTTCCTTTACCACTACAAATGCAATTCCATTTCCATAAGATCCTTTTGATTCCTCATTGCTAACTCCTTGTGCAATATAGAACTCTTTGCTCTTGTCTTTGTAGCTTCTAAAATTATCTTTCCCATCATTGTTAGGACATATGGATGCAATATGACCTATTCTATTGCAAGAGAAACACTTCAAGGGAAGTATACCTTTATACTTTCCTTTTCCTCTTGGTAGCCTTCTTGCTAATAAAGCTTCAATCTCATCTTGTTCCTGTTCTTCAGATAATAGGTTGTCTCATTCATGAGAATGACTGGATCTTGTAGTAGAATTGTTTCCAGTTTCATTTCTTCTCCTTGTTGGTGTAGGTATTATGGAAGCTTTGAAGTTAGCATCAATATTTGACATACTATTATCATAGTTGCTTAGTTCAAAGGCAGTTAACTTACCGATTAGTGAGTCAAGTGAAACACTAACTGTTCCCAAGGATCTGAGTTCCTAAATTGCAGAAACCCTTATGGTATATTGTGGTAGTAAGGTTCTCAATATTTTTCTGACCACATCATCTTCTTCAAGCTTTCCTCCAGCACTTCTAATGGAATTTTTATTCTTTTTCTATACTATTCTATATTTTCTCCTTCTTGCATCCTCATCTCATCAAATTTGCCTTTTAAGTTGTCCACCTTAGCGTTTTGAACATGAGGATCTCCTCCATAAACAATCTTCACCTTATTCCACATCTCATAGGCTATTTTCAGATCTTGAACCTCAAGATACTCATTATCAGATAGAGTTCTATAAATCACATCCATAGTTGTAATGTTATCTTTCCTTTCTTTGATCTGATATATAGTGAGAACCCCTATAGGTTCATTTTACTCTTTTCTTATATGATTCTAGTATTGATCTCATAGGGTTCTTAGGTAGAGCTTCATTCTACCACACCATAAAGTGTAATTCTCCTTAGAGAACTTAGGACCCTCCTTTTGCATTATCCTAGATCTTTCCTTAAGCTATTAATCTTTTCTGAATCTAAGGACCAAAGATCTGATACCAATTGTTAGTCCCAACTGGTATGGAGAGGGGAGGGGTGAATCAACACTTTACCAATTATATGTGACTTAAACTTAATCAAGTTTTCTATTCAAACTTAATACTTATCTAAATAAGCAGCATAAATAAACTACATGCACACACATGACCATTCACACAAGAACACCAAGATTTATCTCATGGAAACCCAAATGGGAGAACACCACGGTGTGAGTAGAAACTCACAAAATCTGCACTCTTTTGGAGTACGCCCAATAAGGAGCCATCCCTGTTAGGAGATTACAAAGACACTACTAGGTGCCACCCGATTAAGGGATTTTCTTTAAGACCTATTAAAACCTTTACCCTATTAGAGGTAGCCTTGTTAAAGGACTTAGGATCATCATTTAAGATGTCACTTGGTTAAGGGATTTTACAAAGGGACCTATTAAAGTCCACCCCGTTAAGGGATTTTGAGTTGCAATGGTTAGAAAGCAAAAAGAAGTTGATCTACTAGAATAGATACTAATAACTTGATTAGGTCACAATGAATCTCATACTCTATCTGCACCAGTTGTGTTTGCTCTGCACTACACCGGTTCTCTGCTCATACTTTCATCTCTGCACTCTACCAGTCCTCTTCTCATACTCTTGGCTCTACACTCTATCAATCTACTTCACACACACTCTGCTCTACTAAATAAGTTATCACTTCCTCACTGTTCACTCTGCACTTTGGCTCGCCTCTCATAGAAATTTGCACTTTGCAAATTTTTTGATCAGTCATTTTGGTTTTTGCCAAAAACCAAAATACCATATTTCGCCAACACATACCCACGGATTCCTCAATCCATTTACACCTAACACTCTATAGATTTAAAATTTAAATATTTCCAAATCTTTCTGCACTCTCTCTACATACTCTCCATCAATCTTGCTAGCAACTCATCCTTGACTACCTCTGCAATTCATAATTTCACCAACCTCTAGTTTGTGTTCTGTCTTTTTAATGCGAACCCAAAAATCCTCACAAATCTCACCTTAACTAGTTGTTAACTATTGTAGACTTCACTATCAATTTATTTGATGATATCTCGCCATCACTGACTCACCTTTGGTCATCTCATCCAACTTACCGATCATTGCTCTAAGATTCCTAGTTTATATCATCCTTGAACCTATATCATTGGTTCACTGGTGTAACTCTATTATCTTCTGCCACCAGTCACTAGTCACTAAGAAGATTGATCACTTGTCTATCCAGAGAGCTCTTGTCATACATAAGACTACTAAACTTTAGTCTGAGTCAACTCTTGTGACCACATCATCATGTCAACTACTTCATATGGTGACTGCTTCTTTATCTAGTGGGAGTATCCAAACATCCTTCAGCATATCGGTTATCGGTTGACACTTCTACAGTAACTCACTTGTTAGTTGGAAACAATGCACTGCCAACATATCATTTACCGGTCTACAGTCCTTGCACAAGTCAACACTAACTTGTGTACCAGTGACTCCAAAGGTACTGATGAATATCAAAGACATCTTATTAGGTATGCAACAATAATAGTACTGCACAAACATCTCTTACACTAGTGACCATCCTATACTGGTTGACATCAATGACAATCACAATGCCAACATTATCAACTGCTAAAGATAAAAGGAAGTAAGTTTTTCAAAATTCGGATGATGAGGAGAAGAATTCCCTTAACAAATTATGTCAGAAGCTGAGTTGAGAGAATAATGTCATGAAGAATGAAATGAAAGCCATGACTATGAGGATGTCTAAGGAGATTGAAAACCAAAAGAAAAATGAAGAAAATCTTGTTATATTTCTGAAAGATAGATCTAAGGAATGCATTTGCTTGGCGCATGAGAATTATATGTTGAGAACTGAGTTGGTGCAATCATAGAACAATGAGCAAGACTTGGAAAGAATGATGTCAATCCTGAGAAGTGATTTGGATGTTGCAAATGAATACAAAGAAAATTTTAGGGTTAGCTCTGCAAAGCTTAATGAATTATTGAAGGATCAAAGAAACACTGGAGACACTAGAGGTCTTGGATTTGAGCATGGAGAAATATCTGGTACTAAAAATCAAGGGAATCCACCAGACAACCGTAACTAGAAATCACCGGTAAGGCAACCCAATGAACATAAATTTAATTATAGATTCTTTGTTCATAATAAATTAGGTCATAGAGAAAGTCAATGTAGAAATAGAGAAAATCAAAATAATAATGTTGTTCCCAGTCAGTGCTCAAAGTGTAATAAGTATGGTCACTGGACAAAAGATTGTAGAATGAATGTGAGATGTCATGCATGTGGAAAGTTTGGGTATATGGCTAATCAATTTAGGTCAAAGAATGGTCAAGGAGTCAACAATCCAATTTAGAAGAACAATGTTACTTGCTATGCATACAATAAAATAGGACATATTGCCAAATTTGCAGAAGAAAGAATACACCGAAAGGGAATGAAACATCAAATGAGGAAGGAAAGAAAAAGGTTGATGAGATCTAGTAGGCTCATGCTAAATAGTGGATTAGGAAGTTTGAAGATCAATCGACAAAGTTAAACTCTCTGGTTACCCAATCGGAAGAGTAGAATGTTCCTGCACTGGCAGGAAACTTATTAGGTAACTAAGGCCTTAGCCTTAGGGCGAGGAAAATTATCGATATATCCTGCATTACCCCTGGTAGAGGTCTAAAACCTTTTTTCAAATCTTGGTGAAGATAGTCTAAAGATTCACAAGCGCTGACATAATGGATTTTATATCTAGTATCATATGTCAGCATGCATTGATGTCAATGGGAAATTAGGGCTTCACAGATTAAAAGGGATAAGTTTCTTCATTTTTAATCACACAACACTCAGAGAAAAGAAGAGCGAGTTTAAAGTGATCAATGTGATTAAGAGCATTTTCTAGTATTCTCTATGCCGATTTATCAAAGGTTTTCACCGACTTTTGCTTGTAAGGTATTTTCATTGTTTTTACGCTATTTCTCTGAAATCGAAATGCCTTCTAGATATGCTCCCGCTGCGATAGATGTCATTGTCCCTATTGTGGTGGATATTAAGGATCATCCATGTCTGGAATTCAAACAATGCCCTCAAATTGCAAAGGTCAATGACTCTATCGACATATTTTCTAGGGTTCCTAACAGAGTTCTTTATGTTGAAGATGTGAGAGAATATCTTCATTGCACTCTGGAGGATTTGGGTTCATCAGAGATTAAATCAATGAATCTTTCTACTTTGTTGAACAAGGATGGATTCATTAAACCAAAATTTCAAACTATGAAGGAACAAGGTTCCACCAAAATTCTAGAGATGCCCAAGTTTGAGGATGAGATGATTCCATATGTGTTCAGTCGAGTCCATGGTGAGTTCATGTGGCTTGAGGAGGATAAGAATCTTAAGATTTAGGAATTGCTAATTATTTGTGGTGCTATAACTGATGAAGAGATGCAGCAATGTCTAGAATTTTCAATTTCAAGGCATTTCAAAAATATATGAAGAAGAGAGAAAGGATCCATAAGCATATTGTTGATAAATACTCTACTGCCATATGATTCATGGTGAAAAAGGATGAAACTTTGATGGAGGCAGTGCCACCTAGGACTATCTAGGTTACTTAGATGGGCTATGAGGTTGATGCATAGATCTTGGTCCTTTATGCCAAGATGCTTATAGATGCCTCGGTTGATGAGAAGGAGAAAGAATTTGGCACAACTAACTAGAAGGAATATGAGGTGAAGATTGGTTTCAGCAAGGATAAAAGGGAAGGACAAATCAAGAAGGTTGGATAGGTTGTCTAGAAGATGTCCTCTAAAATCAAACAAATCATTGGTTTGGCACAGACACCTCCTCCGATAGTTGTTCAGGCTTCTCTAATAGTATGAATCCGTAAGAATTTATCTAAGAGGAAGAAACCAGAAACATTCATTGCTCTTGTTGAATCTAGTTCTTAGACTGAGTAACAAATCCCAAATATTCCTAAGATCTATATGAGGATTCAAAAGAAGAAGCTGGAGGAAGGGAAGCTACATAAATCCATAGTCACTCCTCAAGCAGCTCAGAATAAAATTTTGAAGGAGAGGAAGCCTACTAAGAAATGGAAACCAGCCAAGGAGTCTGCTCCCACCCTCGATAAGAAAAAGAAATCAGATTTAGATATTGCTCTTGAATTTGGTAAAAGTGTAAAGGTTATTTCTCCTCTTTCTAGTGCTGAATTGATTGATCAAATCACAAAGGATGGTATATTGAGAAACATACAACACTATTATGGTGATATGGATATTAAGGAACAAAAGGAGATTGAAGAATCCATTTTATTATATTTAGACATATATAAGAAAGCTTTAATTGAAATTGAGACTCAAATACTGATAAATTTGTATAACAAGTTAGATGCTAGAAGGTTATCAGCTATTGAGGAGGACAAGCATCTAAAGATCCAGGAATCACTAATTATTTGTGGTGCTATAACTGATGAAGAAATGTAGCAGTGTGTAGAGTTTTCTATTTCAAGGCATTTCAAAAAGATATGAAGAAGAGGGAAAGGATCCCTAAGAATATTCTTGATAATACTCTACTGGCATATGCTTCACAGTGAAAAAGGATGAAAATTTGATGGAGGCAGTGCAACCTAGAACTATATGGGTTACTTAGATGGGCTATAAGGTTGATTCATAGATCTTGGACTTTTATGCCAAGATGCTTATAGATGCCCCGGCTGATGAGAAGGAGAAAATATCTGGCACAACTAATTAGAATGAATATGAGGTAAAGATTGGTTTCAGCAAGAATAAAAGGGAAGGACAAATCAAGAAGGTTGGACAGGCTATCCAAAAGATGTCCTCTAAAATCAAACAAATCATTGGTTCAGCAGAGACATCTCCTCCGGTAGTTGTTCAGGCTTCTATAATAGTAGGAACCTGTAAGGGTTTATCTAAGAGGAAGAAACCAGAAACATTTATTGCTCTTGTTGAATCTGGTCCTTAGAACGAGGAGCAAATCCTGAATATTTCCAAGATCTATATGAGGATTAAGAAGAAGAAGCCTAAGGAAGGGAAGCTACAAAAATCCACAGTCACTCCTCAAGCAGCTCAGAAGAAAATTTTGAAGAAGAGGAAGCCTACTGAGAAAAGGAAACCAACCAAGGAGTTTGCTCCCACCCTCGATAAGAAAAAGAAATCAGATTTAGATATTTCTCTTACATTTGGTTAAAGTGTAAAGGTTATTGCTCCTCTTTTTGGTGCTAAATTGACTTATCAAATCACAAAGCATGGTATTTTGAGTAACATACAACACTATTATGGTGATATGGATGTTAAGGAACAAAAAGAGATTGAAGAATCCATTTTTTTATATTTAGACATATATAAGAAAAATTTAATTGAAATTGAGACTCAAATACCGATAAATTTGTATAACAAGTTGGATGCTAGGAGGTTATCAGCTATTGAGGAGGATAAGAATCTTAAGATTCAGGAATTGCTAATTTTTGTGGTGCTATAACTGATGAAGAGATGTAGCAGTGTCTAGAGTTTTCTATTTAAAGGCATTTTAAAAAGATATGAAGAAGAGGGAAAGGATCCCTAAGCATATTGTTGATAAATACTCTACTGGCATATGCTTCATGGTGAAAAAGGATGAAACTTTGATGGAGGCAGTGCAACCTAGGACTATCTAGGTTACTTAGATGGGCTATGAGGTTGATGCATAGATCTTGGAACTTTTTGCCAAGATGCTTATAGATGCCCCGGTTGATGAGAAGGAGAAAAAATTTGGTACAACTAAGTAGAAGGAATATGAGGTGAAGATTGGTTTCAACAAGAATAAAAGGGAAGGACAAATCAAGAAGGTTGGACAGGTTGTCCAAAAGAGATGCTTTGAAATCAAAGAAATCATTGGTTTGGTAGAGACATCTCCTCCAGTAGTTGTTCAGGCTTCTCTAATAGCAGGAACCTGTAAGGGTTTATCTAAGAGGAAGAAACCAGAAACATTTATTTCTCTTGTTGAATCTGGTTCTTAGATTGAGGAACAAATCCCGAATATTCCTAAGATCTATATGATGATTTAGAAGAAGAAGCCTTAGGAAGGGAAGCTGCAAAAATCCACAGTCACTCCTCAAGCAACTTAGAATAAAATTTTGAAGGAGAGGAGGCCTACTGAGAAGAGGCAACCAACCAAGGATTCTGCTCCCACCCTTGGTAAGAAAAAGAAATCATATTTAGATATTGCTCTTGAATTTGGTAAAAGTGTAAACGTCATTGCTCCTCTTTCAGGTGCTAAATTGATTGATCAAATCACAAAGGATGGTATATTGAGAAACATACAACACTATTATGGTGATATGGATATTAAGGAAGAAAAGGAGATTGAAGAATCCATTTTATTATATTTAGACATATATAAGAAAGCTTTAATTGAAATTGAGACTCAAATACTGATAAATTTGTATAACAAGTTAGATGCTAGAAGGTTATCAGCTATTGAGGAGGACAAGCATCTAAAGATTCAGGAATCACTAATTATTTGTGGTGCTATAACTGATGAAGAAATCTAGCAGTGTGTAGAGTTTTCTATTTCAAGGCATTTCAAAAAGATATGAAGAAGAGGGAAAGGATCCCTAAGAATATTCTTGATAATACTCTACTGGCATATGCTTCACAGTGAAAAAGGATGAAACTTTGATGGAGGCAGTGCAACCTAGAACTATATGGGTTACTTAGATGGGCTATGAGGTTGATTCATAGATCTTGGACTTTTATGCCAAGATGCTTATAGATGCCCCGGCTGATGAGAAGGAGAAAATATCTGGCACAACTAATTAGAATGAATATGAGGTAAAGATTGGTTTCAGCAAGAATAAAAGGGAAGGACAAATCAAGAAGGTTGGACAGGCTATCCAGAAGATGTCCTCTGAAATCAAACAAATCATTGGTTCAGCAGAGACATCTCCTCCGGTAGTTGTTCAGGCTTCTATAATAGTAGGAACCTGTAAGGGTTTATCTAAGAGGAAGAAACCAGAAACATTTATTGCTCTTGTTGAATCTCGTCCTTAGAACGAGGAGCAAATCCTGAATATTTCTAAGATCTATATGAGGATTCAGAAGAAGAAGCCTAAGGAAGGGAAGCTACAAAAATCCATAGTCACTCCTCAAGCAGCTCAGAAGAAAATTTTGAAGAAGAGGAAGCCTACTAAGAAAAGGAAACCAACCAAGGAGTTTGCTCCCACCCTCGGTAAGAAAAAGAAAACAGATTTAGATATTTCTCTTACATTTGGTTAAAGTGTAAAGGTTATTGCTCCTCTTTTTGGTGCTAAATTGACTTATCAAATCACAAAGCATGGTATTTTGAGTAACATACAACACTATTATGGTGATATGGATGTTAAGGAACAAAAAGAGATTGAAGAATCCATTTTTTTATATTTAGACATATATAAGAAAAATTTAATTGAAATTGAGACTCAAATACCGATAAATTTGTATAACAAGTTGGATGCTAGGAGGTTATCAGCTATTGAGGAGGATAAGAATCTTAAGATTCAGGAATTGCTAATTTTTGTGGTGCTATAACTGATGAAGAGATGTAGCAGTGTCTAGAGTTTTCTATTTAAAGGCATTTTAAAAAGATATGAAGAAGAGGGAAAGGATCCCTAAGCATATTGTTGATAAATACTCTACTGGCATATGCTTCATGGTGAAAAAGGATGAAACTTTGACGGAGGCAGTGCAACCTAGGACTATCTAGGTTACTTAGATGGGCTATGAGGTTGATGCATAGATCTTGGAACTTTTTGCCAAGATGCTTATAGATGCCCCCGTTGATGAGAAGGAGAAAAAATTTGGTTCAACTAAGTAGAAGGAATATGAGGTGAAGATTGGTTTCAACAAGAATAAAAGGGAAGGACAAATCAAGAAGGTTGGAGAGGTTGTCCAGAAGATATGCTTTGAAATCAAAGAAATCATTGGTTTGGTAGAGACATCTCCTGCAGTAGTTGTTCAGGCTTCTCTAATAGGAGGAACCCGTAAGGGTTTATCTAAGAGGAAGAAATCAGAAACATTTATTTCTCTTATTGAATCTGGTTCTTAGACTGAGGAACAAATCCTGAATATTCCTAAGATCTATATGATGATTTAGAAGAAGAAGCCTAAGGAAGGGAAGCTGCAAAAATCCATAGTCACTCCTCAAGCATCTTAGAATAAAATTTTGAAGGAGAGGAGGCCTACTGAGAAGAGGAAACCAACCAAGGATTCTGCTCCCACCCTTGGTAAGAAAAAGAAATCATATTTAGATATTGCTCTTGAATTTGGTAAAAGTGTAAACGTCATTGCTCCTCTTTCAGGTGCTAAATTGATTTATCAAATCACAAAGGATGGTATATTGAGAAACATACAACACTATTATGGTGATATGGATATTAAGGAACAAAAGGAGATTGAAGAATCCATTTTATTATATTTAGACATATATAAGAAAGCTTTAATTGAAATTGAGACTCAAATACTGATAAATTTGTATAACAAGTTAGATGCTAGAAGGTTATCAGCTATTGAGGAGGACAAGCATCTAAAGATTCAAGAATCACTAATTATTTGTGGTGCTATAACTGATGAAGAAATGTAGCAGTGTCTAGAGTTTTCTATTTAAAGGCATTTCAAAAAGATATGAAGAAGAGGGAAAGGATCCCTAAGAATATTCTTGATAATACTCTACTGGCATATGCTTCACAGTGAAAAAGGATGAAACTTTGATGGAGGCAATGCAACCTAGAACTATATGGGTTACTTAGATGGGCTATGAGGTTGATTCATAGATCTTGTACTTTTATGCCAAGATGCTTATAGATGCCCCGACTGATGAGAAGGAGAAAATATCTGGCACAACTAATTAGAATGAATATGAGGTAAAGATTGGTTTCAGCAAGAATAAAAGGGAAGGACAAATCAAGAAGGTTGGACGGGCTATCCAGAAGATGTCCTCTGAAATCAAACAAATCATTGGTTCAGCAGAGACAACTCCTCCGGTAGTTGTTCAGGCTTCTATAATAGTAGGAACCTCTAAGGGTTTATCTAAGAGGAAGAAACCAAAAACATTTATTGCTCTTGTTTAATCTGGTCCTTAGAACGAGGAGCAAATCCTGAATATTTCTAAGATCTATATGAGGATTCAGAAGAAGAAGCCTAAGGAAGGGAAGCTACAAAAATCCACAGTCACTCCTCGAGCAGCTCAGAAGAAAATTTTGAAGAAGAGGAAGCCTACTGAGAAAAGGAAACCAACCAAGGAGTTTGCTCCCACCCTCGGTAAGAAAAAGAAATCAGATTTAGATATTTCTCTTACATTTGGTTAAAGTGTAAAGGTTATTGCTCCTCTTTTTGGTGCTAAATTGACTTATCAAATCACAAAGCATGGTATTTTGAGTAACATACAACACTATTATGGTGATATGGATGTTAAGGAACAAAAAGAGATTGAAGAATCCATTTTTTTATATTTAGACATATATAAGAAAAATTTAATTGAAATTGAGACTCAAATACCGATAAATTTGTATAACAAGTTGGATGCTAGGAGGTTATCAGCTATTGAGGAGGATAAGAATCTTAAGATTCAGGAATTGCTAATTTTTGTGGTGCTATAACTGATGAAGAGATGTAGCAGTGTCTAGAGTTTTCTATTTAAAGGCATTTTAAAAAGATATGAAGAAGAGGGAAAGGATCCCTAAGCATATTGTTGATATATACTCTACTGGCATATGCTTCATGGTGAAAAATGATGAAACTTTGACGGAGGCAGTGCAACCTAGGACTATCTAGGTTACTTAGATGGGCTATGAGGTTGATGCATAGATCTTGGAACTTTTTGCCAAGATGCTTATAGATGCCACGGTTGATGAGAACGAGAAAAAATTTGGTACAACTAAGTAGAAGGAATATGAGGTGAAGATTGGTTTCAACAAGAATAAAAGGGAAGGACAAATCAAGAAGGTTGGACAGGTTGTCCAGAAGATATGCTTTGAAATCAAAGAAATCATTGGTTTGGTAGAGACATCTCCTCCAGTAGTTGTTCAGGCTTCTCTAATAGCAGCAACCCGTAAGGGTTTATCTAAGAGGAAGAAACCAGAAACATTTATTTCTCTTGTTGAATCTGGTTCTTAGACTGAGGAACAAATCCTGAATATTCCTAAGATCTATATGATGATTTAGAAGAAGAAGCCTAAGGAAGGGAAGCTGCAAAAATCCACAGTCACTCCTCAAGCAACTTAGAATAAAATTTTGAAGGAGAGGAGGCCTACTGAGAAGAGGAAACCAGCCAAGGATTCTGCTCCCACCCTTGGTAAGAAAAAGAAATCATATTTAGATATTTCTCTTGAATTTGGTAAAAGTGTAAACGTCATTGCTCCTCTTTCAGGTGCTAAATTGATTGATCAAATCACAAAGGATGGTATATTGAGAAACATACAACACTATTATGGTGATATGGATATTAAGGAACAAAAGGAGATTGAAGAATCCATTTTATTATATTTAGACATATATAAGAAAGCTTTAATTGAAATTGAGACTCAAATACTGATAAATTTTTATAACAAGTTAGATGCTAGAAGGTTATCAGCTATTGAGGAGGACAAGCATCTAAAGATTCAGGAATCACTAATTATTTGTGGTGCTATAACTGATGAAGAAATGTAGCAGTGTGTAGAGTTTTCTATTTCAAGGCATTTCAAAAAGATATGAAGAAGAGGGAAAGGATCCCTAAGAATATTGTTGATAATACTCTACTGGCATATGCTTCACAGTGAAAAGGGATGAAACTTTGATGGAGGCAGTGCAACCTAGAACTATATGGGTTACTTAGATGGGCTATGAGGTTGATTCATAGATCTTGGACTTTTATGCCAAGATGCTTATAGATGCCCCGGCTGATGAGAAGGAGAAAATATCTGGCACAACTAATTAGAATGAATATGAGGTAAAGATTGGTTTCAGCAAGAATAAAAGGGAAGGACAAATCAAGAAGGTTGGACAGGCTATCCAGAAGATGTCCTCTGAAATCAAACAAATCATTGGTTCAGCAGAGACATCTCCTCCGGTAGTTGTTCAGGCTTCTATAATAGTAGGAACCTGTAAGGGTTTATCTAAGAGGAAGAAACCAGAAACATTTATTGCTCTTGTTGAATCTGGTCCTTAGAACGAGGAGCAAATCCTGAATATTTCTAAGATCTATATGAGGATTCAGAAGAAGAAGCCTAAGGAAGGGAAGCTACAAAAATCCACAGTCACTCCTCAAGCAGCTCAGAAGAAAATTTTGAAGAAGAGGAAGCCTACACAGAAAAGGAAACCAACCAAGGAGTTTGCTCCCACCCTCGGTAAGAAAAAAAAATCAGATTTAGATATTTCTCTTACATTTGGTTAAAGTGTGTGTGGGAGAAAAAGTGACACTAAGCAAACATGCCCTAATCTCACTTTCAACCACACACTTGTGGAATACAAAAGAGCCTAGAGGTATCACACAATTGGCTACTTCTTCTTGTGGAAGAGAGAGCCACGGGCTACCTATTAGGATTTCTATTCCTTTGTTGTATTAGAAAGATGAAATGATGCAAGTTCAATCCCTAACCCCAAAGTGCAAGTATGAACTAATAACGAGATTGCAAATTTGAACTTAAATAATGGAAAGCTGTAAATACAAGGAGAAGACAAGAATGCAAATGCATACCCGAAGTTAAAATCTGACTGAAAATGTTTGGGAAGGGGGGCGCGGGCGCCACTGTCCTGATTCTGCCCTTGAAACTGCTCCGGAAACTGCTGTTTTGCACTCTGAAAAGCTGTCAAAAATGCTGAAAAATGTTGTCTGTCAGGAGGACCAGGGTGCCCAGCGCCCCTGTCCCAGGGACCAGGGCACCCAGCGCCCCTGTCCTGGCAGGACCAGGGCGCCCCACGCCCCTGTCCTGGTCTTTTGCTCTGAAATTTGGTGGGAAGGTCGGTCTCAGTCTGCTTCTTCTGGATCTGTAACTTGCGGCGTCGTCCGAATCCCGAAACCTGCACTTATATCTGAAAAGGTGTTTGGGCGGCTATATAGGGTTTTGCCTTAGTCAAACCCCCGCTTCGGTGATTTCCACCTCCACGAATAGCCAAGTTGTATTGTAAAATGTAGTGTGTGTGCAGACCTAGTGTGTGTGCAAGGTCCTAAAATGCAAGAAAGCAAACTAGAGCAACCTAGAAAGTAAACCCTAATTGCTTGTAAATGATAATGTAAATGCTCTAAATCAAGATGAAGAGTGATCTAAAGCATGAATAAATGATATATTGAAGCTTATGCAAAGACATGAAAACAACATGAAATCATACCCAACCCTCAAGGGAGGGGTACAAGCCAATCTTCAGTCGGTAATCTCCTATTGTTCTTCAATGTCTTCCAAGCCCTAAATGAATGAATGAAATTGATGAATGCTTGATGGATGGATGTTGATTATTGTTGAAGTCTTCAAAGATCTGCTCTTTCGCTGCATAGAAGGTCCCTGAAAACAAAGTTCGGATCCCTTCAAATGAAGAAAGAGAGCTCTTATATATGAAACCCTAGGTCTTAATTTCATCTTTTGGCTGACCTAGAGATTGAATATCCCACCAATTTCTTGGGGTTAAGATTTATTTTATGATTGGATCGTGCTCCCAAAATTTCGGGAAAAATGTCCGGGACCATGTGCATTGGGCGCCACGGTCCCGACAACTTTTCACCAAATTTTCAGGGCCGTCGGATATGATGATTTTAGAGAGAATCCCAAAGTTACAGGTGATTTCGAGATGTTTTGATCCCCGAAATCAAGCCCCCAAGTTCGAAATAGGACCTAATTAGGGTTTTTGATTAAATGATGTATAGGAGGAATAAAATGAAAAGGGCACACTTTAATGAAAGGGCCCAACTTTATGATGTGGGAGATGATAAAATAGAACCTTAGACCTAATTAATTTAATTAATTAAGTGCTAAAGGGGAAATGCAATGCAAGATACAAAATACGCCAAGGCGGGTGCTAAACTAGGTGTGAAATCGTACCACCCTAGCAAGTGCGTACAATTTACGACGCTACAAAGTGTAAAGGTTATTGCTCCTCTTTTTGGTGCTAAATTGACTTATCAAATCACAAAGCATGGTATTTTGAGTAACATACAACACTATTATGGTGATATGGATGTTAAGGAACAAAAAGAGATTGAAGAATCCATTTTTTTATATTTAGACATATATAAGAAAAATTTAATTGAAATTGAGACTCAAATACCGATAAATTTGTATAACAAGTTGGATGCTAGGAGGTTATCAGCTATTGAGGAGGATAAGAATCTTAAGATTTAGGAATTGCTAATTTTTGTGGTGCTATAACTGATGAAGAGATGTAGCAGTGTCTAGAGTTTTCTATTTAAAGGCATTTTAAAAAGATATGAAGAAGAGGGAAAGGATCCCTAAGCATATTGTTGATAAATACTCTACTGGCATATGCTTCATGGTGAAAAAGGATGAAACTTTGACGGAGGCAGTGCAACCTAGGACTATCTAGGTTACTTAGATGGGCTATGAGGTTGATGCATAGATCTTGGAACTTTTTGCCAAGATGCTTATAGACGCCCCGGTTGATGAGAAGGAGAAAAAATTTGGTACAACTAAGTAGAAGGAATATGAGGTGAAGATTGGTTTCAACAAGAATAAAAGGGAAGGACAAATCAAGAAGATTGGACAGGTTGTCCAGAAGATATGCTTTGAAATCAAAGAAATCATTAGTTTGGTAGAGACATCTCCTCCAGTAGTTGTTCAGGTTTCTCTAATAGCAGGAACCCGTAAGGGTTTATCTAAGAGGAAGAAACCAGAAACATTTATTTCTCTTGTTGAATCTGGTTCTTAGACTGAGGAACAAATCCCGAATATTCCTAAGATCTATATGATGATTCAGAAGAAGAAGCCTAAGGAAGGGAAGCTGCAAAAATCCATAGTCACTCCTCAGGCAAGTTAGATTAAAATTTTGAAGGAGAGGAGGCCTACTGAGAAGAGGAAACCAGCCAAGGATTCTGCTCCCACCCTTGGTAAGAAAAAGAAATCATATTTAGATATTGCTCTTGAATTTGGTAAAAGTGTAAACGTCATTGCTCCTCTTTCAGGTGCTAAATTGATTGATCAAATCACAAAGGATGGTATTTTGAGAAACATACAACACTATAATGGTGTTCTGGATGTTAAGAAACAAAAGCAGATTGAAGAATCCATTTTGTTATATTTAGAAATATATAAGAAAGCTTTAATTAAAATTGAGACTCAAATACTGATAAATTTGTATAACAAGTTAGATGCTATGAGGTTATTAGCTATTGAGGAGGACAAGCATCTAAAGATTCAGGAATTGCTAATTATTTGTGGTGCTATAACTGATGAAGAGATGCAGCAGTGTCTAGAGTTTTCTATTTCAAGGCATTTCAAAAAGATATGAAGAAGGGGGAAAGGATCCCTAAGCATATTGTTGATAAATACTCTACTGGCATATGCTTCATTGTAAAAAAGGATGAAACTTTGATGGAGGCAGTGCAACCTAGAACTGTCTGGGTTACTTAGATGGGCTATGAGGTTGATGCATAGATCTTGGAATTTTATGCCAAGATGCTTATAGATGCCCCATTTGATGAGAAGGAGAAATAATTTGGCACAACTAAGTAGAAGGAATATGAGGTGAAGATTGGTTTTAGCAAGAATAAAAGAGAAGGACAAATCAAGAAGGTTGGATAGGCTATCCAGAAGATGTCCTCTGAAATCAAACAAATCATTGGCTTGGTAGAGACATCTGCTCCGGTACTTGTTCAGGCTTCTCTAATAGTAGGAACCCGTAAGGGTTTATCTAAGAGGAAGAAACTAGAAACATTTATTGCTCTTGTTGAATCTGGTCCTTAGACTGAGGAGCTAATCCCGAATATTCCTAAGATCTCTATGAGGATTTAGAAGAGGAAGCGTAAGGAAGGGAAGCTGTAGAAATCCACAGTCACTCCTCAAGCAGCTCAGAAGAAAATTTTGAAGGAGAGGAAGCCTACTGAGAAAAGGAAACCAGCCAAGGAGTTTGCTCCCACCCTTGGTAAGAAAAAGAAATCAGATTTAAATATTTCTTTTGCATTTGGTAAAAGTGTAAAGGTTATTGCTCCTCTTTCTGGTGCTAAATTGATTTATCAAATCACAAAGGATGGTATTTTGAGTAACATACAACACTATTATGGTGATATGGATGTTAAGGAACAAAAGGAGATTGAAGAATTTGTTTTGTTATATTTAGACATATATAAGAAAGCTTTAATTGAAATTGAGACTCAAATACTGTTAAATTTGTATAACAAGTTAGATGCTAGGAGGTTATTAGCTATTGAGGAGGATAAGAATCTTAAGATTCAGGAATTGCTAATTTTTTGTGGTGCTGTACCTGATGAAGAGATGTAGCAGTGTCTAGAGTTTTCTATTTCAAGGCATTTCAAAAAGATATGAAGAAGAGAGAAAGGATCCCTAAGCATATTGTTGATAAATACTCCACTGGCATATGCTTCATGGTGAAAAAGGATGAAATATTGATGGAGGCAGTGCAACCTAGGACTATCTAGGTTACTTAGATGGGCTATGAGGTTGATGCACAGATATTGGACCTTTATGCCAAGATGCTTATAGATGCCCCGGTTGATGAGAAGGAGAAAAAAATTGGCACAACTAAGTAGAAGGAATATGAGGTGAAAATTGGTTTCAATAAGAATAAAAGGGAAGGAAAAATCAAGAAGGTTGGACAGGTTGTCCAGAAGATATGCTTTAAAATCAAACAAATCATTGGTTTGGCAGAGACATCTCCCCCGATAGTTGTTCAGGCTTCTCTAATAGTTGGAACCCATAAGGGTTTATCTAAGAGCAAGAAACCAGAAACATTTATTGCTCTTGTTGAATCTAGTTCTTAAACTAAGGAACAAATCCCGAATATTCATAAGATCTATATGAGGATTCAGAAGAAGAAGCCTGAGGAAGGGAAGGTACAAAAATCCATAGTCACTCCTCAAGTAGCTCAGACAAAAATTTTTAAGGAGAGGAAGCGTACTAAGAAAAGGAAACCAGCCAAGGAGTCTTCTTCCACCCACAGTAAGAATAAGAAATCAGATTTAGATATTGCTCTTGAATTTGGTAAAAGTGTAAAGGTTATTGCTCCTCTTTCTGGTACTGAATTGATTGATCAAATCACAAAGGATGGTATTTTGAGTAACATACAACACTATTATGGTAATATGGATGTTAAGGAACAAAAGGAGATTGAAGAATCCGTTTTGTTATATTTAGACATATATAAGAAATCTTTAATTGAAATTGATACTTAAATACCGATAAACTTATATAACAAGTTAGATACTAGGAGGTTATCAGCTATTGAGGAGGACAAGCATCTTAAGATTCAGGAATCGCTAATTATTTGTGGTGCTATAATTGATGAAGAGATGCAGCAGTGTCTAGAGTTTTCTAATAAAATAATTTTCTGAAGTAGACATCGGATTATAAGTCTTATGGTGGGAAGAGTAAATGAAATTGTGAAGGAAACTCATGAGGCTTGGGTTAAATTCTTTGTGGATAAACCAGGTTTATTTATATCACTAGATATTCCACCTAAGTCTGACATTCCACACATCCTAGTTGATGCTAAAGGTAAAGGTATACTAGGTGGAGATCCACCATTTTTGGAACAAAAAACATCTGAGGACATTTCTAAGACAATTATACTTGTACAAGATGTTGAGATCAATAAACTGGTAGATAATCCTCCCGTAATTGATGTTGATACAGTTGAAGTTCATGAGGTTGAGGCAGTGGAAATATCTGCACCAAGTGGCGAAGCCACCAATGCTGAGGAGGTAAAGGATAAAGTAGATCAGAAGGCTAAAAGTCAGGTTGATCAGACTGAGGTCCGGGTACCGACACCTTCACTGGTTGTTGGTCCCTCATTGTTGGCACTTGACTCATCCAATCAAGAAGGTTTTGGTCATCTTGGAAATAAGAACATTGAGAAACTGATTAGTTTTGAATTGAACTTTGTTGTAGCTTAGAAATTAAGGAAGGGTCAGAAGATAAGAAGGTTATTGAGCAAGATATTCCTATTTTGCAGCAGCTTGCACTAGAATGCAAGATTGATCAGGTAGCTAGTCCATCTGGTAAGTTGAAAGGTTTGACTGAGCACAATGCCAAAGATTATAAAACTCTTCAACAAGTGTCAAATTGACAATTGGTGGAAAGGTATAATGCAGCTAGGAAAGTCACCTCTGATAACATGATCACATCCGACAAGGCTAAGTTGATAGATGAGATGACAAGGATTGATGAGGCTCTTCTTCAATGTAGTCGAATATACCGGCCTTGCACTAACACAACAAAATTAACATCAAACCTAGATAATAAGATTAAGGAGGATAAGGACAAGTTGGAACAACTTGTGGTAAGTTTTGATGGTACTAAATCATTGACCAGTACAGTTGATGGTCAGATATTTCTTTTAGAGTCTGAAATTTCGGCCCTTGAGAAGCAAAAAGACAAGTTAATTTGGCGGGCTAGAGAGTTGTGAGGTTTAGTAAGTCCCTGGCTAAATACTTTGTTACTTCATAAGTAGGAATGTATGGAATAAATGAGTTTGCCCACAGCGGCAACCCTAACAGAGGAAGAACTGCACATTTGCATTCTGAATGGGTTTGTATCTATTTTGGGAACTTTGAAATCCAGCTGGGATACTTATTTGGCATTTTTGAAGGGTGCTTATTTGGATATTTTCAAGTATATCTAGATCCAGTAATCATATTTTGGTTTATACAAAATTTCATTTCTTATTCTTTTTGCTCCGGTCTATTGCATTGATGTCAAAGGGGGAGAGGTGGATGTGAAAAATGTCTAGGGACACAATAAGTAATGTATATCTCAGGGGAAGTAGTCTTTTGAGATCAGTTTTGGGAGATCAGTTTCTGAATGGGAATTGGTACAACACTTCAGCAATTTATTTTTCACACGAGTGTTGCCATCAATGTTGAAGGGGGAGATTGTTGGAAATTGACACTCATCCGAGCTATATGTATTGTCAATGATGGAAACACACTTCATGGGAGATCCAAGATTCACTTAACCATCATTCAGGGAACCGACAAACTTGGAACCGGTATTCTAAGGCCAACATAGGAGATTGATCCGACAAGTGTGGAAGCGGTAATGGTCATATTGTTTTATGTTTATATTTTATCTGGGTTGACATGTGTCTTATCTTTTGTGATATGTTTGTAAGTCAACATAAGACATTTGTGTTTATTCATGTAAATGGGTATATAAGTCGGTTCGGGTTAGGTCATTTTATAATGATGTGGATATATGGGAGATAAGTGATGCCAAAGGTTTTGTGGTATTATCTTGATCGATAGAATGTGAATGTAAAGATATGCAATCAATCTTGATTATTGGTCTAGAGGATTGGGAAGCGATCTAAGATACCAGTAAGGGAGGTTACAATTTAACTGATACAGATGATGCTTTAATTGGAACCCATCTAGCATAGAAGATATACACTGAGTTTAATTTTTGTTTGTAATCTAGTATTTCAATCTGTAGTTAGTGAGTCTCCTTTTGTGATGAGCAGTGTGCTCTACGTTGTGTGCCTTCCTGCATGTGTAGGCCCCTCTTGTAATATTTATTCATTTGGCCAATGGATAGATATTGTGGGTCACTAATCCTACTATGGTTTTTCGTCCTTGAGGTTTTCCATGTATAAATATATGTGTTATGGTGTTGATTCATGTGGTTGCATTGATATTACTCTTTGTTACTTTCTTCTATGCTCACAGGTTAATAAGTGGATTTGTTAATAAGGTTAAAATTACTCTAACCACAAAACACTGATTCACCCTCCCCTCTCAGTGTTCTTGGATTCCAACAAAATTTACCATCAAATATTAAGCCTTGGCTAATGATCACATAGAACCATATCTCCCTAGTGTTGTTAATGCCAATTTGGCCATCCATGAGCAAGAAGATCAACCTATCCCTTGTGATCAAAATACCCCAATTGATGATATTCCCGACATTATTCTAGATGAGTGGGTGTTTGAAACTATTGATGAAGATCCTTTCAAGCATATCGATGAGGTAAGCCTTGGAGTTTATATGTTTCATGAGAAAGGTTCTTATGTCTTGAACTTGGTAAAGGATATAGGACATCAAGATAATTAGCACCAAAATGAGATTTGGAAGCTCTATTTT